>NC_042627.1:80939725-81239725 GCF_901001135.1 Rhinatrema bivittatum | reverse complement strand
GAGAGAGAGGGAGGGACACTGCCAGGCACTGCCCAGCACACACAGGAAGGAGAGAGAGGGAGGGACACTGCCAGGCACTGCCCAGCACACACAGGAAGGAGAGAGAGGGAGGGACACTGCCAGGCACTGCCCAGCACACACAGGAAGGAGAGAGAGGGAGGGACACTGCCAGGCACTGCCCAGCACACACAGGAAGGAGAGAGAGGAAGGGACACTGCCAGACACTGCCCAGCAAGAAGGCGAGAGCAGCAATCTTATACAAGGAGGTTCATATTTGTCTCGCTCAGAAGACAAGGGATAGGGAATAACTTTTACTCTGACCTCATCAGCACTTTGGCAGTGATATCCCAGTCCTTTGGAGGGGTGAGGCCCTCTGCTCGGCTAATTCACATCAATCCATCCAAAAAGCACTAATTCAGCACAAGGCAGAGTCCTCCACTTCTCAGAAAACTGCTAGATAGAAGCTCGTTATGGCCAAAAAAATCCAAATTAGTATTTCAATAGTCATTGTCCAAGCATAGCAGGGAATATCCTGAAGCACCAGATTTCTCACACACACACAGACACACACACACACGCACACACACATACACAGACACACACAGACACACACACACACGCACACACACATACACAGACACACACACACACGCACACACACATACACAGACACACACACAGCCACACACACACACAGACACTCACACACAGACACTCACAAACAGACACTCACACATGCATACACACACAGACACACACACACTCACTCATGCATACACACACACAGAGACACAGACACACACACAGACATACACACACACAGACATACACACACACACACACAGAGACATACACACACATACGCACACAGACACGCACACACACGCACACGCACACACACACAGACACACACAGACACACTGACTTGTTCTTCCTTCACAAGAAGGAAAAGAGCCTGCAGAGGTTCCTATGCCAACAATTGGCTGTCAGGCTCGTCTGCTCGTCAAGCAAAGGCCTTTTAGTAACACAAAGTCAAACCTAGGAGCAGGGTCCAGTATCCTCTGGGCCTCATGACTGCAGAGAACCTAAATGTTATTTCAACTACACAAATATGTTTTAGTCATCAAACAGACTTCTCAGGAGACCAGAACAGACTATTTGCACAGAGGGAAGGAGGATTATTTCTCATCTACCCTCACATTTGGATCTGTGGTTCAGTTATCCACACTGCTCTGGCTCCATCCCTGTCCCCAAACCTATCCACTCCAAATGTGCAGCTGACTGGAAACAAACTTTCACAGTTCATGGCATCAGGAAATCAAGCCTTCCTCTGCATCCAAACCCAGAGCATCCGCACACCTCAGGGACAAGAGCCCTCAGCTGTGGATCTCTAAAGGGGCACACAGGTTACTGGCTCCCAGTGAGGCTCTACATCATCTTCCACATGCTCCAATGCAGCTGGAGAACAGAAGCTGCCGTGTAGTTATGATACGTTCCCAGCCCCTTACATCTATGAAGATTGTATGTATTTATTGATTGCTTATGCCATAGCCCTAAGCGATAACATACATAATAAAACACATAATAACATCAATCAAACAGCATAAGAACATGAGATCCTTAATCACAACAAGTCATAATAAATTATACCACTGCCGTTGAGTGACATCATGTCTGTAGGCTCCCAGCCAAAGGTCTGCTGGAACAGAAATGTTTTTAACATTAACTTAAATGTATTCAAACAATCCATAAGCCGCAGTGCTTCAGGAAGGGGATTCCGATCGTGGGAGCTGCGATAGAGAAGGCACATTCTCTGGTCTCAGCCATGTCAAGGAGGCCCCTCTGTACATAAGATCATAAGAAACTGTCGTACCGGGTCAGACCTAAAACGCAATCTCTGCAGACTTACGCCTCAGGAGCAGCCATCAATATATGCGGTTAACACCACCGCGCACCTCAGCCTCCGGATTGAAATATGGATTCACACGCGTAACTTCACCTCGCCCCAGATCACCTATGCGCTGCCCCCTTTTTTTTTTTTTTTTTTTTTAGCTCTCGCACTTAATTAACGGGTATTAAAATACATGTTGCTCACCCACATACTTGCATATATGGGAATTTTAGCACAAGCAACACTTTTAAAATAAAGTGATCCTAAGTAACAATTCTTATCTTCTTATGTAGTGCAATAATGCAAACACAGAAATATCATTCCTCATAAAATAAAGTCAAGATAAATCATAATAGGAAATCATTTATTTAAAATTCATTTGTTAATCACCTCATAAAATCTAAGTGATGTACAACATACTTTAATAATACAAAACAGTTCATTAATACATAATTACATAGTTTAAATACTTATCAGCCATATAAAACAATCTTTCCTTCTACAAACCATTCATAAGGCAAGTTTTTAAAGCTTTCCTAAATTTTAACAAATCCATCTCCTTTCTGAAACTTAAAGGCAAGTGAGGAAAGTTAGCGATGTTAAATCATTATTGATGAGACGACTAAAGTTTGGATGTTGGGTCCCTCCCGACGCAATCCTATGAAGCATGGTCCTTGTCGGGGAACCATCGACTTACACTAAAGAATTTGGCTGCTCTGCTCTGCCGACACAAGAATTGCTTAATAAAAGATCAATTATCGGACATTGAAAACTGTTGAAGCTTTCCTCTACTGGATGACGGCTGAGTTACTATGTCAACAAGTCCCTGGTTATGTGCAGCAGGGAAGGACAAGCTGACATCACATGGAGAATCCCAGCTGCATCCGGAGCCCTGGCTAGGTCAGGCATCATTTCTTCGAGTCCAAGAATAGCCTTAAGAATTCCCCTTAAACCCTCCACTGCCTGAGACACCAGGCCAATACAGAGTTGTTAGATGGATCCTCAGACCGAATACCAACTTTTTGTAAAAAAAAAAACCCTCTCTCCCCAGATTAAAATGTACTGGAGGAAGTGCAATCTCCCTTCTTTCCTTAATCACCAGATTTTCCATCTTAAGATCCGCCTTGGCATGTTTTATTAGCCAGGCAGAAGAAGTGGTTGACATGTTGGATGGTATCCAAGCCAGTTTGTTCCGAATAAAGCTGCTTATAATTTTTTTAAGAAGTGTGATATGTCCGGGATCTCTAAATTCAACCCTTGCGCATCTTTCATGCCTGTTATATAATGCTCAGGCAGCGCATTTTTAACTAATCTAGCCAGACGTTTTCTTGATTTATTAGCGTGTCTGAAGAACTGAGCTCTAAAACCCTACAGAACGCACTGCTCTTTGATGCGAACGATGCTTTAAACTCTAATAGAATCAAGACGCTTCTTGGCCACAACACTCATCTTAACATGTTGCCGGTTCTCATCCATCAGTAGCTTGGTCAAACTCAAAATGTCTACATCACGACTTTTATTTTTCTGCATTACATACAGTCTCACCCCAGCCGTCCATGGTAATCTCAGGGGTATCATTTAAACTTATGTAATCATGCCAGTTTTCCTTTTAGAAAAACACAAATGCCTTATCATGATACAGAAAAGCACTGAAATGCCGTTTAAAAAGCTTTAGATGAAGCTTTGTCTGGTTGTAGTACTGCCAAAATGGGAGCTTGATCTAAAATAGCGCCAAGGCCAGTCGCTTTTACCATGGAAAACAAAAGGAGCAAAGCTAAGTAATGTATGCAGCAATATCTGTCATGGGGCTTGGAATAAAATGCTAACTATCTAATAACTGAAGAGAAAATGCAGTCCCATCCCCTTAGCTTGTCTTGGTGGTTCAGCACCAATATTCAGGTCTATTATCAAATTGAATCTCCCCCTACAACATGCACATGATCTATAAATTCATTAAAAAGACTTCACTAACTGGAAGAAAAGTGACTGCACACATTAGGTACAGTATTTCTTTTAATACAAAATCCCACTGATCAGGGCAATTGACCATCGTTTTCTCTCTCTGAAAGGGCGGGTTCTTATGGAAGAAAGTGAGTATGATATGTAGACACACTGACCACCCAAACACATTTAAACTTTTTGTCAAGTGACTTTCTTGCAAAAGTGCTTGCATTTTTTTGAACATAGTAAGGATCTTTTTCCATTTATGTTGGTGAATGAACTCAAATCAAGATTACTGCGGCCATTTCTACACATTATAAGCAATCACAACATTCAAGCTGTAATAAAACAAAGTCAACCACATATCAGAGTGAGGTATCCCCCAGCTAAGACAGCCCAAACCCCACAAATCTGACAAGACGTGGAACACAAAACTGGACCCAAGTTCTAAAGAAAACAAAGAGAGCAGTTCCAGCAAATTCCTTCAAAGGACCTCTGGTTACACTTTGAGTTGAGCTCCCACCGAGCCCACACTGATATTTGCCTCTGTCACAGCCAAGGTTACGTCAGCTTTGAAGGACATACGCCAAAAGTCTATTCCTGCGTTCTGAGCGGAAAGCAGCTCCAAGATAAGGGAAAGAAGACTGCAAAAACTGGGGACAAGCTGGACAGGTTTGAGGTGGAATCAGCTGGAGATACTGAATATGGTAAAAAGCTGATGGAGGCCTTTGCTACCCGAATAAAGAAATTAGACTCCCCTCTGGGCATTATAGTTGACAAAGTAGCCCAATTGGTTGAAGCTGTTTGTGCCAACTCCTCGCAGTTTGACAACAGGGAGACCAAGGTCTTGGACCTGGAAGGTTAAGTTTGACAAACTGGAACTCTCAGACTTTTGCAATTAATAAACTCGATGACCTTGAGAATCACTTGAGGCAAAACATACGCATAATTGACTTACCTGAAAAAGCAGATCTTTTGGACTTGTCTTGTGAAAGAGGCACCATTAATAGACTGCATGCATCAGGCACTGGCTCCTGCTCCGGCCCGAACACTGAACGTGAAGCTTCACAATTTTTGAGATAAGCAGAAGATCTTAAACGTGGCCCGGTCTGCTGGCAATTTCCTTTACCACGGTAGCAAACTGATTTTTCAGGATTTTCTCAGTACATCTTCCGAAGCAGCGGCAAGGGTTTAGTAGTGTTATGAATACAAATCCGGAGATTCGCTACGCAATGGCTCATTGTCAACAGTAAACTCACAGCTGTCCTAGAGACTGAAAAACTTCTGGAAGCTCGTAAAGAAAGAGATGAAGCAGCTTCAGCTCCGGGCTGATTTTATGTTTTGCCCTTGTCTTGGCTCATGAATGCTGGCAGAAGTGGCAGAATGTGATGCTTCCATGGTTTTGGAAGTCCAAGGCCTGATTAAGGGCGAGATTGAAACTTCTTGTTTGGAGATGTTTATGGGTTTTTTTCTGATGGGTTTTCTTCTTTGAACTGTTGCTGCAATGCAGTGTATGATCGTTTTTCTACGGCACAACCTCACCCAATTTTAATTATTCTTATAAGGAATGTGTGGTTCTAAAACATTTACAGCCCTAGGACCGACTCCTATGGCTTCAGGTCATATTTAAGAGACATTTCTCTTTTTTGTGGATTCTGTACATTTGACTTTTCCTCTTTTTGGGAACTGTGGCATCTGCTGCCACCTTTGTAGAATTATCTATTTATTTAACAAATTTATAGCCCACTAATTCACCAAACTTAAGCAGGTAATAACATAACATACGTAATCCAAACATCATAAAAGCCCTATCACATAGCCTAATGAAAAAGGAGTAGTTAAAATCAGCATTAAAGCCACGTGATAGGGCTTCGCAAAACCGTGAGCCCGTTCCTTCTCTTTTTCAGATTTGCATCGCACCATGCGTTATGGTGCTATCGGTGCGTTAAAAGTGCTTAACGCATGCGAAAACGCCATAACACAATTTGATAAATGACCCCCTTTGTCTCCTAAAACATATAAAACCGCTCCTTGACTAATCACTTTCGCACAATACTTCAGTCATTAATTCTTTCTGGCCTAGACCACTGCAGTTCACTCTATCTAGGCCTTCCTCAATCTACCATCCGTCCACTTCAACTTCTACAAAACTCAGCTGCCTGACTCCTTTCCAACAGCAGGCCTTATGATCATATATCACCAGTACTTCATCGACTACATTGGCTTCCTATTAAACAGCGCATCCAATATAAAATCTTGACTATCATTCATAATTTGATTTACAACAATAATTCGACCTCGTTATCTGCAACACTACATGTATACACCCCTTGCAAAAACCTTACATCAAAACACAAACTCCTATTACAAATTTCATCACCTAGAACAAGACGACCAACCATAATCAGAGAAGGAGCATTCTCAGTTGCATATCCCATTCTTTGGAATACACTATCTCCTGATATAAGACCTTTTAGAAAAGCTCTCAAACACTATTTTTTCCTACAGGCCTTCCCAGATTTAAGTATGTCTTGATTATTTTTCTCTCTCTTTTATGATCTTCCATCTTGTATTAATTTTCTTTTTTAAATTCATCCCTCTTCAGATGCATTTTTTTATTAATATTTTTATTTTACTTCATATTTATGTTGTCTATTTATTTTGTCTTACTCTTATATTTTTAAATATATTATGCATGTTTTACTTGTAACCCGCTACAATATAGCCCTTCAAATACCTAAAAGGTTTGAGGTATGGATTTCAAACCTTTTCCATTGGAAAGAAAACATTAGAACTAGGGGGGTCACAAAATGAAACTTCAAGAGGGAACAACTCAGAACCAACGTCAGGAAATGTTTCTTCAGGGAGAAGGTGGTGGATGCCGGGAAGGCCCTTCCAGAGGAAGTGGTGAAGACAAAAACAGTGGAAGATTTCCAAGGGGCGTGGGATAAACTCTGTGGATATCTAAAGGCTAGAGAACGGAAATAAGATAAGCATGCGGGGAGGTGGGGGGGGGGGGGGGGGGGTAGGGGTAACTTTCTGGTATGGCAGTTACTACCCTTAACAGAAGCTTTGAGGCTTTTAATGCAACTGCAACATGCTCCACACTTAGACGGCAGGCGGAGAAGAGGAACTGGATTCAGACAACAGAGAGCACCAACTTTCATGATCTGGGATACTGATGCGCAGACATAAGGGAAAAAAACAAGACCGCTTCTATGACCACGCCCTAAAGAAAACCAAGTGTGCATGGGGTAACTTGCTGGTGTGGCGGTTACTACCCTTAACCTATAAGCCTTCATATTTTTGATGCAACTCCAACATTGCTCTCTGCTTCAATGGCAGGGAAAAGGAGAATGGGATTCAGATGACAACTGAGGGCCCAGACTTTTATAGTCTGTGGAACAGCTAAACATGGGGGTAACCTGCACAGAGCGGCAATTACTGCCCTTAACAGAAGGCAAGGGGGTAACCTGCACAGAGCGGCAGTTACTGCCCTTAACAGAAACACGGGGGTAACCTGCACGGGGCAGCAGTTACTGCCCTTAACAGAAACATGGGGGTAACCTGCACGGGGCAGCAGTTACTACCCTTAACAGAAACACGGGGGTAACCTGCACGGAGCGGCAGTTACTACCCTTAACAGAAACACGGGGGTAACCTGCACGGGGCAGCAGTTACTACCCTTAACAGAAACACGGGGGTAACCTGCACGGAGCGGCAGTTACTTCCCTTAACAGAAACATGGGGGTAACCTGCATGGAGCGGCAGTTACTTCCCTTAACAGAAACATGGGGGTAACCTGCATGGAGCGGCAGTTACTTCCCTTAACAGAAACATGGGGGTAACCTGCATGGAGCGGCAGTTACTTCCCTTAACAGAAACATGGGGGTAACCTGCATGGAGCGGCAGTTACTTCCCTTAACAGAAGGCATGGGATTATTACCCTTAACCAATAACCTTGATGCTTTTGATGCAACTGCAACATTGCTCTCTGCTTCAAAGGAGGAGGGTGGGAGGTGGAAGGAAGAGGAATTTGGATTCAGAGAGCACCAACATGATCCATGACGTTTTTACAGTCTGGGATACCGATGCGCAGACATTAAGGAAAAAACACAGGACTGCTTCTATGGCCAAGTCCATAAGCAAAGCACGTCAAGCAGCACTGACTGATACATGGGGGTAACCTGCACAGCGCGGCAGATACTGCCATGGGAAGCTTGCTGGGCAGACTGGATGCACCATTGGTCCTTTTCTGCCATCATTTCTATATTTCTATAAAGCAGTCACCCTAATACATGTAAGACATGAAAAGCTGAAAGGAGTTGAGGAAAGACGTTTTTAAAAAGAAAAGGCATAATATGAAGTGTGTACACCTCTTCCAAAAAAATGTGAAAAGACAACTATACAAAGGCAAAGAGAGGAGACCCAGGGGTAAGAGTCAGGGGAAGCAATACAACCAAAGAATGGCCAAGACTGCAGCCCATCTTGGACATTTTTTTCAAAAAAAGACAGACTAGAAATCAAACAAAATATATAAATCTGTTGAAGTATATGGCTGGCACGCCTTCCTTAGACTGACTGTATGTAAAACGTGTTTGGATTACCTTTATCTGCTCAATATCTGCCAATACTGACTGGAGATTTCCAACATGTTTCCTGCAGTCTGTTCGCTGCATGTTGAACGTGGGCGGCAGTATCTCGGGAGGGGATGGATTTCTGCTGATACTAACTGTAGATTTACAATGCATGTTTCCTGCATGTTGAACGTGGGCGGCAGTATCTCGGGAGGGGATGGATTTCTGCTGATACTAACTGTAGATTTACAATGCATGTTTCCTGCATGTTGAACGTGGGCGGCAGTATCCCGGGAGGGGATGGATTTCTGCTGATACTAACTGTAGATTTACAATGCATGTTTCCTGCATGTTGAACGTGGGCGGCAGTATCTCGGGAGGTGATGGATTTCTGCTGATACTAACTGTAGATTTACAATGCATGTTTCCTGCATGTTGAACGTGGGCGGCAGTATCTCGGGAGGGGATGGATTTCTGCTGATACTAACTGTAGATTTACAATGCATGTTTCCTGCAGTCTGTTCGCTGCATGTTGAACGTGGGCGGCAGTATCTCGGGAGGGGATGGATTTCTGCTGATACTAACTGTAGATTTACAATGCATGTTTCCTGCAGTCTGTTCGCTGCATGTTGAACGTGGGCGGCAGTATCTCGGGAGGTGATGGATTTCTGCTGATACTAACTGTAGATTTACAATGCATGTTTCCTGCAGTCTGTTCGCTGCATGTTGAACGTGGGCGGCAGTATCCCAGGAGGGGATGGATTTCTGCTGATACTAACTGTAGATTTACAATGCATGTTTCCTGCAGTCTGTTCGCTGCATGTTGAACGTGGGCGGCAGTATCTCGGGAGGTGATGGATTTCTGCTGATACTAACTGTAGATTTACAATGCATGTTTCCTGCAGTCTGTTCGCTGCATGTTGAACGTGGGCGGCAGTATCTCGGGAGGTGATGGATTTCTGCTGATACTAACTGTAGATTTACAATGCATGTTTCCTGCAGTCTGTTCGCTGCATGTTGAACGTGGGCGGCAGTATCCCGGGAGGGGATGGATTTCTGCTGATACTAACTGTAGATTTACAATGCATGTTTCCTGCAGTCTGTTCGCTGCATGTTGAACATGGGCGGCAGTATCCCGGGAGGGGATGGATTTCTGCTGATACTAACTGTAGATTTACAATGCATGTTTCCTGCATGTTGAACGTGGGCGGCAGTATCCTGGGAGGGGATGGATTTCTGCTGATACTAACTGTAGATTTACAATGCATGTTTCCTGCAGTCTGTTCGCTGCATGTTGAACGTGGGCGGCAGTATCCCAGGAGGGGATGGATTTCTGCTGATACTAACTGTAGATTTACAATGCATGTTTCCTGCAGTCTGTTCGCTGCATGTTGAACGTGGGCGGCAGTATCCCGGGAGGGGATGGATTTCTGCTGATACTAACTGTAGATTTACAATGCATGTTTCCTGCAGTCTGTTCGCTGCATGTTGAACGTGGGCGGCAGTATCTCGGGAGGTGATGGATTTCTGCTGATACTAACTGTAGATTTACAATGCATGTTTCCTGCAGTCTGTTCGCTGCATGTTGAACGTGGGCGGCAGTATCCCAGGAGGGGATGGATTTCTGCTGATACTAACTGTAGATTTACAATGCATGTTTCCTGCAGTCTGTTTGCTGCATGTTGAACGTGGGCGGCAGTATCCTGGGAGGGGATGGATTTCTGCTGATACTAACTGTAGATTTACAATGCATGTTTCCTGCAGTCTGTTCGCTGCATGTTGAACGTGGGCGGCAGTATCCCAGGAGGGGATGGATTTCTGCTGATACTAACTGTAGATTTACAATGCATGTTTCCTGCATGTTGAACGTGGGCGGCAGTATCTCGGGAGGGGATGGATTTCTGCTGATACTAACTGTAGATTTACAATGCATGTTTCCTGCAGTCTGTTCGCTGCATGTTGAACGTGGGCGGCAGTATCTCGGGAGGTGATGGATTTCTGCTGATACTAACTGTAGATTTACAATGCATGTTTCCTGCAGTCTGTTTGCTGCATGTTGAACGTGGGCGGCAGTATCCTGGGAGGGGATGGATTTCTGCTGATACTAACTGTAGATTTACAATGCATGTTTCCTGCAGTCTGTTCGCTGCATGTTGAACGTGGGCGGCAGTATCCCAGGAGGGGATGGATTTCTGCTGATACTAACTGTAGATTTACAATGCATGTTTCCTGCAGTCTGTTCGCTGCATGTTGAACGTGGGCGGCAGTATCTCGGGAGGTGATGGATTTCTGCTGATACTAACTGTAGATTTACAATGCATGTTTCCTGCAGTCTGTTCGCTGCATGTTGAACGTGGGCGGCAGTATCCCAGGAGGGGATGGATTTCTGCTGATACTAACTGTAGATTTACAATGCATGTTTCCTGCAGTCTGTTCGCTGCATGTTGAACGTGGGCGGCAGTATCCCAGGAGGGGATGGATTTCTGCTGATACTAACTGTAGATTTACAATGCATGTTTCCTGCAGTCTGTTCGCTGCATGTTGAACGTGGGCGGCAGTATCTCGGGAGGTGATGGATTTCTGCTGATACTAACTGTAGATTTACAATGCATGTTTCCTGCAGTCTGTTCGCTGCATGTTGAACGTGGGCGGCAGTATCTCGGGAGGGGATGGATTTCTGCTGATACTAACTGTAGATTTACAATGCATGTTTCCTGCAGTCTGTTCGCTGCATGTTGAACGTGGGCGGCAGTATCTCGGGAGGTGATGGATTTCTGCTGATACTAACTGTAGATTTACAATGCATGTTTCCTGCAGTCTGTTCGCTGCATGTTGGACGTGGGCGGCAGTATCTCGGGAGGGGATGGATTTCTGCTGATACTAACTGTAGATTTACAATGCATGTTTCCTGCAGTCTGTTCGCTGCATGTTGAACGTGGGCGGCAGTATCTCGGGAGGGGATGGATTTCTGCTGATACTAACTGTAGATTTACAATGCATGTTTCCTGCAGTCTGTTCGCTGCATGTTGAACGTGGGCGGCAGTATCTCGGGAGGTGATGGATTTCTGCTGATACTAACTGTAGATTTACAATGCATGTTTCCTGCAGTCTGTTCGCTGCATGTTGAACGTGGGCGGCAGTATCCCGGGAGGGGATGGATTTCTGCTGATACTAACTGTAGATTTACAATGCATGTTTCCTGCAGTCTGTTCGCTGCATGTTGAACATGGACGGCAGTATCCCGGGAGGGGATGGATTTCTGCTGATACTAACTGTAGATTTACAATGCATGTTTCCTGCATGTTGAACGTGGGCGGCAGTATCCTGGGAGGGGATGGATTTCTGCTGATACTAACTGTAGATTTACAATGCATGTTTCCTGCAGTCTGTTCGCTGCATGTTGAACGTGGGCGGCAGTATCCCAGGAGGGGATGGATTTCTGCTGATACTAACTGTAGATTTACAATGCATGTTTCCTGCAGTCTGTTCGCTGCATGTTGAACGTGGGCAGCAGTATCCCAGGAGGGGATGGATTTCTGCTGATACTAACTGTAGATTTACAATGCATGTTTCCTGCAGTCTGTTCGCTGCATGTTGAACGTGGGCGGCAGTATCGCGGGAGGTGATGGATTTCTGCTGATACTAACTGTAGATTTACAATGCATGTTTCCTGCAGTCTGTTCGCTGCATGTTGAACGTGGGCGGCAGTATCCCAGGAGGGGATGGATTTCTGCTGATACTAACTGTAGATTTACAATGCATGTTTCCTGCAGTCTGTTCGCTGCATGTTGAACGTGGGCGGCAGTATCTCGGGAGGGGATGGATTTCTGCTGATACTAACTGTAGATTTACAATGCATGTTTCCTGCAGTCTGTTCGCTGCATGTTGAACGTGGGCGGCAGTATCTCGGGAGGGGATGGATTTCTGCTGATACTAACTGTAGATTTACAATGCATGTTTCCTGCAGTCTGTTCGCTGCATGTTGAACGTGGGCGGCAGTATCTCGGGAGGTGATGGATTTCTGCTGATACTAACTGTAGATTTACAATGCATGTTTCCTGCAGTCTGTTCGCTGCATGTTGAACGTGGGCGGCAGTATCCCGGGAGGGGATGGATTTCTGCTGATACTAACTGTAGATTTACAATGCATGTTTCCTGCAGTCTGTTCGCTGCATGTTGAACATGGACGGCAGTATCCCGGGAGGGGATGGATTTCTGCTGATACTAACTGTAGATTTACAATGCATGTTTCCTGCATGTTGAACGTGGGCGGCAGTATCCTGGGAGGGGATGGATTTCTGCTGATACTAACTGTAGATTTACAATGCATGTTTCCTGCAGTCTGTTCGCTGCATGTTGAACGTGGGCGGCAGTATCCCAGGAGGGGATGGATTTCTGCTGATACTAACTGTAGATTTACAATGCATGTTTCCTGCAGTCTGTTCGCTGCATGTTGAACGTGGGCAGCAGTATCCCAGGAGGGGATGGATTTCTGCTGATACTAACTGTAGATTTACAATGCATGTTTCCTGCAGTCTGTTCGCTGCATGTTGAACGTGGGCGGCAGTATCTCGGGAGGTGATGGATTTCTGCTGATACTAACTGTAGATTTACAATGCATGTTTCCTGCAGTCTGTTCGCTGCATGTTGAACGTGGGCGGCAGTATCCCAGGAGGGGATGGATTTCTGCTGATACTAACTGTAGATTTACAATGCTTGTTTCCTGCAGTCTGTTCGCTGCATGTTGAACGTGGGCGGCAGTATCTCGGGAGGGGATGGATTTCTGCTGATACTAACTGTAGATTTACAATGCATGTTTCCTGCAGTCTGTTCGCTGCATGTTGAACGTGGGCGGCAGTATCCCAGGAGGGGATGGATTTCTGCTGATACTAACTGTAGATTTACAATGCATGTTTCCTGCAGTCTGTTCGCTGCATGTTGAACGTGGGCGGCAGTATCTCGGGAGGGGATGGATTTCTGCTGATACTAACTGTAGATTTACAATGCATGTTTCCTGCAGTCTGTTCGCTGCATGTTGAACGTGGGCGGCAGTATCTCGGGAGGTGATGGATTTCTGCTGATACTAACTGTAGATTTACAATGCATGTTTCCTGCAGTCTGTTCGCTGCATGTTGAACGTGGGCGGCAGTATCTCGGGAGGTGATGGATTTCTGCTGATACTAACTGTAGATTTACAATGCATGTTTCCTGCAGTCTGTTCGCTGCATGTTGAACGTGGGCGGCAGTATCCCAGGAGGGGATGGATTTCTACTGATACTAACTGTAGATTTACAATGCATGTTTCCTGCAGTCTGTTCGCTGCATGTTGAACGTGGGCGGCAGTATCTCGGGAGGGGATGGATTTCTGCTGATACTAACTGTAGATTTACAATGCATGTTTCCTGCAGTCTGTTCGCTGCATGTTGAACGTGGGCGGCAGTATCTCGGGAGGGGATGGATTTCTGCTGATACTAACTGTAGATTTACAATGCATGTTTCCTGCAGTCTGTTCGCTGCATGTTGAACGTGGGCGGCAGTATCTCGGGAGGTGATGGATTTCTGCTGATACTAACTGTAGATTTACAATGCATGTTTCCTGCAGTCTGTTCGCTGCATGTTGAACGTGGGCGGCAGTATCCCGGGAGGGGATGGATTTCTGCTGATACTAACTGTAGATTTACAATGCATGTTTCCTGCAGTCTGTTCGCTGCATGTTGAACATGGACGGCAGTATCCCGGGAGGGGATGGATTTCTGCTGATACTAACTGTAGATTTACAATGCATGTTTCCTGCATGTTGAACGTGGGCGGCAGTATCCCGGGAGGGGATGGATTTCTGCTGATACTAACTGTAGATTTACAATGCATGTTTCCTGCAGTCTGTTCGCGGCATGTTGAACGTGGGCGGCAGTATCCCAGGAGGGGATGGATTTCTGCTGATACTAACTGTAGATTTACAATGCATGTTTCCTGCAGTCTGTTCGCTGCATGTTGAACGTGGGCAGCAGTATCCCAGGAGGGGATGGATTTCTGCTGATACTAACTGTAGATTTACAATGCATGTTTCCTGCAGTCTGTTCGCTGCATGTTGAACGTGGGCGGCAGTATCTCGGGAGGTGATGGATTTCTGCTGATACTAACTGTAGATTTACAATGCATGTTTCCTGCAGTCTGTTCGCTGCATGTTGAACGTGGGCGGCAGTATCCCAGGAGGGGATGGATTTCTGCTGATACTAACTGTAGATTTACAATGCATGTTTCCTGCAGTCTGTTCGCTGCATGTTGAACGTGGGCGGCAGTATCTCGGGAGGGGATGGATTTCTGCTGATACTAACTGTAGATTTACAATGCATGTTTCCTGCAGTCTGTTCGCTGCATGTTGAACGTGGGCGGCAGTATCCCAGGAGGGGATGGATTTCTGCTGATACTAACTGTAGATTTACAATGCATGTTTCCTGCAGTCTGTTCGCTGCATGTTGAACGTGGGCGGCAGTATCTCGGGAGGGGATGGATTTCTGCTGATACTAACTGTAGATTTACAATGCATGTTTCCTGCAGTCTGTTCGCTGCATGTTGAACGTGGGCGGCAGTATCTCGGGAGGGTGATGGATTTCTGCTGATACTAACTGTAGATTTACAATGCATGTTTCCTGCAGTCTGTTCGCTGCATGTTGAACGTGGGCGGCAGTATCCCAGGAGGGGATGGATTTCTGCTGATACTAACTGTAGATTTACAATGCATGTTTCCTGCAGTCTGTTCGCTGCATGTTGAACGTGGGCGGCAGTATCCCAGGAGGGGATGGATTTCTGCTGATACTAACTGTAGATTTACAATGCATGTTTCCTGCATGTTGAACGTGGGCGGCAGTATCCCGGGAGGGGATGGATTTCTGCTGATACTAACTGTAGATTTACAATGCATGTTTCCTGCAGTCTGTTCGCTGCATGTTGAACGTGGGCGGCAGTATCTCGGGAGGGGATGGATTTCTGCTGATACTAACTGTAGATTTACAATGCATGTTTCCTGCAGTCTGTTCGCTGCATGTTGAACGTGGGCGGCAGTATCTCGGGAGGTGATGGATTTCTGCTGATACTAACTGTAGATTTACAATGCATGTTTCCTGCAGTCTGTTCGCTGCATGTTGAACGTGGGCGGCAGTATCCCAGGAGGGGATGGATTTCTGCTGATACTAACTGTAGATTTACAATGCATGTTTCCTGCAGTCTGTTCGCTGCATGTTGAACGTGGGCGGCAGTATCCCAGGAGGGGATGGATTTCTGCTGATACTAACTGTAGATTTACAATGCATGTTTCCTGCATGTTGAACGTGGGCGGCAGTATCCCGGGAGGGGATGGATTTCTGCTGATACTAACTGTAGATTTACAATGCATGTTTCCTGCATGTTGAACGTGGGCGGCAGTATCCTGGGAGGGGATGGATTTCTGCTGATACTAACTGTAGATTTACAATGCATGTTTCCTGCAGTCTGTTCGCTGCATGTTGAACATGGGCGGCAGTATCCCGGGAGGGGATGGATTTCTGCTGATACTGACTGTAGATTTACAATGCATGTTTCCTGCATGTTGAACGTGGGCGGCAGTATCCCAGGAGGGGATGAATTTCTGCTGATACTAACTGTAGATTTACAATGCATGTTTCCGCCAGCCTCTTCTTGCTATCTTGGGAGGTGGCGGATTTTTCTTTCAATGTCCCTGAGGATTGCCAGCACAAAGTGAATGATGCCTGGGAGGTCACTGGAAGAGATGAGGTTAACACAACCTAAATGATGTGAATGTGACTTGAAGCGATTAGAAAAATGACAGAGGATTAGAGGCAGGGCTGGCTGGCAGTTTTCACAGCAAGAGAGGCCTCTTATACTGAGCATCCCAAGAAATCCAGTCCCCCTGTATTTCCATGCAGCTTGTAATTTCATGTTTTATTAGACCAACATAAAAATATAAAAAAGACAATGGGGTTCATGAGCTTCTGAGACTACCTGGGTACCTTTTCTCAAATAGGAGGAAAGTTTTAAGGGTTCGGAGGGCCTTGATCCTCATTGTAATCTTCTACCAGCTGTCTAATCGCTTAAGTCACAGTCACGTCAATTAAGATGAATTAAACCTATCATTCCCAGTGACCTCCCAGGTGCTGAAAATCCCAAGATGCTCCTTTGCGGGACGGCAAGTTCTCTTTACTTGCAGTTGTGCCCTAGCAGAGTACAGGGGTGGCAGCATTTCCCAGATTGATTGAACAGGTGGATTTGGCCCTGGTTTTGCCTTGTTGCATGCATGGAGCTATAGTTCCTACTGTCTGAGGGAAATAAATGGGAAAATCAGAAGTACATTCCATGCATAAGAACATGCCATACTGGGTCAGAACATGCCTTACTGGGTCAGCATCCTGTTTCCAACAGTGGTCAACAAGTGGCATGCAACAAGACAAAACCAGGTCTGGATCAGCCTGTTGACTCAATCAGGCTTGAGTTGGCAACCCTTCCAGACTGGAGCGAGACACATTCTGTCCTAGCTGAAGCCCAGGTAATGCCGTCTGGATGGATTGAGTAGTCCTTATTTGCTGACATCTACCGTGTCACTATAAAACTGTCCTTTAATCCTCTACTTTTCTGCTTTGTTCCACCCACAAAACCTGCACCAGGGATGGAAACATTACAAAGAATTCTTGATCATTCATGTCTGTCAGTTGTAAAGCTGTTGAGTTGGCTGCCTGGGAAATGGGATCCCTATCGGGGCTGGGATAACCACAAAGAAAAAAGGTTGGAAGAACATCTAGAAGGTTATCTTGCATCACTATGATCTGGAGCCTTGTGAAGGAAAACAGGAACAAGCAGAGTGAAAGAGTGGAAGCTGCATTCACTTGGAGTGTCAGTGAATCCGAGGGGTTTTAAGGAATGCTGACTTCTCCCCTGGGACTTGCTGGATATAGTCTGGTGAAGTTTACGGTTTTTTCCAATTTTCTCAGCTTCCTGGGTGAGCCTATGTACTCTGATCCAATCAGTGTTGTTAATGTTACTGTTGGACACTCTGAGGGCTGATACTAGCAGAAAATACATTTGTTTGAAAACATTTGTAGCGGGAGCTCCCATCTTTCTAGTGTGGTGTGATTTGAGCAAGGGAAAAACAGTCAAATGCAGTCACAGAAAAGACTCTCCAGAGCTCGAGCTCCCTTTCTAGCTTAGCATCTTTGTCTCTGGACCAGGGTCCACCTCATCATTTGCTGGTTCCCATTGAACACTTCCTGAGAGATTGGCACTCTGCTCATTTAGGTGCCAGACCCTTTCACGTTTTGTGGACCTCGCCTGGGTGGGGGTTACAGAAAAAACTAAAAATTCCAACCATAAATCACTTCCTTACTCACTATTTGACTCTTTATAGCTCCTTGCAGATTCCCTTTTCTAGACTAGATGAAGGCTGGTTCTTGCCATGGGATTTATTAGACTTTAAAAGCAAGAAGCCAATTAATTGTTTGGCTCTCGGGTCCTATTTGGAGAGTGCTCTCAACCCCTGTGACCCAGAGGTCCCCCCATTCCTAGTGTTACTAACCCAAGCTTTATCACAGGTCATGAGGACATCCTGGGCTCCAGCTAACATATGAATAACTTCCCCTCTGTAGGAATGCCTGCCTCTTCTCTGTCCTGCCCAGACGCAGGCTCACTTACACCATTTGATCTGAAGGATGAGAGGCAAAGTGCGCTGGAGCTCTCTGCCACTCCCTTTTCCACAAGGACACGCGAGCTTGCAAAGTCAGGATTCAGGCAGTGTCGCGAGGGGAGGGCATGGGTGGACGTGCATTTGACCTTAGTG
Organism: Rhinatrema bivittatum; assembly: GCF_901001135.1. Lineage (NCBI taxonomy): Eukaryota > Metazoa > Chordata > Amphibia > Gymnophiona > Rhinatrematidae > Rhinatrema > Rhinatrema bivittatum. The sequence goes on along the minus strand of NC_042627.1, from coordinate 81,221,493 downwards.
CTAGCGGTCTCCAGGGAAAGGAAGTGCAGAGGCGACTGCCTAGCAGCATCAGTTTAAGAAGTCTTCCGGCTGAATGCAACACCAGATTTAGCGGCTCTTTGTCCACCTGCCCCCCTCCCCTCACACACATTTTGTGGCAAAATAAGTTTCTAGTTACATGCCACACCTGGCTAGGGGAGAATAAAAGCTTCTTTCCTCACTTGGCTGCTCCTGTCTCTCTCAGCCTCCCCCACCCCTCCATTCTGCGGCCAATTAAACTCTCCCTTTCACCTTGCAATGCCCTTCAGCTGCGGAAATTCCAGCACCTTATTATCCCTCCCCCCGGGAAACATTGGGAGCTCCCAGTCAGCTCCTTGGAGCCTTCCAGATGCCCTGCTATCTCAGGACACCACCTCCAGACTCCCTCTGCATTTGCTGCTTGGATCAGAACAAACCAGGGATTCCCTCAAAGTCCCCCGCTTACAGCCCAGTGATCAGAAGGCGCAGGATGGAAAGGCTTTCAGCATGGGAAGACACCCGCTTCATCCAAAAACAGTGATTTTTATCCTTTTATCTAGGGAAGATCATTCAGCTGTATATGATTTGTCTATGAATACAGACAGGGGGGAGGGGGGTAGTAGTAGTCCTGTAAAATCATTCAAAATATGTATTTAGTATCCAGAATCAGTTAACAGATCAGAGATATTATAAGACGTTGTCTGTGGATCCTACTGGTGAGATATAAAGCAAGATTCTGTCTGTTTTGAAAAAAGCAGGATGAGGTCAAGTTTCTTACAGAAAAAGGAAAAAGGTCTTTTTTGGAAGTCAAGACCCTGACTGTTCTTGTCTTTTATGGCATTCCTAAAATTCACAAGCCCATGTCGGATCCTCCTTTGAGTCCTATTCTCTTGGGCCAAGGAGATGCAAGTACCCAGCTACCATCATGTGCCCAAGATACATCAGAGGTTTTGCGAAAGTTGGAAGAAGTTCCTTTGAGCAGCTGGCTAGTCGCAATGGACCTTGCAGTTTTATACATAAATGTTCCACAGCAAGCATAGATTGATATCATTGAAGGATAAGAGCCAGACGTACTCTTAATTCCAATTAAAACTTTGTTGGTAAGAGTAGAATAGTCTTCTCCAGCTTTTTCATGTTTGACTGTGAATATTGCAGGTGAGATTCATTGATATCCTGTTCCTTTGGACAGCTGATAAAAGAAAGACGACCAATTTTCCAGATGAATCAATTCATTGATAATAATTTGTCTTTCGACAGTATCACATCAAAATCATGTATTGTTTTTAGACCTTACAATTACATTGGATAGGGGAATGATTGGCAGAACTTTGTTTAGAAAATTGAGCAACAGGATTAACCTGTTAAAATATCAGAATCATCATCCATGTTCACTGAATAATGCGTTACCTGCTGGTAAATGTTTAAGGCTGAAGAGGTTATGTTCGGACCTATAGGACTTTAAATATTCTTCACTATTGAGACAGATTGTTGGAAAGAGATTATCCACAAAAGATTATTAGGCAAACTTATTTACAAGCTGGATTTTTGGACAGAGAAGATCTGTTGCAGAATAGGCAAAAAGAAGGATTTTTAGCAACTAAATGGACAAAAGAAGTGATACAGATCAATAGGTACTGGCACATTTTGACTATGCACCATACTTTACAAAAGAGTTGTGGTTTGGCTATTTTAGAGGAAAGAATCTTAGGGATTGGTTGGTGCCTGCCTCATTACAACAGAAAGATGGAGGGACATCAATGCAGCAAATGTGAATTCTGCTCTTCATCACTGATGGGGGATTGACTTTAGACACATGACTATCAATACTCCTATAACCCCAATAGTTCTTTTGTCATTTGTTAATCTGTCCAAGTGACGTGGTAGGACATATGTCAGCCAAACTACCTGGAAGGTGAGGATGAGGTTACTGCTGACAACGTCCCCATCCTCAGAGGTGCAAAAGACTGTACCAGTTCCTTCCTTGTACTCCGGGCAGGACTTCAATAACATTATTCTATCCCCACCCTGAGAAGGAGAAAAGGACTCTTCTTCCTTTCCTTTAGGAAGCAGTGTAAGGGTGTTCCAGTCACATTCAGAGTTTGCAGAGAAAACATTTAGAAACATTCTTCTCACTTTTTGAGAGTTGGGACAGTGCTTAGTACTCTAGGTCCTCATGGAGCCTGAAGTGAAATGCCTCTCTCCACTGCCTATGATTGCTCCTCTCCAATCTCCCCCAAGAATGACAAAGCTGTTTCTTTACACACGAGTGAGCTCATGGGTGGAACCGAGGGAGATAAAGAAATCATGTGTGCGCTCTTTCAATCTCCCTTTTGTTCCCTGACTGCCCTCAGGAGAGAGACATCCATGAAATGAAGCCAGCGCCTCTTCCAGTAATGGCGAAAACATTCAACATTTTGGGGATAACTGAAGGATATTTACAGGATGAATCAGAGTGAGTTTGACTCGTGACCACACCCAGCACAGAGCAAAAATGCACAAACAGAACCCCCTCGCAAAATGCAAACCAGGGGCAGCCTCTTCGTCTCTGCATTTCACTAGGCCCAGATATGCTGAAGAGCTAATTCATAAAATTTTGCAGTAGTGTATTGCTACACTCACAAAAAGGTCATTATTAAAAAGGTCATTAAATGTCCAGCCTTCATCCCCTCTCCCATTTATATGCAGATGAGGTTAGACATTTGAAAAAGAAGTTACCATAAGTGTCAAATTCTGTAAATTTAAGTGTTCACAGAAATGAACGTGTGCATCTCTTCTCTTGAATTAGTGTTCTGTAAAGATGCCTTTTCATTTAGCCACTAGTTTAAACCGGAAGCTGAAAAAGACTAAACCACTTATCTTCGCGTGTAAAAATAGTCCTTAGGCGGCACTTGCCCCAACGAGGCCTGGTTTCGATTGCTCTTCCTCAGGGGGAGCCACTCTCCTGGCACAATGGCTTTTATCCTTAGATGTAAGACTTCCTCCGAGCTCGTTTTCACGCTGCTCACTCCACCATGGGGTCCGCCATTTTTTGAAGAGGAGTGTGGATTGAGCAGCGTGAAAACGAGCTCGGAGGAAGTCTTACATCTAAGGATAAAAGCCATTGTGCCAGGAGAGTGGCTCCCCCTGAGGAAGAGCAATCGAAACCAGGCCTCGTTGGGGCAAGTGCCGCCTAAGGACTATTTTTACACGCGAAGATAAGTGGTTTAGTCTTTTTCAGCTTCCAGTTTAAACTATTGGCGACCTGACATTCTCTGTTTGAATTTTCTGTTTGAATTTCAGTGTTTTCACACGAATTCAGTGTCTAATGATCTTTAGAAAAGTAACAACTATTTTTAGAAATTAAGAAGAAGGAAATTCAAAAAAAAGTAAAAAAATTTTAAGGATTATAATAAACAATTAAAGGGTGGACGGTGGTGCTCATGATTAAATGAAAAAACTTGAGTAGGGCACTAAGGGTTAGTGTTCCTTGTGTTTTATGAAGCATCACCATACACCTATTAAATATTTTTAAAACATTTTTGAAGGGAACTTTATTAAATAACACAACGTGTGAAACACACAGAAAAAAAAATAATTTAAAAAATATAAAATAACAAAAAAGAAAAAAAGAAGAAAAAAAAGCAAGTTTGCATTTTTAGTGCGGGTTTTTGGTAGTGTGACATTTGGTTTACCCCCACGTTGGTGGATAAAATAAAGACCATAAAGAAGCAATAGGTCTCAGATTTGAGAAATCCATAAATGAGGAGGATTTACTCTTTAAAATGGGCAAAACTGATGTCTGTTTTAGCAACTCTGGGAATTTACCTGTTCTTAATGACTGATTGATTATCAGGCACAAATGGTCAGAACAGCTTTCGGCAATGTTTTTGAATAATGTGCCCGTGCAGGGGTTTATTGGAGAGTTAGACACTTTTTGCTTGCTTATGATCTTATGAATGGCTATAGGAGAAGTAGCCTGAAAATCCATCCATTCAGAATTTACTGCTTGTTGCTTATAAATGGGATACGGCAAATTCATGAATTCTTGAGCTATGGTTTTAATCTTTTGTTGAAAAAACGTTGTTATTTGTTCATAGATATCATTAATTTCAGGGGTTATTATCGAATGATCAGTTGTTAGTGATTTTACTATATTAAATAATGTAGCTGGGTTGATGATGATTAAGATGTCAATGTACCTTAGGTAGAAGAGCAGATTCTGGGTGTAGGAATTTAGGAAAATGTTCTAAATCAACCATGAAAATGTTGGTGTATTGTGGAGCCATGCGGGTATCCATGGCAGTGCCAGTTGCTTACAGATACAAGTTCTTTTCAAATCTGAAGTAGTTGTGCGCGAGGACAAAACAGCAAAGTTTGTTAGCCAGATCAGCTATGGTGGCATATGGGATGATATTCCTGATGGCTTGCAATCAGTCTTTGTGAGGGATGTTGGTGTAAAGGGATTCAACATCTATGGTTACCAGAATGATGTTGTCTGGGAGGCGACCAATAGAATGGAGCTTCCTCAGAAAATCTGTGGTGTCGCAAAGGTAGCTAGGAGTGCTGGTGGCACAGGGTCTGAGGTTGGAGTCCATGTATCCAGACACACCTACTGCAAGGGTGTTGATGCTAGAAATAATGGGGCGTACAGGGTTTATTTATTATGGGTAATAAGTAGAAAGTACTTTGTTGAGGTTCCTGAGGTGTGTGCATATAAATCTGTTGGCATATTCCAGTGGGGAATCCCTTCAGAAGTTTATGTGGTTCCTTATAGTATTCTCTAGAAGGGTCTGAGGGCAGGGGCTTGGAGAGTTGTCTCTTTGCTTCTTGTGTGTAGTCCAATCTATTCATGACAATCACAGCTCCTCCCTTTGTCAGCTACCGTATTTTTCACTTCATAAGATGCACCTATTGTTCAGAGAGGGAAAAATTTTAAAAAATGGTGTGCTACACCAGCTCCGTTCCCAGGTGTCTGTGCGTCTTATGGAGCGTCCATTTCTGGCATTAAATTAGGGATGTGCAATTTTTTTTCGTCCCAGTTTCGTTTTTGGGTCTGGGGAGGGCCATTTTGGTCCACTCCCCGGATCAGAAAACTTTTATCGTGCTATTTCGTTTAAAAAAACAACAAGATACCCCACCCCAATCCTTCAAATTTAATTAACTACAACTCCCCATCCTCCTGACCCCCCCAAAACTTGTCAAAAGTCCCTGGTGGTCCAGCGAGGATCCCGGGAGCAATCTGCCGTTCTTGGGCCGTCGGCTGCCAGTAATCAAAATGGCGCCGGTGGCCCTTTGCCCTTACTATGTGACAGGGGCTAGGAGCAATGGATGGCTGGCACCATCTTAAAAAATGGCGTGGGCCATTCATAGCCACTGCTTGAGCTATGGAACTTCTTACCTCTTCTAAGTACCTAATAAGTACAATCCCTTAATCCTCAATTGTATTATGTTCGTAGTTAACTGCCCTCTCCGGCCTTTCTTTCCGGCTGCCTAAGCTTCCAAGTTTACCCTCCTTGTTGAAATGTAACTTTGCTTCTTCTGTTAAATGATTGTTCTTTGTTTCAGTTTACCCCGTTCTATGTAAACCGATCTGATATGGTTCTTTAACCATGAAGGTCGGTATAGAAAAGAGTTAAATAAATAAATAAATATCCAGGGGGATTACCAAGCCAGACTACAGTTTTAAAGGGTCAGCATTACTGCACAGGGATTTTTTGTAATTTCAGAAAAGAGGAATTGTCCAGTTTTAGGAGGAAGAGACACAAACTCATGGCTGGAAGAATCTCAGAATAATCTTTTAAAATATTTCTCAGCTTTTCAGGCTATTATTTTTCTTAGCAAGGTCCAACACATTCATTTTCAAGAGTTCAACTCTTTCTTGGCCACTTAGTGCACCAAAATGATTCATGTTCTGCTTTCCTATTTATTCACTGTTGTCCTACTTTCACAGTGTCCTGCTTCCACAGCAGCTTGTCTGTTTCTACTGCTATGCAGTGTGCATAGTTCCTGAGTTTCCTGTTATACTGCAAACTGGTAATCAGTCATCAGGGTACGAAGTAGGAGGAACCACAGAAAGCAGATCCAATTTAAAAAAAAAGTCTTGAAAAAAAAAATTATGGACGCCCAATATACATGCACGAGATCCACGATGCAGGCCATGTTTCTGGTGCTGGGCCCAATATACATGCACGAGATCCACGATGCAGGCCATGTTTCTTGCGCTGGGTCCAACATACATGCACGAGATCCACGATGCAGGCCATGTTTCTGGTGCTGGGCCCAATATACATGCACGAGATCCACGATGCAGGCCATGTTTCTGGTGCTGGGCCCAATATACATGCACGAGATCCACGATGCAGGCCATGTTTCTGGTGCTGGGCCCAATATACATGCACGAGATCCACGATGCAGGCCATGTTTCTGGTGCTGGGCCCAATATACATGCACGAGATCCACGATGCAGGCAGTGTTTCTTGTGCTGGGCCCAATATACATGCACGAGATCCACGATGCAGGCCGTGTTTCTTGCGCTGGGCCCAATATACATGCACGAGATCCACGATGCAGGCCGTGTTTCTTGCGCTGGGCCCAATATACATGCACGAGATCCACGATGCAGGCCATGTTTCTTGCGCTGGGCCCAATATACATGCACGAGATCCACGATGCAGGCCATGTTTCTTGTGCGTGTATATTTTGCTGGTTGCAGGAGAAGACAGATGCTTGTATTGAGCGTCCGGTTTCTTTAAACATGATGTCTTAGTTTTCCAGGCCCCGAAAGCACAGTGGCTGCTTTGCAGGGCACCTGGAGCTCTATTCCAGGAGTTACGATATCTTTTAAAGTCTGGTGCACATTCACCAAACAGCTCTGACTCTAAAGAGCTTTTGTACCATGGCTGCCCTGGTTTAACTGCTGCTGCACTGAGGGTTTTAAGATGAACAAGAGTGAAAGGATTTCCAGTGCCAAGCATTCTCCTGGTACATGTCCAGTAAGAGAAGACGCCGAGTCACAGATTCTCAGGGTAAGTAGCAGCTGGCCGTGTCAGCGCCAGGCACAGTCGCAGCTGCACACACACCAGAGAAACAGAAGTCCTCTCTTCTCCACTTCAGACTCCTACTGTACTGCAGTTCACAAATATCTGTCCGAACATGAAGTTATAAATTATTTTAGTTTTGCTGGATGTTGCAACTCTGCAAGATGCTGTCTGGCCACTGCGTCCCACATCTAATAACCTAAATCTAGGCTAACACTGCTTAACATAACTGGCAGCCTGGGGTGGATGGGTCCAGCTATTGAACTTCACATGGACAGAACAGGGACAGCCCAGTGACAAACTCTTAACTCTCCCTGAAGTGCAAGGGTGCAAGCCACCCTAACAGGAAGTCAACCATCCTCCTAGCCCTCTCATTCACCTCCACAAATTCAAAGATGGAATCTTGTTAAGCATTGCATCCCGGCCAACTCAAGACATCTGTATGACGGTATTGCACTAAATTATAGTGCTACATTCTCTGGAAAGGTGGAAATATTTTCAGTGGGGTAGGGAATGATTCCAATGCTGTACTCCCAGTTGCCCGACTGGGTTAGAAACTGGCTGAGTGGGAGGTGACGAAGGGTAGTGTTAAATAGTGGAGTGTCTCAGGGATCAGTCCTTGGACCAGTTCTTTTCAACATTCTTATAGGCAATACTAGCCACTGTCTGGCCACTGCTATTACTAGCAACGGTAACATGGAATAGACTTGGTGTTTGGGTACTTGGCAGGTTCTTATGGCCTGGATTGGCCACTGTTGGAAACAGGATGCTGGGCTCGATGGACCCTTGGTCTGAACCAGCAAGGCATGTTTTATGTTCTTATATTGCAGAAGGGCTATTGGGAAAATGTTTGGCTTTTTACGGATTATACAATTATCAAGAGTGGAGCAATGCTCATTAAAATATTGAGCCAATACATTAAGTAAATCATATATCACATACAAGGTTCTTTAGTCAAAGAACTGTAATGTCCTTAGGATTTCTCTCATATGGTTATGGACAAGGAGGAGGACCCTGTGGAAGAATACAGAGATATGCGGTTTAAAGGTTTAGATAAGGAGATGAGAGGAAGGCTGGGATCAGATTGCATGGAACATAAGATCTTCTACCAATGGTATTATACCCCAGGACGATTGCATCCAGAGCCCTAGCGTGCCTATGGCCAGTATGGCGGCAGTACTGGAAGGGCGCCCTAGAGCTGCTGGAAATGTCTCTATCGCTGTTGTCTGAAGCAGTGCGGCCCCGCTGGAATCGCCGGGGGGAGAGCCACAGCCAAAATTACCATTCTAATAGAACGCCTCAAAGAAATCGACTTCGCTGGTTTCAATCATACCTTAATGACAGACAATACAGAGTAAAAATTGGGAACTATGAATCTAAACCTACTAACCTTATGCAAGACGTCCCGCAAGGCTCCTCATTATCTTCCACTCTATTCAATATATATCTACTTCCCCTCTGCCATCTCCTTTCTGATCTTGGTCTTCTGCATTTCATATATGCGGACGACGTACAGATCCTTATTCCAATTAAGGACACTTTGTGCGAAGCCCTTAAGACCTGGGTCGCTGCCCTTGCTGCAATCAGCACCCTCCTTACAAATAACTTCCTGGCACTCAACACTAGCAAAACCAAAATCATACATATCTCACCCCACAATGTTAACCTAAACCTCCCCCTGCCTATCGATCTACCTACTCACATCACCCTGTCACAACATGTACGCAGCCTCGGCGTCACCCTTGATAACCATCTCACCCTAAAAAGTTCATCAACGCCACCCTAAAAGACGGCTTCTTCAAGCTCCACACGTTAAAAAAACTGAAACCCCTTTTACATCTCAGTGACTTTCGAACAATCCTCCAATCCTTCATACTCTCAAAAATTGACTACTACAATGCCATTCTTCTGGGCCTTCCCAAAAATGCTGCCCAACCCCTCCAAATGCTCCAAAATGCCACTGCCCGGATCCTCACCAACGCCCACAGAAATGACCATATTATGCCTGTCCTCAAACATCTACATTGGCTACCAATCACTTCACAGATCCTATACAAGACTCTCACGCTCATCCATAAATCACTTCACAACCAAAATATGAACTGGTTCAAAGAGTACCTCATTTATCGCACCCCTGCCAGACCCACCAGAAACCAATATCTGGCTACATTGCACACACCTTCACCTAAACTTACCAAACTCATATCCACCAAAGACTGTGCGCTCTCTATAGCTGGTCCTTCCCTATGGAACAAGATGCCCTCCACCCTCCGCCAGGAACCTTGCCCAAAACAATTCAAACAGAACCTCAAGACCTGGCTTATCAAGCAGGCTGACACATGAACTCTCTTTCCTCACCCATGTTCAGTCCCAAGTCACCTCCCCCTGGCCCTTCAATTTTATTCCCCACTATCCATCCTTTATACATCCCCCTTGCCTAGCTTCCCCCTGTTGCTACCCTCAATGACTTGATCTATCTGGTTTCAACGACTTATATCATTATATGTTTACATTTATGTTGTTTGTATATAATTCTTTTATTCTTAGATATTTATATGTATAGCTCTTCACCTTCCTGGTGCCTTGTTAGCCCAAAAATGTATTACTTCAGTTCCTTGTTTATGTAAAGCTTGTTCGCTGCATTCTGTTTCATGTAAACCGATGAGATGTTCCCAACGACCATCGGTATATAAAATTTGTAAATAAATAAAATAAATTAATTTTCTATTACCATCCCCAACAAAGCACTCCAAATCCCCACCCCACCCCTCCACAGTCTATCTCCTGCTTCTGACACCATCGATCACCACCTTTAAACCCCTTCCTCACTTGGATTTCAGGACTCCGTACTGTCTTGGTTCTCCTCTGACCTCTCCTGTCGCACTTTTACTGGATGCTATGGTGGCTTCTCCAATGCTAAAGCATCATCGGCTGGTGCGTCCCAGACTTCTTCTTCCCTTGCTGCTCTGATCTCCTTCCATGACTTTCAGACTCTCTTTCCTCCCAAACCCACTTCTTCATTTTTATTTTATTGTGCTGTAACCCTTCCAGGGTCACTAAATGTTTCTAGAAGGTTTCTGGAGGGCTCCTGCTCATCTTAAAGGCAGAGCTCTTGCAAGCTGCAAGCCTCCTGACAATTAGGGAGGGGTGGAAGGGGATGAAAAGAACTGGAGGAGATTTAGGAGGCAATTTCCTGTCACTGGGCAGAGTCTATAGAGGATGCCACCTGGCATCTGTTAGGTGTAGTTCTTGTGGGGGCTTGGAAGGCATCCAGAGATTTCTGGAACAAGAAGAGGAGAGGTTGTAAGAGCTGTGAAAGCCTCCTGAAGGGAGGACGCTCTGTCTGGGAAGCTGTAGTGGAAGGACTGGCTGACAATGGTGCCCCGAAGGCCTGGAGTTAGAGTGGAGAGGGAGCAGGATTGCTTTCTGCTCAGAGAAGAGGACCCCATCAAGTTATTCCATTCAAGATTTTACTGTCTTCTCATTTGGATTTAGAAATAAAATTCGGGGGTTTTTTTGGAATCGACTAATTGTATGGCCTTCCCTTGGGTCTCCCAGAGACTGTCTGGTCCACACCAGGTGATCCCAGGGCTGCAGCAGTGTAACTCACCACCTCTGCAGCCTCCGAAGGTGACCCCGCGGAAAAGGGGGTTTCACTGGGGATAGGGATCCCACAGTTTCCTTCTGCACCTTTGGGTTTCCAGTTCAATCAGAATCAAGACCGGGATCCGGCCTTTGTTCGTAACTATCCGTGAAGTTTATCCCCTATATTATATCCTCTCTCCTCACTTACAGCCACAGGCCATATGCACCAGGGTTCCTTATAGATCCTAACTCCAGCTACTAGTTGTCACCATTGTGTGCTATAACTCCCCTCCCCCCCCCCCCCCCAGAGGATGCGACTGCCACTGAGCCACTCCCCCTGCCCCACAACCATACCTGGGAACTTTCAATTTACAGTCAGCCTGAGATTTTCATCTGTTAGTGGAGGTGGAGAGGGGGCACAAGGGGGCAGGTCAGACAAAACGCACACAAACTCTGTCTTCTTTCACAGACACACACACTCTAATACACTCGCATGTTCACACACACACACGCCCCATCACATATACGCCCTCCTCCCCCACAGTCACTCATGCTCTCTCTCCACCTCAAACCCACTAGTAGCAGCAACCTCCTCCTAAAGGGAGGATGACTCCTTCCCGCCAATAGCACCATCATCATCATCATCATCTGCTGCTGCTGCTTCGGCCGTCAGCCTCCTCCCTTCCTGCCAAACGGGGCCAATCAGAGGCTCCTCCCTTATTCCTGCCAGCACAGTCAGGAAAAAAGGAGGCGGCATAGCACTGGTCTGTGGGGGCAGGCAGAAAGGAGGCCTCGGACTGGTTACAGGGCAGGGAAGAGGAAGGAGGCCAATCAGATGCCTTCTAGTCCGGCTGCTTCACTAGCACAGCAGTAGCAGGGCCCAGAAACTCCATTAGCGTTCCAGAGATTTCCCAGGTAACACTCTCATCTTCCCAATCCCCTTAGCCTTCAGCCTTGGGATCATCATCAACTCCTGCCTCTTCCTTTCCATGCATATCAAAAACTGCTAAAATCCATCCCTTCCTTTCTGAAACCTCTCCCAGAACCCTGCCCCTCGCAGGTCCCCCAGTGTACAATCTCTCGCCATTACATTCTCCAAAATTTAATGGCTTGACATATCTTCTGCCAATGTGGCTACACCCATATAACCCCTTGTCTCATGGCGCTAGACTGGCTCCCTATCCGTTTCTGCTCAGTTCAAGGCTTCATCGGACAGGTCACTCCTATCCATGCCCTTCTCCTCTATTGCCAATTCCAGACTCTGTACTTTCCACTTACCACACCGTATGCTTGAACAGACTTTCCTAAATCAGTGCATCCCGCTCCCTCTGTGATCTTATTCAAATACAGTCTAAAACCCCATCTTAGAGGCTGCTTTTACATCATAAGCCCTGATTATCCGGATCACTGCCTTGTTGGTTTTAACTACATTCATTGTAATAAATAGGTTGCCTTTACTAGACTGTAAACGCCATAGGGCATACAATCCTGTGCCCGTATAGCACTGCACACAGTTTGTAGCACTATGAATAGGAGTAGTAGGTTAGAACCCAGGAGATTCAAGTTCCAATCCCCTTCTGTAACCAGAAGTCCACTTGTTTTTCTACCATGGCTTTGTCTTAGTTTTGTATAAACTGATTTTTCTCCTCTCCAGTTTGATTGAGCTCTGGCATAAGTAACGAGCTCTCTCCAGGCCATCTGTTCTATAATAATGTGCAGTTAAAAAGACTTTATAAAGTGTTTCCATGGAGAATCTGGAAACCGCAGCTCCATGTTACAGAGTCTCTATCCAGCTTCCACCATGCCAAGGAACACAGTACTGCAGAAAACCACAGCAATGTCCCTGCGCCAAAGAGCTGACTAAAGACATTTCAGCCTGGAGGGGTTAAGTGATTTCCACAAGGTCAGAAAGATGCTGGCAGGGGCAATAACCTAGCATTCACAGATACAAAGGCTCGCACGACAACTAAAAACAGCCCCCGAGCTCAGCTCTGGGGATACCCTCTGTTGTAGCTCAGCAGAAGATAAGAGGGGCAGCAAGCACAGCCTCAGCCTCTCTTCTGTCCCCACCAGAGGATAAGAGGGGCAGCAAGCACAGCCTCAGCCTCTCTTCTGTCCCCACCAGCACTAAGAGGGGCAGGAAGCACAGCCTCAGCCTCTCTTCTGTCCCCACCAGCACTAAGAGTGGCAGGAAGCACAGCCTCAGCCTCTCTTCTGTCCCCACCAGCACTAAGAGTGGCAGGAAGCACAGCCTCAGCCTTCTCTTCTGTCCCCACCAGCACTAAGAGGGGCAGGAAGCACAGCCTCAGCCTCTCTTCTGTCCCCACCAGCACTAAGAGTGGCAGGAAGCACAGCCTCAGCCTTCTCTTCTGTCCCCACCAGCACTAAGAGTGGCAGGAAGCACAGCCTCAGCCTCTCTTCTGTCCCCACCAGCACTAAGAGGGGCAGGAAGCACAGCCTCAGCCTTCTCTTCTGTCCCCACCAGCACTAAGAGGGGCAGGAAGCACAGCCTCAGCCTCTCTTCTGTCCCCACCAGCACTAAGAGTGGCAGGAAGCACAGCCTCAGCCTCTCTTCTGGCCCACCAGCACTAAGAGTGGCAGGAAGCACAGCCTCAGCCTTCTCTTCTGTCCCCACCAGCACTAAGAGTGGCAGGAAGCACAGCCTCAGCCTCTCTTCTGTCCCCACCAGCACTAAGAGGGGCAGGAAGCACAGCCTCAGCCTTCTCTTCTGGCCCCACCAGCACTAAGAGGGGCAGGAAGCACAGCCTCAGCCTTCTCTTCTGGCCCCACCAGCACTAAGAGGGGCAGGAAGCACAGCCTCAGCCTTCTCTTCTGGCCCCACCAGCACTAAGAGGGGGCAGGAAGCACAGCCTCAGCCTCTCTTCTGTCCCCACCAGCACAACCTTCTAATGCCTTTTAGAAGCCTCAGCTACAAATCCATCCCAAACTCCCTCCAAGCAGCCTGGGAGGACGACATATCATGGTGTCTGATCATTCACAGCAGCCCTTCAGAGTGGCACTAACACTGCCCCCTGCTCTGTGTCATTTCCACTCTGCAGCATGGCTGACTGGGCTACTCCAGTCCTCAAGGGCCACTCATGTTTCAGGGTATCCACAATAAATATGCATGAGATGGGTGCTGCATACAATGCAGGCAGTGCATGCAAATCTCTCATATGCACATCTGTTGTGGATCTCCTGAAAACCAGAGCTGCGTGTGGCTCTTGAGGACTGGAGTTGTGCACCCCTGGAATACAGACAAGTATGAATACAGCACAGGCAGCGACTTAGGGAGGCAGAACCTGCAGCCAAAAAAAGCTATACACCTTTTATTTCTACCCACCTTCAATCAAAAAAGAAAGAGGATTCAAGAATAAGAGCATAAAAGAAACAGCTGGCGAGGCTGCACTCCTGGTACCAGGGCCTTGATGGAAAGAGGTCGAGGGGTCACCAGCTTCTGCTCAGGGTATTAGATGCCCTCGGTGAGCCTTCTGCCTTGGCACCCCCTCCCCCCAAGTCCCGGCTGCGGCCTCAACACACAAATAAAAATTATGCAACAAGAAAATGAAGAAATATAAAATATCAATAATAGTAAAGCCATATGAGTAAAAGGAATATTTCAAAATAGCAAACAAATAAATAGAGTGACATCCAATAATTAAAAACAACAAAATAAAAAATGTTCCAGCTCCAAAAAAAATGTGAAAACAGCACACATATCAAATATTAACACCCAATGATTAAAACCAACAAAACTACCTGGGAATATCTAAGTTTGTTCTTTCTCACACACAAACACACACAGGCTCGTTCTACTAGACACACACATGCTCTCTCACCCTCTCTCCCTCACATACTCATGCCCTCACCACCTAATCTGAATACTGAATCGCGCGCGCCGGGAGAGCGGGCGTTCGTCCGCTCTCCCACGGACTTTACTGAATCGGCCTGTCAGACAGGCCCCTTCTCTCACACAGACCCACTTAGGTTCCTTGTCTCATTCACACACATACCCTTACGCAGGCTCCCTCCCTCTCACTAACATGATCACTCTCTTGTACACACACAATCCCTCTCATTCACACCTCCTCATACAAGCTCCCTCTCTTTCTCACTCATATACACACACACCTTCCCTCTGTCTCTCTCTCATACACCCCTGTCTCTTTCACACAGACACACACACACCCTTACACTGGTTCCCTTTCTTACACACACACATGCACTCACTCCCTCACACAGGCTTCCTTTCTTACACACACACATGCACTCACTCCCTCACACAGGCTCCCTCTCTTACACACACACACATGCACTCACTCCCTCACACAGGCTCCCTCTCTTACACATACACACATGCACTCACCCCCTCACACAGGCTCCCTCCTTCTCACACACACATGCACTCACTCCCTCACACAGGCTCCCTCTCTCTCACACACACATGCACTCACTCCCTCACACAGGCTCCCTCTCTCTCACACACACATGCACTCACTCCCTCACACAGGCTCCCTCTCTCTCACACACACATGTACTCACTCCCTCACACAGGCTCCCTCTCTTACACATACACACATGCACTCACCCCCTCACACAGGCTCCCTCCTTCTCACACACACATGCACTCACTCCCTCACACAGGCTCCCTCTCTCTCACACACACATGCACTCACTCCCTCACACAGGCTCCCTCTCTCTCACACACACATGCACTCACTCCCTCACACAGGCTCCCTCTCTCTCACACACACACATGCACTCACTCCCTCACACAGGCTCCCTCTCTCTCACACACACATGTACTCACTCCCTCACACAGGCTCCCTTGCTTACACACACACATGCACTCACTCCCTCACACAGGCTCCCTTTCTTACACACACACATGCACTCACTCCCTCACACAGGCTCCCTCTCTCTCACACACACACATGCACTCACTCCCTCACACAGGCTCCCTCTCTCTATCACATATACACACACAGAGGCTCCGCTCACAGACCCCTGAGTCTGCTTCTCTCGGCGCGAGCAGGATGGGCTCCGCTCATGGTCCACAGAGTCTCTACTCCTCTTGGCCGCGAGCAGGGTGGGCTCCACATGGCTGCCCTTTGTCACCCCCTACTGGTTGGCACCCTAGGCAACTGCCTAGTGGACATGCTAGCCCTGCTTTTGCTGCATCACATACCCAATAAAAGAGAACCTTTGGAGGGGGTGCAGACACCCACACCAAGGCACCTCAATTGCGCTCTCTGCCTTCCTGAGGTTAACATTTCTAGCTGATACAGCCGTCACCACTAGCATGGACTGGACAGAAAGAACAGCGGGGAGAGTAACCTCTGAAACCTACCCTCTCGGTCACTCCACAACTATTAAACAAACACTGCCCCAAACCATCCCATCCAGCTCTCCTGCACATTCTGGGAAGCAAACAAGTCGGCAAGCCTTGCAGCATCCTGTGCAGCACACACTGCCGGCCATGCCCCCTGCTGACCCTCGCAACATCCTATCCTCAAGTCAAGAGAATATTTCACACCCTAATGCTCAACGCAGCACAGATAACTGGGAGAGGAGAAGGCTTCCAAACACCAGGAAAGAGCTGGTTTGTGAACAAAGAAAGCAGGATGGGGCAAGACTGCAGGGAGTGGGGAGCATAAGTGGGGAATGCTGCAGAGGTGGCATTCACAGCCCCGGGAGGGCAGGGCCTGTAGCAGGTTGCAGAGGAGCTGCAGTCTTTAGCCTCTGCCCAAGGACTCTCACTGCAGTGGCTGGGGTAGGGCATTAACCTCACAGGGGGGAGAGCGCAGCTAGGGCTCTCATCGCAGGCAGCTGCAAGTGTGCGGGCAGCCAGGAAACAGCTGGAGGCAAAAAACACATCACCCAAAAGTTTCCTGCCTGAGGGTCCGGACTGCGCGAAGCCGCAGATGCGCGCCCGCACCAAGCTCTGCGGGATTTTCACCTGCTGCCCCGCCCAGGTGGGGAGCCCCGGGAAGGCATTGACCTCCCACTGACCTTTGGCGGCGAGAGGTGGCACTCGGAGGGGCGGCGCCGGCTTGCACGGGAACTTTCCGGGCTGGGGCCACCTGTGCAAGGCGTGGCAGGGGGGGCGCCCCCTCCCCTCCCCTCCCCCGCAGTCCGGCCTTACCTTGCTGCGAGTCATGCGGAGAGTGCGGGATCTGCCGCCTGCAGGGGGAGCGGCCTCGGCGCTTCCTCCTCCTCCTCTTTCTGCTCCTCCTTCCCTTGCCGTTTGCAATGCAGGGCACGGGCGGGAGCGAGGAGGGGGTGCAGGGCAGCGCTGCACGGAGCCGGAGCCCCCTCCCGGAAACCCGCCGGACGGCTCTGCGCTCAGGCTGCTCCCGCTCCCCTCTCCTCTCCCCTCCCCTCCCCTCCCCTCCTGCCGCTTTCAGCCGCAGAGAGGAAGAGCCGCCTTCCGGGCAGCTCCGACCCTCACCCGGGCGTCTGCCGCTCCTTCCCCACCCCTCGCCCCCGCACTCTCCCCTCTCCCAGCTCCGACCCTCACCCGGGCATCTGCCGCTCCTTCCCCTCCCCTCGCCCCCGCACTCTCCCCTCTCCCAGCTCCGACCCTCACCCGGGCATCTGCCGCTCGTTTCCCACCCCTCGCCCCCGCACTCTCGCCTCTCCCATCTCCGACCCTCACCCGGGCATCTGCCGCTCCTTCCCCACCCCTCGCCCCCGCACTCTCCCCTCTCCCAGCTCCGACCCTCACCCGGGCATCTGCCGCTCCTTCCCCACCCCTCGCCCCCGCACTCTCCCCTCTCCCAGCTCCGACCCTCACCCGGGCATCTGCCGCTCCTTCCCCACCCCTCGCCCCCGCCACTCTCCCCTCTCCCAGCTCCGACCCTCACCCGGGCATCTGCCGCTCATTTCCCACCCCTCGCCCCCGCACTCTCGCCTCTCCCAGCTCCGACCCTCACCCGGGCGTCTGCCGCTCCTTCCCCACCCCTCGCCCCCGCACTCCCGCCTCTCCCAGCTCTGACCCTCACCCGGGCATCCGCCGCTCGTTTCCCACCCTCGCCCCCACACTCCCGCCTCTCCCAGCTCTGACCCTCACCCGGGCATCCGCCGCTCGTTTCCCACCCCTCGCCCGCGCACTCTCCCCTCTCCCACCCTCACCCGGGCGTCTGCCGCTCGTTTCCCACCCCTCGCCCCCGCACTCTCCCCTCTCCCAGCTCCGACCCTCACCCGGGCATCTGCCGCTCGTTTCCCACCCCTCGCCCCCGCACTCTCCCCTCTCCCAGCTCCGACCCTCACCCGGGCATCTGCCGCTCCTTCCCCTCCCCTCGCCCCCGCACTCTCGCCTCTCTCAGCTCCGACCCTCACCCGAGCATCTGCCGCTCGTTTCCCCCCCCCTCGCCCCCGCACTCTCCCCTCTCCCAGCTCCGACCCTCACCCGGGCATCTGCCGCTCCTTCCTCGCCCCCGCACTCTCGCCTCTCCCAGCTCCGACCCTCACCCGGGCATCTGCCGCTCGTTTCCCACCCCTCGCCCCCGCACTCTCGCCTCTCCCAGCTCCAACCCTCGCCCGGGCATCTGCCGCTCGTTTCCCACCCCTCGCCCCCTCGCCCCCGCACTCTCGCCTTTCCCAGCTCCGACCCTCGCCCGGGCATCTGCCGCTCGTTTCCCACCCCTCGCCCCCGCACTCTCGCCTCTCCCAGCTCCGACCCTCGCCCGGGCATCTGCCGCTCCTTCCCCTCCCCTCGCCCCCGCACTCTCGCCTCTCCCAGCTCCGACCCTCGCCCGGGCATCTGCCGCTTGTTTCCCACCCCTCGCCCCCGCACTCTCCCCTCTCCCAGCTCCAACCCTCACCCAGGAGTCTGCCGCTCCTTTCCCACCCCTCGCCCCCGCACTCTCGCCTCTCCCAGCTCCGACCCTCACCCAGGCGTCTGCCGCTCGTTTCCCACCCCTCGCCCCCGCACTCTCCCCTCTCCCACCCTCACCCGGGCGTCTGCCGCTCGTTTCCCACCCCTCGCCCCAGCACTCTCGCCTCTCCCAGCTCCGACCCTCACCCGGGCGTCTGCCGCTCGTTTCCCACCCCTCGCCCCCGCACTCTCCCCTCTCCCAGCTCCGACCCTCACCCGGGCATCTGCCGCTCCTTCCCCTCCCCTCGCCCCCGCACTCTCGCCTCTCTCAGCTCCGACCCTCACCCGAGCATCTGCCGCTCGTTTCCCACCCCTCGCCCCCGCACTCTCCCCTCTCCCAGCTCCGACCCTCACCCGGGCATCTGCCGCTCCTTCCTCGCCCCCGCACTCTCGCCTCTCCCAGCTCCGACCCTCACCCGGGCATCTGCCGCTCGTTTCCCACCCCTCGCCCCCGCACTCTCGCCTCTCCCAGCTCCAACCCTCGCCCGGGCATCTGCCGCTCGTTTCCCACCCCTCGCCCCCTCGCCCCCGCACTCTCGCCTTTCCCAGCTCCGACCCTCGCCCGGGCATCTGCCGCTCGTTTCCCACCCCTCGCCCCCGCACTCTCGCCTCTCCCAGCTCCGACCCTCGCCCGGGCATCTGCCGCTCCTTCCCCACCCCTCGCCCCCGCACTCTCGCCTCTCCCAGCTCTGACCCTCGCCCGGGCATCTGCCGCTTGTTTCCCACCCCTCGCCCCCGCACTCTCCCCTCTCCCAGCTCCAACCCTCACCCAGGAGTCTGCCGCTCCTTTCCCACCCCTCGCCCCCGCACTCTCGCCTCTCCCAGCTCCGACCCTCACCCAGGCGTCTGCCGCTCGTTTCCCACCCCTCGCCCCCGCACTCTCCCCTCTCCCACCCTCACCCGGGCGTCTGCCGCTCGTTTCCCACCCCTCGCCCCAGCACTCTCGCCTCTCCCAGCTCCGACCCTCACCCGGGTGTCTGCCGCTCCTTTCCCACCCCTCGCCCCCGCACTCTCGCCTCTCCCAGCTCCGACCCTCACCCGGGCGTCTGCCGCTCATTTTCCACCCCTCGCCCCCGCACTCTCCCCTCTCCCAGCTCCGACTCTCACCCGGGCGTCTGCCGCTCAATCCCCACCCCTCGCCCCCGCACTCTCGCCTCTCCCAGCTGCCCAGGAACCCTTCAAGCTTCTCAGCAAGGTAAACACCCGGGGAGGGACTTACATTCACTCGTAATTTTATTCCATTGCTTGTGTTGTCCCTCACTCAGTGCCAACCTTACCCCCATTGACCTCCCCACAGACAGTTAAACATTATGCATTTAAAACCACAAACTTTATATGAAAAAGGGCATTCTGAGATAAAAAGAAAACATGCATCATGGTGTGATCAGGGCACAGGCAACATAGGCACCTATCTTGGGTGCCAAATTCTGCTGTCTGACTGGGGGGGGGGAATCTCCCCCCCCCCCCCCGGTCCCTCTGCCTATGGATTCTGCAATCTTAAATCTGGCTCTAGTTGTGATAGTTGCATGCTCTGCTGTGGTGTCAACCAAAAAAACTCTGCAAAAAAACAGGTGTGGCCTTGGCCCTTCCATTTCAAAACAGCACTAACTGCCAGCACTCAAACAGTAACAACCCTGTCTATGAAAAGGCAACACTGCAAATATTAGACCATCCCCTAAAACAGCACATCAGATCCCCACATTCTGCTTCACCTCTATCATTCATGCAGATAAACAGACAGATCCTCACCACAGATAGAATAAAGAAACCACAACCTATAAATAGGAATCTGCAGCAAGCCAGACTTTGTATACAGTGCAATGATGGAAAAACAGAAACATCACCATTTCTCATAAAACAAACACAATCAAGAAATATAAATTATTAATCATAATAAAATGTAACTAATACAAATATTTCTAAACCGCTAACAAATAGGGTAAAATCCAGTAGCCACATGATCACACAATGCTCTCTCTCCATGATCTCACACACACACATGCTATGTCTCCCACAAGCTTTCTCTCCCACATGATTTTACATGTTCACAGACTTGTATACATACTTTCACATGCTCTCACACATATTCTCTCACACATATTCAAGTTCTCACACACACGTACACACTTTTCTTCTTGAGCCCCTACAGTATCAGGGGATCTCTCTCTCTTTGCTGTGGGACAGATGTGCCTTTGTGTCTTTGACTGCATGGCCTGGCCTGCTGCTGCTCTGCCTCTTTCCGTTATGGAACACAATACAATAGAGATTCTAACGATTTATCGTTATAAATCGTTAGAATCGTGAGCCGGCACACTAAAACCCCCTAAAACCCACCCCCGACCCTTTAAATTAAATCCCCCACCCTCCCGAACCCCCCCCCAAATGAGTTAAATAACCTGCGGGTCCAGCGGCGGTCCGGAACGGCAGCGGTCCGGAACGGGCTCCTGCTCCTCAATCTTGTTGTCTTCAGCCAGCGCCATTTTCCAAAATGGCGGCGAAAAATGGCGGCGGCCATAGACGAACACGATTGGACGGCAGGAGGTCCTTCCGGACCCCCGCTGGACTTATGGCAAGTCTCGTGGGGGTCAGGAGGCCCCCCACAAGCTGGCCAAAAGTTCCTGGAGGTCCAGCGGGGGTCAGGGAGCGATTTCCCGCCGCGAATCGTTTTCGTACGGAAAATGGCGCCGGCAGGAGATCGACTGCAGGAGGTCGTTCAGCGAGGCGCCGGAACCCTCGCTGAACGACCTCCTGCAGTCGATCTCCTGCCGGCGCCATTTTCCGTACGAAAACGATTCGCGGCAGGAAATCGCTCCCTGACCCCCGCTGGACCTCCAGGAACTTTTGGCCAGCTTGTGGGGGGCCTCCTGACCCCCACGAGACTTGCCAAAAGTCCAGCGGGGGTCCGGAAGGACCTCCTGCCGTCCAATCGTGTTCGTCTATGGCCGCCGCCATTTTTCGCCGCCATTTTGGAAAATGGCGCCGGCTGAAGACAACAAGATTGAGGAGCAGGAGCCCGTTCCGGACCGCTGCCGTTCCGGACCGCCGCTGGACCCGCAGGTTATTTAACTCATTTGGGGGGGGTTCGGGAGGGTGGGGGATTTAATTTAAAGGGTCGGGGGTGGGTTTTAGGGGGTTTTAGTGTGCCGGCTCACGATTCTAACGATTTATAACGATAAATCGTTAGAATCTCTATTGTATTGTGTTCCATAACGGTTTAAGACGATATTAAAATTATCGGACGATAATTTTAATCGTCCTAAAACGATTCACATCCCTAGGTGGCACATGTAAGCTGTTTTCTCCTTTCCCAATAACAGAAATGCATTTTTCATCTGCTGTAATCAATGTCCATGAAAAACTCTTTATTACTTGTCATGTGGCTTCCTGCTCCTGATTTCCTAAGGCTTTCATTCTGTGTCTATTGGTAAAATGCTTAGTAAATGAGACTCTTATATTGTAAGCCCTCTAGGGACAGGGAATTGCCTACAATATCTGAATGTAATCCACTTTGAAGTGTCATGAAAGGCGAAATATATAAATCAAGTATATAAAAAGTATAAATCCTGTGGGGTTGGCCCAGCTGTGACCGGTTATGAGAGCTGATTGGATTGGATACCACTAGAAAATCTTTGTTCAGCCCTGACTGCAGTACATTTACGCGGCAGAGAAAATTGTCGCATTTGAAGTTTAAGACTTTTTTTTTGCATCTGATTTGAACTTATCTCAGATTTGCTGCATTTCTTGCTTGTTTCTCCATTGAAAACTGTGATCTCTTGTAATTACTATACTGCAGAAACCAAACTGAGTTTTGTTTTCCTGTTTGTACCTCAAAATAAAGCAAACAGTTGCGAGACAGTTGTGTGGATATTACGTTGATTGCTCTGGTTAGTGCTACACTGTACCCAAATGGAGAGTCAAATTGTTATCGTCTCTTTCTAATTCATATTGGAAATACTGGAATATAAACTGGCGTAAATAAATAAAAGCATCAAATTTATGTCAGCGTGACAGGCCTTGAAGCAGCCTGGGAGAAACATAGCAACTGCTGTATCGGTGCTTATTGGTGCCCCATGAGCAGCTCACCTGGCTTCTCTTTGCACCAGAAGCTTCTCTCGGCACCCATGGTCTGGCTGTACATTCACTTTTGGACTGCACTGCTCTTTAAAAATCACTAAAAGAATTTTACTGGCAAAAAAAGAATGCACACTTTCTATTTCATGATCCTCCCAGGTACTGCTCACTTAACATATGTCTACTGGTCCCTGGGATGGGCACCTTGCAGGGGCAGAACAGTCTCACTCAGCTTAGTCTGAGGGATTTAGCTACTGCCATCAATTATCAGTTAACAGCTACTCCCTCCCTGCTATCTCTGTTCCTTTGCAGCAGAGGAAGCCTGCTCCTGTTTTAAATGTGTCAGCACTTTGTGCCTTCTCTGCAGTTTCCTGCATTCTGGTGCATTATCCATTTCTTAAGCAGAGGAAGGGAAGATACCAAGAAAACTGCAGCAGGTCACTTCAGAGAAGAGTACCCACTTTTTCAGGGCCATTCAGACTCAAAATAGAATTTCAGTACAGAACTGAGGCTGGACTTGCTGTTTAATGGATGAACAGAAAACCAGAAACAGACTGCTTTCAAACACTTCTCTCCTTGGAAATGGTTTCAGTTTTGTTGTTTGGAGTGACAGGCACAACACTCCTTCGTTTAGCCAGTTCTGCAGTTGTCATATCTGTGACCTTAAATCCAAGCTGACAAGGAATGGTTATGTGTAAAGGTGACTCGGTGGTGCAGGGACCTGGGGAGATGGGCGTTGGTTGGTGTAGAATGGTGAAGGTATTAACTCATGAGACCTGATAGAAACAGGTACTAGATGGTGCAGGTGGTTGGAGATAGGCATTGGTTGGTGCAGGGTGAAACCTGGTAAAGATGGGCATTGGTGAGTGTTACTGATGAAGGTGGACACTGGTTAATATAAGATGGTGACATGATGATGCAGAGACCTCAAGTAGATGAGCATTGGTTGGTGTGGGATAGTGACACTGAGAGACTAAGTTGAGATGGACTTTGGTTGGCATAAGATGGTAATGCGGTGATGTAGAGACCTGGTTAAGATAGTCATTGGGTATTAAGATGCTGTAGAAGGGCATCAGTTGGTATAGGATAGTGGATATGTGCATTGGTGGTACAATATGTTGCAGGTGGGCTTTGGTTGGTGTAGGATGATGAAACAGTGATAGACGTAGTGAAGATGAACATTGGTGATATGGTGATACATGTGCATTGATGATGGAGATGGGTACTAGTTGATATAGAATGGTGGATATGTGCATAGATTGGTTCCATTACTTTCCATTCCATACTTCTATTCAATGTTTTCCCAAAAAATGAGGCCCAAAGTGGTTTACATCACTAATTAAATTACAACACAATGTAAAACAAAAATTAATTAATAATCCATAATACATTAAAACCCTTACACTAATAACAGCATAAATTCCCTAAGCAATACAGGCAAATCATAACTCAAATCTTCAGTTGCTCCTGAAGGAGCTCCCAAAGGGACATATTGTGATTCTGCCTGTTGTGCAGCT
Source organism: Rhinatrema bivittatum (assembly GCF_901001135.1). Lineage (NCBI taxonomy): Eukaryota > Metazoa > Chordata > Amphibia > Gymnophiona > Rhinatrematidae > Rhinatrema > Rhinatrema bivittatum. The sequence continues at coordinate 81,197,428 of NC_042627.1, read as the reverse complement.
TCCCAACCACCAGAGTCCCTCAGGGAGCTGGCCTTCCCTCTTGCCAGTCATAGCCACTATGATCCCATGACTCAGCAGAGTCCAGACTATTTAATCCTGCCCATGCTTCTGCTCAGTGCCTTGTCATTGAGACTACTGTCCCTAACTGTCTTTTGTTATCTTTTTTCCTGATTAATGCGCAAGCTCTTACAAAAAAAGCTGTGATCATTTCAGATTTAATTCAAGATCAGTCTCCCGATTTTATAGCCATTACAGAAACCTGAATAAAAAAATCCGACACCGTAATTACAAACCAACTAGCTAACAGTGCTTATGATATATTTTCTGTGCCTAGACCCCAACGCAGAGGAGGTGGTGTAATGCTAATTGCTAAGAAAAATCTACATTTGAAAATTTCACCTATTATTCAGATACAGAATCAGGAAAATGCAGTTTTTGAATCTAATATTTTGCAAATTTGTCTAATATACTGTCCCCCTGGATTACTGGAACTCAACATTTCCCCAATCGTGGAATTTTTTATGACAAATTTAAATCTTAGTAAGCCTTCCATTATCTTAGGCAATTTTAATCTTCATATTGATAAAGATCCTTGCTCAGTATCTTGTGAATCATTGATTGATGCACTTCCTACAGTTGGATTTAATTTAATTAGTAAAGAGCCCACACATAAATTAGGCCATACCCTGGACTTAATCTTTTTTAACAACTATTTAAAGCCTAATGTACCCATTGAGATTTCACCAGTCCCCTGGTCAGACCACTTTTTAATCCGGGCGAAGTTGAATATAATTAATTTTGTGGATCAGAAACACATAGAGCCTCTTCAATTTAAATTTCGACCACTATTTAAATCTGAAGAGCTACACAATGAACTGACAGGAAAATTAGATAATATTAATTTTTCATCTTCATATGAAGCAGTAGAATCATGGCTGGAAATAACAGAAGAAGTAGCAAATAGAATTAACCCAATTAATTACAACTGATAGGACACAAAACCCTTGGTATAACAGACAAATTAGAATAAACAAGAAATTATTAAGAAAAAAAGAAAAAATTTGGAGAAGGAATTGAACCATAGAAACATTAACGAATTATCGGGGGTTTTTTAGCCTATTATAAAAAGTCAATTGATGCAGCAAAAAAAGAATATTATGGCAAAAAATCCACACATTTTCAAATAACCACAAGGCATTATTCAGTATTGCAGATAATTTAATCAACGACGCAAATCAGCCTACGACAAATCTTGCCAAGTCACGGCGTAATGAAGTTGTCAGTTTTTTCAAGGTTAAAATTGATAATTTACTAATGAATTTAGATAATTCTAACCTACAGAAAATCAATTTCAATATAAGAGAGACACAAAAATGGTCTGATTTTGACGATATCTCCAGTTTGGAAGTGGGTCAATTACTGAACTCACTAAATCCAGCTAGCCACCCTGTAGATCCCATTAGAACCACAGATCTGAAATTGATTCCTGATACTATTGTTCCTGCCATTACTAAAATAATAAACGAGTCTCTAAGGGAAGGAGTGCTGCCGGATAACCTTAAGGGTGCAGTCATGCGACCCATTCTGAACAAAAAGAACTTAGATCCAACAATGTTGAATAACTATAGCCCGGCGTCAAACCTCTCTTTTTTAGCGAAGTTAATTGAAAAGACAGTTTTTAAACACTATCATTTTACTGAGATTCTAATAATATTTTATATCCTTCTCAATTCGGTTTTAGGTGCATTTTAGTACAGAGACATTGCTTTTATCACTTTCAGACACAGTTCTACGAGAGATGGACCATGGACAGTCATACTTCCTCCGATCTATCTGCGACATTTGATACCGTAAATCATCAACTTTTATTACAGAGACTATCAGAAATTGGCTTATCTGATACAGTGCTTAAATGGTTAGATTCTTTTTTAACTAACCGCTTTTTTCAAGTCCAAATTAATAATGCTTGCTCTGATAAATGTGAATTAAGCACCGGTGAGCCGCAGGGTTCCTCCCTTTCGGCGTCGCTGTTTAATATCTACATGTAAAGAGAAGGAGGAAAACAGCTGAAAGATAAGGACGCACCAAGTAATCAGGTTTTTTTTCCCTTTAATATCTCCAATTGCATATTAATGCTAGATTTGAACCACTTTGTAGTTTCTCAACCGGCATATAAGCCTTAATTAAACACAAAGCTTCTCTTATTAAAATATGTTACCGTTTTATGTTGGCACATGTATAATTTGTAATCTATACCAATTATAATTTTTCCTTATTGTGCCTTTCTGTAAACCGTTGTGATGGTGAATGAACTTAACTGATGTCACAATTGGGCTTGACTTATTTTTTATATGCGGACGTCATAGTTTCTGGTCCCAATGGATGATTCGGTGGATAAAGCGGGCAAACCCGTGTCATTGTACCTGAAGGTGACAAAACAAGTACTCACGCAGATGAGGCAAGTCTTGAACATTGAGAAGACCGAGATTATACTTCCTGAAAGGAAAATATCTCCAAGAAACATCAATCAGATCTCGTTAGAAGATAACACCACATTAAAAGTTGCAGACAATATTGGGGACCTGGTTGTCATTTAGGACTCAGAATTTAGCTTTAAAAAGCATGTCACCACAAAAGTAAACGAAGGGTACGCAAAGCTTTTAATGTTACGTCGATTGAAACCCCTACTCGAGCAGAACAATTTTCGTACAATCCTGCAATCATTACTATTCGGTAGCTTAGATTACTGTAATTCACTATTATTAGGTCTACCTGCCTCCACTACCCGTCCTTTACAAGTTCTTCAGAACGTAGCAGCACGCATTTTCACTGGAAAAAGGAAAAGCGAACATATTACGCCAACTTTAATTCATTTGCACTGGTTACCTACAGAATACAGAGTTAAATTTAAATCACTTTGCATTTTACATAAGATGATTTATGGAGACCAGGTGGACTGGCTAAACGCAGCTATTAAACTATATGTTCCTCAGAGAAACCTGCGTTCCGCTAATATAGAAGCATATAGAGACAATCTACAGACCCCACCGATTAAGTCAGCATTAAGTAAAAGAGCTTTCTCCACAGCCGGACCCAAACTCTGGAACTCTCTTCCATCAGACCTCAGATTAATACAATGCCCTATCACATTTAAAAAAAGACTCAAGACCTGGTTATTCAACCAAGCTTTCTCCTAACTCTACATTCTATTAATACTCCAACCAATGATCCCTTTCCATTGGGAACCCCTCCAAGAGAACGCTCTTGCTATTTATCTCTATGCAGTCCAATCTTAAAATCCATGCCTTAACCTAACATCTTTCCTAAATTCAGCCTACATTAGGCCCCATAACTTTTTACTTTATATTGTTAACCCCAGTTATTTGTATCCAAGTTCTATCATCCTGTTTACTGTAAGACAACTTTTTGTCAAGGTTATTGTTAAAATGTAAACCGACTTGATTAGTAATTCTGTTACTGGAAAATCGGTATATAAAAATGCTAAATAAAATAAATAAATAATAAAGGGTTACTCACGTTACCTTCAGTTCATTCAGCTCGGTTAAATCAAGTGAGAGATAGAGCTCTCGCACTGGTAGGTCCGAAATTATGGAACATGCTCCCCTGCAGAAATCAGAGTAGAGGTCAATTTTAAACAGTTTTAAAAAGTATTGAAAATGTGGCTTTTTAAGGAGGCGTATTCCAGCCAGTCTTAAAGTCTGTTTTTTGTTATGTTTTGTAGGGTTTGGGTGGACCCTTGGACACTGTGGCAGCTGACCACGCCCACGGGGGGAAGTCCCGTGAGAGGCCACAGGTCAGACTCAGCTCCGGACACACAAACACAGATTATATCTTTTAATAGACAGTTTATGAAGCCACCAGAGGTGGCGGTAGTGAGTAGAAGATGGAGCCCGGCTGGGCTAGTATTCCTCAGGGCGCTGGAACAGCGGTTCCTCCGGAAGCAGTGCTGTAGGAAGAAGAACTGAGAAAATGAGTACAATAAGATATTCACAGAGGCCCCAGTATGGAGAAGCCCCGAGATAGGGAGAGCTGGCCCTCGAGGATGGAGTACCAGATCCCTGGGAGCAGAGACTCGTTGGCAAAGTACTCACGCAGCAGTTCCACGAAGGAGATGGCACTGGAACGGAAGCAGGCCTTTGAGGAGCGAGTACCAGATCCCTGGGCACAGAGACTCGTTGGCAAAGTACTCACACAGCAGTTCCATGTAGGAGATGGAGCTGGAACGGAAGCAGGCCCTCGAGGAGCGAGTACCAGATCCCTGGGAGCAGAGACTCAGCAAAGTACTCACGCAGCAGTTCCACATAGGAGATGGCACTGGAACGGAAGCAGGCCCTCGAGGAGCGAGTACCAGATCCCTGGGCACAGAGACTCGTTGGCAAAGTACTCACGCAGCAGTTCCATGTAGGAGATGGAGCTGGAACGGAGGCAGGCCCTCGAGGAGCGAGTACCAGATCCCTGGGAGCAGAGACTCGTTGGCAAAGTACTCACACAGCAGTTCCACATAGGAGATGGCGCTGGAACGGAGGCAGGCCCTTGAGGAGCGAGTACCTGGTTCCAGGGAAACAGCTCTGAGGAGTAGATGGTAGTAGTACTCACTGATGGTGTCTGTAGCGAATTCTTCCAAGTAGAAGAGGAGATGGACAAGGGCATGGAGTCAGGGAACATGGGCCCTCGAGGAGCGAGTACCGGTTACCTGATAGTGACCTGAAAGAAGCAGAGAGGCCCCCGAGGAGCGGGTACCCCATTAGCAGAAAAGAGTCCAATAGAAGTTGGAGGCAGAGTAGCTGGGTACGGAGAGTGAATCCCAACCTCAGGAAATCCCTTGCTAACTCAATGGCTAGCAATAAACAACAGGCTTAAATATCCGGGCAGCGTGACGTCATCGCAGGGGGACGCCCCTGAGGTTCGAGTCATAGAGGAAATAAGAATGAGGGCTGTGCGCGCCCTAAGGTACCTGAGGAGCATGGCGGGAGGCAGCGCCCAAGCTGGTCCGGGGACACCGGAGAGGACGTCCACAAGGAGCAGGAGGAGTCGCAGAAAAAGAAAGGTAGGCGGAGTGAAGCCGTCGGGCCACGACGGTTGCAACAGTTTTTATGCTTTATTTTCACAGTTTTAAGTGTTTATGCTCTGATTTTATTGTTCTAGGTATTTTTAGAGTTTTACATAGCAGTGCATTTTAGGAGACAAGAGGATGAGTGAGTAATAGTCTGATGTGTTTTAGGACCATTGTATGAAATGTATTTGTTAGATTTGTAAATCCAGGTTTTTAGAAATGTTTTAGTTTTATTAAGTTGTTTTATTGTTTTGATGTACATTATTTATTGTTGTAAACCATTACGATGGAATCCAAGTGACGGTATATAAAACCCAATAAATAAATAAATAATAGTTGAGATGAGCATTGGATGGTGAAGATAGGCATCAGTTACATCCTATTACATTTCATACTTCCATACCACCTTTTTCCCAAAACGTAGACTCAAAGTGGTTTACAATATCAATTAGATTGCAATACATTTAAAATTATAAACAATCAATTAATCCATAATACATTAAAACCTTTACACTTAGCATAAATTTCCTATCAATAGAGTCAATCTCCTGTCACTCCTGCGGTAGGTACCAAAGGGGCAGCTCCCCTATGGGACCCATCCTGGTGCAGTGGCATAGCAAGGGGGGAGCAGGCATGGACAAGGCCCTAGGTGACAGGCTGTAGGGCGTCATTGCGCCACCCCCTACCGGCTCGAGTCAAACTAATTTGACTTGAGCCAGTAGTCAGGTCAGTGAGGACGGATGAGTTGCTCGTCGGTCATCGGTGAAATATGCTGCCAGCAGCTGCTAAGTGGCAGGAGCTGTCTCTTCTGTCTTGCTGCCGACCAACGAGCAACCCCTCCGTCCTCACCCGACCCGACTACCGGCTAGGGTCAAACTAGTTTCACACAAGGCAGTAGGAGGCAGCGCTGATGGGGGTGGGGGGGGGGGGGGCAAGTGCAAGGCAGAAGGTTCATCTAGGGCACCTAATACCCTTGAGTGCAGCCAAGTGGAAAGCACAGAGTCAAGCATTGGCGCTAGAAGGAAGGACATAAAGAGACTTGCCCGATGATCGGAGTTCATAAGGAAGGGCACAGGGAGAAATAAGAGGTGATGAGAAGCTGCAGAGTGAAGGCTCTTCTAGGTGAGTAACGAGTTTGAACTATACATGGAAATGGATAGGGAGCCAATGTAGTGACTTGAGAAAAGGGTTGATTGCTTGTAGTGGAGTGAAAGGGTTCACTGGGAGACCTGTGAGGAGCAGGTAGACTTCCCAAAAGCCAAACTAGGCAACTGCCAACCAGAAGTCCATCCATTGGCTACTCCCAAGAGGCTGCATCTTTATTTAGGGACAGCAGCCACCAATGGGCATCAGTGGAGGAGTAGCCTAGTGGTTAGAGCAGTGGGCTAGGCACCAAGAGTCCAGTGTTCGAGTCCCACTGTTGCTCCTTGTGACCTTGGGCATGTCACTTTACCCTCCATTGCCTCATTAGATATGTTATTCTGTTTGACGTTTATTGTACTGTTGCATTACTTAAAAGTTAAACAAAAATAAGAAGGGATGATCTTATAGAGAAAGAAACAAAAATAGGGAGGTTCTTGAAGTCAAAAATCATTCAAAATACCACAAATATCAAAAGAAGACCCCTTATAACAAAAAAAAAAGTTAAGGAATCTAAAAATGAAGAAAAGGCTATCAGACACCCCAGCATGCAGGGTTATAAAAGGGCATTTTCATGTCATTCAATATAAGCAATCTTTTATGCATGAATTAAATGCTCAGTTGTCGATGTTATTCTTAAAAGCAAACCATTCAAAGTCCAGAAGTGGAAAACAGCATGTTTCCAGCACCCTGACATGCTCCGCATGTCACCCAACAATTCTTCTGAAAATGGGCAGGGGGAGGAGGGGATGGAAGGAGCACGGCCTGGAGGGGTGTCTGATGGCCACTCAGGCCCTTGTTTCATTCTTTAACTTGTTATATATTTTTTGGGTACTTGTGGTGCTTTGAAAGGTTTGTTACGTGTGATATCAAGGACCTCCCTATTTTGTGATTACTATCCTGGGTCTGTGGCCCTTTATTTAGTGCAATAGAGAGAAAAAAAGATGTATTTTAGCAATGTTTTGCATAATATCACCAAATCCACCCCTTCCTTTCACACACTGCCTAAACCCTTAGCCACAGTCTATCTGGCCTCATACTATTTTTCACTTACAGAGAAATATGGATTCTGATTATAAAAACAGAGTTTGATTCATTTTGTGCCTAGTGCAAGACATTTGCATAAAGCCCTCCTGTGCTCAAAATCCCCTTTTCACTGTGCTCAGCATAATATAGAGTGGAGCCCCCTCTTGTGGCAGCTTTGATGTATTACAACTGAGACCTTTGTTTCTCTCACCTGTAATTCTATGAAGCAGGATTCGGATGCTTCCCCTTTCTACTCGCCATGCAAAAAAGAATATTCCATTTCTGTTGTCACCTCAGTAGCAGCGACCCAAACGTCCTCTGGTAACAGGCTCTCTGTGAAACACAAAAACCTGGAAAAAAATGACTCGGCATCTATGTAGCAATCCAGCTTTAACACCCAGAACTCAAATTATAACCTGGCCGATTAAAAGACATCAGCGTGCCCTAGAGCACCAATACACCGGGAGGATCTGCCACATTCACATTAGTTTGTGAACCAGAGGGGGTTTTAGCCAAACACGGTGTGACCTTTCACCCCCAGGTGTCCACAGCAGAATTGGACAGGAATTTGAGATACTTTTAGCAGAAGGGTCAACTTGCACAACATTTTTAAATAGAGTTTTTACTCCCTTCTAGACACTGATGTTGATTTTGGTTTTGACATTGCGTGACTTGTGATTAGCCATGGATCTCAAGTCAGGATATGACTGGTTATGTTCCACATCTGATGATGGAGGAATAAAGAGGCCACTTTGGAGGACGAATGAGCTGCACAGGTGAATTTGTATGATGCCCAGGTAACCTCACCCATTAGCGCCCAAACTAGCTTCATTCCCTAACCAGAACGATGGGCATCCTTGCTGACAGTGAACTTCCATGTCACCATAGATCCAATCTCTTGAATTTTGACCTGCTCCACTGTGGATATCTCCCATACCTCTCAGTCGGAAAGGATTGGGACCTCTAGAGTAGCATCTTGGATATGAGGCATTTTCTCACACTGCTGACAGTGACTTCCTTGCAAAACACTTTCCACTGAGTTGAATATGGGAAATTTATTATCCACTTTTGAAGGTTTGTGACTCAGGCTGGTGGTGGAAGCTGATTGCCACATAATTGGGTTGATTTCAGGTTGTTATAGCAGGATAATGTGACTCTGCTGCAGTATTCATATATACATTCATAGATACTATTTTATTTACTGTATTTTCTATTTTTATTATTTTATTGATTTTCTTAAACATTGTGTAAACCTTCGTGTTGGATTTTATCTTAATGACGGTATATAAAACCTGAAAAATAAATAAATAAATAAATAATGAGTATCGATTTTGATTAAGATAAGCACAGAAGATCTTGAATGGTGGAGGGAATGAGAGATAAAGCCTAGTGTAAGCACAGAGGATCCTTAGCTGTGGGGGAGTGAGGGGTAAAGCCTGGGATAAGCACAGAGGATCCTTAGCTGTGGGGGAGTGAGGGGTAAAGCCTGGGATAAGCACAGAGGATCCTTAGCTGTGGGGGAGTGAGGGGTAAAGCCTGAGATAAGCACAGAGGATCCTTAGCTGTGAGAGAGTGAGGGGTAAAGCCTGGGATAAGCACAGAGGATCCTTAGCTGTGGGGGAGTGAGGGGTAAAGCCTGGGATAAGCACAGAGGATCCTTAGCTGTGGGGGAGTGAGGGGTAAAGCCTGGGAGAAGCACATAGGATCCTTAGCTGTGGGGGAGTGAGGGGTAAAGCCTGGGATAAGCACAGAGGATCATTAGCTGTGGGAGGGAGTGAGGGGTAAAGCCTGGGATAAGCACAGAGGATCCTTAGCTGTGGGGGAGTGAGGGGTAAAGCCTGGGATAAGCACAGAGGATCTTTAGCTGTGGGAGAGTGAGGGGTAAAGCCTGGGATAAGCACAGAGGATCCTTAGCTGTGGGAGGGAGTGAGAGGTAAAGCCTGGGATAAGCACAGAGGATCCTTAGCTGTGGGGGAGTGAGAGGTAAAGCCTGGGATAAGCACGGAGGATCCTTAGCTGTGGGGGAGTGAGGGGTAAAGCCTGGGATAAGCACAGAGGATCCTTAGCTGTGGGAGGGAGTGAGAGGTAAAGCCTGGGATAAGCACAGAGGATCCTTAGCTGTGGGGGAGTGAGGGGTAAAGTCTGGGATAAGCACAGAGGATCCTTAGCTGTGGGGGAGTGAGGGGTAAAGCCTGGGATAAGCACAGAGGATCCTTAGCTGTGGGGAGGGAGTGAGGGTAAAGGTTGGGATAAGCTCAGAGGATCCTTAGCCGGGGGGGAGTGAGGGGTAAAGCCTGGGATAAGCACAGAGGATCCTTAGCTGGGGGGGAGTGAGGATTAAGACCTGGTGATAAGCAAAGGGGATTCTTAGCAGGGAGGAGTTAGGGCGGAGTCTCTGGTGATGCACTAGGAAGGGAGAATGAAGAAGCAGGATGATTCTTGGGGTCTTATTCTTCTATCATACTGTAGGTTTTGTTGGTATTCTGGATTGGAGCCAAAATGATTGAGTGTATTTCAGAGGAGGCTGATTGTTTTGCCTCTGAAATCTGGGATGATTTTGTTGCCTGGGTTGAGGTTGTGGCTGGTGTGGCTGGTGTATTATTGTCCTTTATCTGTAGGTATAGTATGGGTTATACCTTCTCCTATGAGAGTAGAAGTGTGACTCTTTACAAGGTTCTTGTTTGTACTGCTGTTGGGTTGATGTCTCTTGATGAAAGGATGTAAAGGATTGAAGAGCGGTATTTTTATTGTTTCAACCGTGTTCTTCACTTTATCCCAAACAAGTTGTCGCCTGCACAAGATGTATCTGCCAGTTTTTCATGGATGTCATCTCTGATCCTTGACACCCTTAGCCATGCTAGTTTTCTTGCTGCGATGGCTGTTACAGAAAGAGTTATATGTCGATCTTGTTATATGCTTAGTATCCGATATGATTTCACTTTAGGCTTGATGCTCTGTCTCCGGCAAGTTCTTTGATCACTTCTGTAATTTCTCAAGGTTATTATGTAGATACTGTATCAGTATCTGATGCAGTCCAGTTCAGCACCTTGTTAAACCCTTTTCCCAGTTCTATCAAGAATTCTTAGATCTTTTCCTGGAGGAGAATTTGGATACGTTTTTGCCTTCTTAGCTTTCTTCAGTGCAGACTCATGAGGTAGCTGCAGTCTTTCATGCCCTGGGCATTTTTCAGTTCTGTATTTTTAGCAAGAGGTGGACTGGTGAAGGAGTTTTCCAGAGTTGAGTTTGGTCGTTCAATAGAATGTCATGCTTTGACACTGCTTCTGCTATTTCGGAGGGTGGATGAATCTGAAGACCCCTTGTACTTTACTCATTTCCTCTGCGTTCTTCTTCAGGCTGAATGAGTTTGCTTCTGACATTTTCAGTAGGAAATCTGGGTATGTGGAGCCCTCCAGTGGTGGTTCTGGATTGTTCAAGTGGTGGATCTGAAGAAGGCAAATCTGAAGTAATGTGAAATACACGAATCATCAGATATGGTCTGTACATAAGAAGCTGTTTCTGATATCTGTTTTTCCTGAGTTATATGTTCCTTTTTCTTGTCAAAATAGGAAGGTGGGAGTCTTGATTGTAGATGCTCCCTCAACCTTTCTAGTATGGGTTAAGGTATATTTTTATTTTTTATGTTTTTATTTTGTAATCCACCTAGAACAAGTATTCTGGAAATTAGGCAGAATATAAATTACTGTAATAAATAATAAGTAGGTCTTAGTTCAAAGAGTTTAATATTTTGGTCTGACTCCATTTCTATTTGCAACCCTTGTCTAATTCTTCTCCTGACTTAGGGGCACAGCTGGGAGCAGAGGGGCCATTAAAATTGCAGGGGGCTCCCGGGTTCTTCTGATATGGAGGGAAACCAAGCTTTCAAGGCCCTTGGACTTTGAATGTATTCTGTTCTTCCCAGTATAAATAGCACAGCCACAAATAAAAATGTACTGGTGTTCTTGGTAACTTTGGATGTCTTGGAAGATAGTACATCTTCTTCTAAAACAATCTGTACAGATAAATAATGTATTTCTCTAGGCCCCTGAAGAATGGTCCTGGGAGAGAGAAGCAGAACTGCAGAGTGAGCCTATGTTTTATTTTAATTAATATCTGTCCTGGGGTTTTCAGGATATCCTCAATGAATATGCATGAGATATGTATTGGTCCCCTACTAATACTGAATCAGGATTATACCAATTGCTTTGGGTGACTGTAAGGTTGCAGCTCCCCCTTGTGGAAGCAGGTAATGGTTTGTCCCTCTAGCATTTAGAGCTAAGGCACCATTTTGCCTTGTGGATTCCCCTTTTGTTCTTGAAGAAGCAGGATGTCCTGTGCTGTTCTCTAATTTTTCTATTGATTGATTTCTGTCTCCACGGAGCATATTATTTGGATGGGAGTTCTTGCCTCCCTCCCAATCTACCTTTATGTTTCTAAGTAATTTATTTAAAATTGGAGTGCCCAATCCTTTGGGGCTCAGTTAAGCTTACTTAATTTTGCTCTCCACTACAATGGGAGAGGTTCCCTTTAAGCAAGAGGAATCTGAGATCAGCAAGATCCAAGGAGAGGAGGACTTCCAGCCATGCTGAGAAAGGGAGAGAAGATGAATCACCTCAATGGCCCATTAAAGACTAATGAAGAATGGGAGACGAGGAGAGAAAGCTATCACCTTTGATGTTGCAAGAGGAGGTGGTAGATAAAAGACTAACAGGCCGATACAGTAAAAATCGTGGGACAGCGGGCGAGCGCACAGGCCACTCTCCTGTGCGCGCGATTCAGAAAAAAAAATTATTCAAATTAGGGCCCGTGGTAAAAAGGAGGCGCTAGGGACACTAGCGCGTCCCTAGCGCCTCTTTTTGGACAGGAGCGGCAGCTGTCAGCGAGTTTGACAGCCGGACACTCAATTTTGTTCAATCCTCAAAACAAAATTGAGTGTCCGGTTTTCAACCGGCGAGACGCACATTTCTGTATCGCACGGGAATGACTAATAGGGCCATCAACACGCATTTGCATGTTGCGGGCGCTATTAGTTTCGGGGGGGGGGGGTTGGTCACGTGTTTACTAAATAAGGGGTAAAGCTAGCGCGTCGAAAACGCGCATCCAAACGCGGGTTAACAGTGCGCTCCACTGGAGCATACTGACTGTATCGGCCTGTAAGGGGGTTATTTTCTAAAGCTACCGCATGCGATAGCTAGATTGGGGAGGAGTCGAGGAGAAGTAGCCACCAGAAGGGGAGGAGTCTGGGTAGATGCCGCGAAGACAGCGCGGACGGCGAAAAGGTAAGGAGCCTTTTTGCTTCCAATTTCGCGCCCAATAGCACTACCTTTTACAATGGTGCTATTGGGTGTGAAAGCCGGCAGCGATCGCAGGCCCCCCCCCCCCCCCCGCTTCGCCCTCCTGCTCCCCTGTACCACGCGATTCACGACGCTGCGGTGTCTTAGAAAATCTAGGCCTAAATACCTTAAAGTACATCTTTGATACTTCAAACTACCATGGGAGGAGAGCATAAAAGCTTTGCCCAGTACCCAATCAGAGGGAAGAGATTAAATAACAAAATTAATTACATCAACTGGAGTAATATCTGAATTTAAGAAAGTCTTTAAGAAGCCACAAATGTACTAAAAGCATTTATACCATCTTGAAACAACACACAGTTGTAAAGAATTTGTCATCATTGCACCTTATCGGTAAAAAAGAATGAGGGACACCAGCAAACAACTCTCATGTGTCTCATTGAGTACTGACTTTATTATTCTCTATGCAGTGATTGTCAGTGCTGTGTGCAAAATACTTAGAAGTAGGAAGAGTAAGAGCAATGTCAGAGCCTTGAAAGGAATCTCCCCCCACCCCCCCGAGCAGGAAACCCTGGTTATATATCTTGTGATAACTTGACAGTGTCCATCCAAATAAAAACGTGAGATATGGCCTATAAAACTCTTATACAAGTTCAGCCATCACAGGGGTTACATAAAATTTGCATATACTGAGTCTCCATGATATGCAAATATATTTCATGAATATTTATTATGGATATCCTGAAAACTCGACTGGCTGTGGGGTGTCCAGGACAGGTTTGGGAAGCCCTACTGTAGACAGGTAAACAGAGCACCTTAGGAAAGAAAAAATAAACAAGGAGTTGAGCCGAACAGTGCTCATGTTTGTTGCTTCTGCAGTGGAAAAGGAACAATTTGGAGCCAGATTGGAGAAAGATTTGGAAAAGACTAGAAGCATTCCTGAGCAGCTGCAGCTAGTGTTATATCGTACTGTTGTTAGTACATTTTGTTATTCTCTGTTTATTCATAATTATGTGAGGTAGATATTCATAGCACACACGGCTAAGTAACTTAGCCAGCTAACATAGATCCTCCCTGAAACATCCCCAGAATACCCCGAAATCACCTGGTTACATTTTAGCTGGCTAATAAGATAGCCAAATAAACTTTAGCCAGCTAAGTGCCTAAATATTTTGCCAGATAATTTGAGTTATTTATCTAAGTGCTTCTGAATATGGGCCTCCTAGTTAATAACTGAGGAAGAAAATCTAAGGAAATTTCTCTGCGAACTAAAATTCTTCTCTACTGGAGCTGAATGCCAGTAAGAATGACAGACTCATAATCAGAGAAAGAAAATAAATTTGAGTAGCTGGCAAGCAATTAGATAAGTACACAGGTTATTTTTAATTTTTTTTTTTTTTTAGCTAGTTCACAGTCCAGTTCAGTGGTTCCAGTGAATATCTAGATTCTGCTGGAAGATAATTCATGTAAAGAGTAATCTCTTTTTGATTTGGTGAAGCTCAGGATAGTAGGTGGTGTGGCCACATGTGGACCAGAGTGTCATGGATGTGGGCCCTTGGGTTGTGGCATGGTTGATGCAGCCTAGCAGGTGAACCTACTAGGCCCACACCAACAACTGGTGGACACGGTCTTACCATGACTGGAGCTGGGGCTTCACCTGTACCAGCCCTGTTCCCTGCAGGTTGAGCCCTTGGGTTCCAGGGGCTGGCAGAACTTAGGCTAGAGTCCCGTAAGGAGTGGTCAGACGAAGTCAAGTCTTGTGACAAATCAAAAAATACTAAAAAATCCATGTAGTGAGAAAAGATAAATCAACTCTAATAAAAAAGGTAACACCCACTACTTGTCAACAAAGGTTGTGATGTGATACACTACAGATTACTTCAATAAGAACATATTTAAATGAGGAAAGAGGTGGTTTCATATTTATAGTTGTTGTTAACAGTACCTACCAGGTTACCTTGAACAAACATGAGAATAATCATTACCCAACCTCCAACCTCCTGTTGATTTGAAAGTCAGTGTAGTGTCTCAACAAACATAATACTCCATCAACAACAGAACATCAAAGCAGTGGTCCTGAACAAGTGTAATACAAACATTTAATTACATATTAGAATAATTTCTTTAGAAAATGTCTTCTAAGCCAATTTATTTTGCTCCCGACATAGCTGAGTTTCAGAAAAACTTTCCTTCTTCAGGGGACCCGACACGGCCAGATAACCAGCATGCTTTCGTCAGGCTTCTTCTCAAGTCAGTTGTATGTTTGGCGTCATAGCCTACGACTATGTTACTGACAACAGCTTCATGGGTATAAATAATAATCACAGAACTCAGAAATTCTCCAATCAAAATAAATAGCATCATAGCAAAGACGGCCAATCACAATTCTCATTTAAACCCGCAGGGGATTCTGTGCATAGACTAAATATCCAAAACTGTTCACTATAATTTAATCTCTTTGACAGGTTACCACCTCTTAAAATCGAATCTAGTTGTTCAAGAACAGTCCACTGTAAATCCTCAAAACAGTGTTGATTAGTTATACAATGAGACACTATAGGCACCTTCAAAACAGATGTGAACTATGTTCCATTAGCCTCACCTTCACTGGACGACTGGTGCGGCCAACATACACTTTAGGGCATGGGCAAATAATGACATAAATAACATTAGATGACTGACAATTGGTAATAGATTTGCATTTTACATGATATCCAGTAACTGGATCTCGCCAAAACAGCCCTTCCACCGGGTTAGCACATACAGTACCCTGATGGCACTTGGTATGGTTGCCTAGTGGTTGATCACTTTTGTCAAAAAAATAAGAATGAACAATCCGATCACGTATATTAGTGCCATGCGAGGTTGCGATTAAAGGAGGTTCTTTACAAATTTGATGTAGAGCCAGCACATGGCTGCAGAGATGGTTCTGGGTCGCAATATGCAAACGAAGTGGTCACTTTCTTTCTGAGGTTTGTATTTCAACAACAAGCTCTATATCAAATTTGTAAAGAACCTCCTTTAATTACCACTTTGCGTGGCACTAATAATATAGGTGATCGGATTGTTCATTCTGAATTCTTATCAAGTGTTGCTAGATTCGGGTTTAATGATGATGAAGCATTCATTTCTTTGAATACTTTTCGTAGTGTCACCTCAATTGCTGTGTTAGACTGTGAAAAATAACAGCTAAATAGTCCTCAAGAAAAATATTAAGGCAGTCACATTAGGAGCACGTGCTTTTGTTTTGCTGGGAAAGGTCAGAACTCCTGAATTGTATTTATTTATTTGATTTGCATTTTACCATTCAGGACCTGCAGATCTATCCCTGTCCCGTAGGCACACAGCCTTGCTAAAGGAGGCAATAGAGGGCAAAGTGACCTGCACAAGGTCACAGGGAGGGGCAGCAGGAGGGGTGGGATTTGAACTCTGCCTTCCCTCCTGCACTGCTCCAATTCCTTCTGTAAGAGCTGAGATGGTTTTCAAGTTGCCGAGGATGGTTTTCTGCCATTTGTCAGAGGGTTTTGCCTCTTTCACCGCAGCTTTATAAAAGCAAATATTTGCTTACATTTTGTTTCTCAAACAGACGTTTTGCCTTTTCCATTAAGAATTTCTTTTTTCGTAGCTGAATCTTGTTTGACAAGGGACAGTTTATCCACTGCTGCTTCTAGCACTGAATTCCATGATCTCACCTGTGTGCAACGTGAAGTCTGAAAAATCACCAGGAAATGCATTTGGATCGATTGCCAGGTCCTCTAAGTTTACTTCATGCAAATTCCTAAAAGTATAGAAGTATTGAGTTCTTGGAGCATCCATCAAATCTGCCTTCACAGATGCTAGAATAAAAAAAATAATCCGACCATAGCATCATGTAATTATCCCCCAGTAAAAAAAAAATCTGGGCCAATCTGTGGCCTGGGGAGGACTGGGGATCACAGGACGGAGGATGAGGTGCAAATATGGTTCCGTGCCCCAGGCACTAAAATGCCCATCTGGTCAGCTCCGTGTCTTCCTGGGGTACATTGAAGGAGATAAGGCTAAGCATGGCCACTTTTAGGATACCACTCCTTATCCAAGTCAGTTTTTGTAGTCTGTGATTTATCTGTCTGCGCATTATTTTACATCTGTCTGTCTGACTCTTCTCCGTTTGCCTGTTTGTCGGTTCTTTCCATTCCTGGGTCAGGATCTGTGACATATTATTATTGCAACACCTGAAGAAAATCTTTCCTTCTGATTAAAGGCTGGGCGCAAGCCAGATTCATTCATCAGCTGGATTTAAACGTCTAGGAGAAGCTTCTCCCATTCTGAGCTTCAGATGCAGGACAAGTAATGGGAAACACATGGCCACCATTGCTTATCTGTGCATTCAGGACGCCTCCATCCCCCACTTCCGGTTTTGTAAGAATGAATACTCTGCAGTGATGAGTATTTGCCAGGATCTGCTGTTATTTTTATCTCTGAGTAATTCTTACCTAGTGCTATAAATGAAAACGTATCAGGAATGTTGAAGTGAATCCAGACTGCGCGTCCCAGCAGAAAAGCAAACCTTCCCCTTCAGCTGCTCCTTCCTGTTTTTTTTGGTTTTTGACAGAAGGTATAAGACATCTTTTGCAATCTTGTCTGCACGCCTGGTGTGATATCAGGGGGCAGAGGAGACAGAAAATCCCTGCCTTATCTTGTCTGGGGTTAGAGCCCAAAGTGAAGCCCCTCGGATCTTGCAAGATAAGCTCATTGGTTGGGTTTCAGGACCTTCTCCTTTTCTCCTGCCTTGACAGGGGTTTCGACCGTTCTGCAGCCTTCGACATGGTCGGTCCTGCTGCTCTCCTCCTCCCCTCATACCTAACCGATGCAATGCTACCGGGGGTCTATTGCGGGAAATCATTCAGCACGGGAGACCAGGAGACTCTCTATGCACAGACGTTTGAAGCTGCTTCTGTCTCTCAGCAGGAAGATGCTGGCTCGTGCCGAATATATAAAAAGAAAGAGAAGTCATGGTTCTACAGCGCTCCCATACGTTGCTCGAGCCTCCCTCCTTTCATTGCTAGCCCAAGTGAAGAGTTAGACTCCAAGTTACCTATGTCTGTTCGGATTAGGGCCACTGTTTGTTCTGTTCCGGTGTGAAACCATTGCTGAATGCTCACAGTTCAAGCACTGTGTATGCAGTGCATTTACCTCAGAACCGGAGGCAGTGCAGGGTGAAGTGACTTGCCCGAGGGGGCCTTGCTCTCCTGGATCATGGCCGCTCCTCCTCTCCACACCAAAGCTTGCAATTGAAAACAGAGGTTCTGAGAGGTTTATGGGCTGCTCGCCAGCTATTAATTTCTGACTCAGAATATTTATTGAGGACTGTAATAGCACAAAAGATTTTACCAGATTTTTAATTAAGCAAAGGGAAACAAATTATTTCGCTTCTAGGCCCGGACTCGAGGAGTTTTTTTTCCCTTTGGTGACTTTGTGCTGTTAAATTTGAGGGAAACATTAAGAAACACACAGGAAGAAGCTTGTGTGCAGACAGGAAACATTTCTGTGGGTGCATTTCATGAAACCCAGCCCTGGCCGGCAGTCAGAGAGTGACTGTAGGGTATACATTCCTGCAGCTGGGCACCGTTCAGACACATTAACGCTCTGAGAAGCACAGGGTATAATGGAGTGGCGCTGACTCAGTAATCAGTAACCTCGGAAAATGGAAACTTCATGCAAATGCAGGTATAGGGAAAGCCAGAAAGCTTAACTAGAGTAAAAATAAGCATGGAAAGAGGTCCTAAGCCCCATCTGGTACTGCCATTAAACCTCTTGGTGCTGGTAAAGCTTCCAACAAGTGCTGATTCTCTAAGCTGTAGCTTTCCAGCAGGTATTTACCGTCTCTGTCGCATCCAGACCCAGACTAAAGGTGAGGAAGGCTCCCTCAGTAAACACAGTAAGTGAGGGCAGAAAAGACCAAACTGGCCCTTCCAGTCTGCCCAGCTGTGAACCAGGCACTTGGGGTAGACAAGCAGATAAGTTCCTATTCTCAGCCCAACACCACCTCCATGTCTTTTACCTGAACTTTCAACCCTTCTCCTACCGCCAGACTCGCCGCGACACCCCGAAGAATCAGGACGAAGCTTAGGGGTCCTACTTGATCAAAACCTCAGTATGGAAACCTCTCCAAAGTAGTAAAAATGTCATTCATGCATCTTCGTCAGATCTGCCAAGCACGGAACCAGCTCGCTAAAGACGATCTGGCTCCAGTAATCAGCAGCAGAATGCACCGCTGCAATTCTTTACTCTATGCACCTCCCTATACAATTCAAGATGCCTGCAGCTCCTACATAACACAGCAGCAAGGATCCTGGGAAGAGCAAAGTGATGTGGTGAGCCTGGGAAGCTTTCTCAGAGCTACGGCTGTCAGTCTCTCTAACTGTCTGCAATCCGGCTGCAGCTGCACAGGGTAAAAAAGACGATCTGGCTCCAGTAATCACCAGCAGAATGCACCACTGCAATTCTTTATTCATTGCACCTCCCTACACCATTCAAGATGCCTGCAGCTCCTACATAACACAGCAGCAAGGATCCTGGGAAGAGCAAAGTGATGTGGTGAGCCTGGGAAGCTTTCTCAGAGCTTCGGCTGTCAGTCTTTCTAACTGTCTGCAATCCGGCTGCAGCTGCAGCTGCACAGGGTAAAATCAGTTTGGGAGATGAGCATTTATATCGATAGATCGCCTGGCATTCTGCCCATGAAAAGAGCAAAAAAGGTTACAGTGGCTGAAGGTAAAATGGCCCTGGTGACAGTGAACTTAGCCGGGCCTGCTCTCTCCAGCGATAAGATTTTGGAAGTGACTGCGCATTAATAATGTGGAGGAGGGGAGCAGAAGACAGCAGCCTGGTGAAACTAGAGAAGCAAGTCAAGCCAAAGCATCTGAGCACATAAATCCTATTCCATCAAACTAAAAACACTCGGCCCCCGAACATCTCTCGCAACTCCTCCTTACGCCCTCACATCTTCCAGCTCATCACCTTTGGCCTCTGCTAGACCGTCCTGCCCCAGACTGTCGCACCAAAGCCCTGCGCTGGGAGCCCAGCAGAGACGTCCTGTCCAACAACCCACCCCAGTTACCACAGAAGTATCAATCGGGCTTTAAGTGTAAGATAAGAACATAAGAACATAAGAAAATGCCATACTGGGTCAGACCAAGGGTCCATCAAGCCCAGCATCCTGTTTCCAACAGAGGCCAATCCAGGCCATAAGAACCTGGCAAGTAACCATTGCTAATGGCAGTGGCTATTCTCTAAGTGAACTTAATAGCAGGTAATGGACTTCTCCTCCAAGAACTTATCCAATCCTTTTTTAAACACAGCTATACTAACTGCATGAACCACATTCTCTGGCAACAAATTCCAGAGTTTAATTGTGCGTTGAGTAAAAAAGAACTTTCTCCGATTAGTTTTAAATGTGCCCCATGCTAACTTCATGGAGTGCCCCCTAGTCTTTCTACTATCCGAAAGAGTAAATAACCGATTCACATCTACCCGTTCTAGACCTCTCATGATTTTAAACACCTCTATCATATCCCCCCTCAGTCGTCTCTTCTCCAAGCTGAAAAGTCCTAACCTCTTTAGTCTTTCCTCATAGGGGAGTTGTTCCATTCCCCTTATCATTTTGGTAGCCCTTCTCTGTACCTTCTCCATCGCAATTATATCTTTTTTGAGATGCGGCGACCAGAATTGTACACAGTATTCAAGGTGCGGTCTCACCATGGAGCGATACAGAGGCATTATGACATTTTCCATTTTATTCACCATTCCCTTCCTAATAATTCCCAACATTCTGTTTGCTTTTTTGACTGCCGCAGCACACTGCACCGACGATTTCAATGTGTTATCCACTATGACACCTAGATCTCTTTCTTGGGTTGTAGCACCTAATATGGAACCCAACATTGTGTAATTATAGCATGGGTTATTTTTCCCTATATGCATCACCTTGCACTTATCCACATTAAATTTCATCTGCCATTTGGATGCCCAATTTTCCAGTCTCACAAGGTCTTCCTGCAATTTATCACAATCTGCTTGTGATTTAACTACTCTGAACAATTTTGTGTCATCTGCAAATTTGATTATCTCACTCGTCGTATTTCTTTCCAGATCATTTATAAATATATTGAACAGTAAGGGTCCCAATACAGATCCCTGAGGCACTCCACTGTCCACTCCCTTCCACTGAGAAAATTGTCCATTTAATCCTACTCTCTGTTTCCTGTCTTTTAGCCAGTTTGCAATCCACGAAAGGACATCGCCACCTATCCCATGACTTTTTACTTTTCCTAGAAGCCTCTCATGAGGAACTTTGTCAAACGCCTTCTGAAAATCCAAGTATACTATATCTACCGGTTCACCTTTATCCACATGTTTATTAACTCCTTCAAAAAAGTGAAGCAGATTTGTGAGGCAAGACTTGCCCTGGGTAAAGCCATGCTGACTTTGTTCCATTAAACCATGTCTTTCTATATGTTCTGTGATTTTGATGTTTAGAACACTTTCCACTATTTTTCCTGGCACTGAAGTCAGGCTAACCGGTCTGTAGTTTCCCGGATCGCCCCTGGAGCCCTTTTTAAATATTGGGGTTACATTTGCTATCCTCCAGTCTTCAGGTACAATGGATGATTTTAATGATAAGTTACAAATTTTTACTAATAGGTCTGAAATTTCATTTTTTAGTTCCTTCAGAACTCTGGGGTGTATACCATCCGGTCCAGGTGATTTACTACTCTTCAGTTTGTCAATCAGGCCTACCACATCTTCTAGGTTCACCGTGATTTGATTCAGTCCATCTGAATCATTACCCATGAAAACCTTCTCCATTACGGGTACCTCCCCAACATCCTCTTCAGTAAACACCGAAGCAAAGAAATCATTTAATCTTTCCGCGATGGCCTTATCTTCTCTAAGTGCCCCTTTAACCCCTCGATCATCTAACGGTCCAACTGACTCCCTCACAGGCTTTCTGCTTCGGATATATTTTAAAAAGTTTTTACTGTGAGTTTTTGCCTCTATAGCCAACTTCTTTTCAAATTCTCTCTTAGCCTGTCTTATCAATGTCTTACATTTAACTTGCCAATGTTTATGCTTTATCCTATTTTCCTCTGTTGGATCCTTCTTCCAATTTTTGAATGAAGATCTTTTGGCTAAAATAGCTTCTTTCACCTCCCCTTTTAACCATGCCGGTAATCGTTTTGCCTTCTTTCCACCTTTCTTAATGTGTGGAATACATCTGGACTGTGCTTCTAGAATGGTATTTTTTAACAATGACCACACCTCTTGGACATTTTTTATTTTTGTAGCTGCTCCTTTCAGTTTTTTTCTAACAATTTTTCTCATTTTATCAAAGTTTCCCTTTTGAAAGTTTAGCACGAGAGCCTTGGATTTGCACACTGTTCCTTTTCCAGTCATTAAATCAAATTTGATCATATTATGATCACTATTGCCAAGCGGCCCCACCACCGTTACCTCTCTCACCAAGTCCTGTGCCCCACTGAGAATTAGATCTAAAATTGCTCCCTCTCTCGTCGGTTCCTGAACCAATTGCTCCATAAAGCTATCATTTATTACATCCAGGAACGTTATCTCTCTAGCGTGACCCGATGATACATTTACCCAGTCTATATTGGGGTAATTGAAGTCTCCCATTATTACTGCACTACCAATTTGGTTAGCTTCCCTAATTTCTCTTAGCATTTCACTGTCCGTCTCACCATCTTGACCAGGTGGACGTTAGTATACCCCTATCACTATAGTCTTCCCTGACACACAAGGGATTTCTACCCATAAAGATTCAATTTTGTATTTAGTCTCATGCAGGATGTTTATCCTGTTGGACTCTATGCCATCCCGGACATAAAGTGCCACACCGCCTCCCGGGTGTTCCTCTCTGTCATTGCAATATAATTTGTACCCCGGTATAGCACTGTCCCATTGGTTGTCCTCTTTCCACCATGTCTCTGAGATGCCAATTAAGTCTATGTCTTCATTCACTGCTATACATTCTAATTCTCCCATCTTACTTCTTAGACTTCTGGCATTAGCATACAAACATTTCAAAGTTTGTTTTTTGTTTGTATTTTTATTCTGCTTTTTAATTATAGGGATAAGTTAGAACTTTTTAGCACAGGTGAGTTTTTAGTTACAGGCACTTGGACTACTTTTCTAATTATTGGAACCTCACTGTCGGGATGCCCTAATTCTAATGCATCATTAGTATCCTTTAAAGATACATCTCTCCGAACCATGCGCTGCTGAGCGACTGTCGGCTTTCCCCTTTGTTCTAGTTTAAAAGCTGCTCTATCTCCTTTTTAAAGGTTAGCGCCAGCAGTCTGGTTCCACCCTGGTTAAGGTGCAGCCCATCCCTTCGGAAGAGACTCCCCCTTCCCCAAAAGGTTCCCCAGCTCCTAACAAAACTGAATCCCTCTTCCTTGCACCATCGTCTCATCCACGCATTGAGACTCCGGAGCTCTGCCTGCCTCTGGTGACCTGCGCGTGGAACAGGGAGCATTTCAGAGAATGCTACCCTGGAGGTTCTGGATTTAATCTTTCTACTTAAGAGCCTAAATTTGGCTTCCAGAACCTCCCTCCCACATTTTCCTATGTCATTGGTGTCCACATGTACCACGATAGCCGGCTCCTCCCCAGCACTGTCTAAAATCCTATCTAGGTGACGCCTGAGGTCCGCCACATTCGCACCAGGTAGGCATGTTACCAGGAGATCCTCACGCCCACCAGCCACCCAGCTATCTACATTCCTAATAATTGAATCACCAACTATGACGGCCGACCTAACCCTTCCCTCCTGGGCAGTAGGCCTTGGGGAGATATCCTCAGTGCGAAAGGACAATGCATCACCTAGAGAGCAGGTCCTTGCTACAGGATCCTTTCCTGCTACACCTGGTTGGTGCTCTCCCATTATGAGACCTTCTTCCTCCAAGGCAGCACCAGGGCTGCCAGTCTGAAGTTGGGACTTGACTACTATGTCCCTGAAGGTCTCATCTATATACCTCTCTGTCTGCCTCAGCTCCTCCAGCTCTGCCACTCTAGCCTCCAGAGATCGGACTCATTCTCTGTGAGCCAGGAGCTCTTTGCATCGCATGCACATGTACAACTTCTCACCGGTGGGTAAAAAATCATACATGTGACACTCGATGCAAAAGACTGGGAAGCCCCCCTCTTGCTGCTGGACTGCTGCCTTCATCTCAATTTTGATCAGTTCCTAGTTACGTTTTAGGTTGCTATGGGAGTAGGAATGTGTCTAACTTCCTTTAAATGTATTAGTGAATTCACTATGTGTCTGGTAGTGGCCTACCAGGGTCTGATCGAATTCTCAATAAAGTTTTGTTGATGGTTTTTTTTGTTTTGTGAAAGTGGCACCTGCCTATAAATTAAGAGATGAGCTAGGGGTGGGTGGGTTGGGAAATACAAACAGTAACTTTAGTTAGTCAGCCTGAGTGACTCACTGCTCTCTTGATTAACAAATGTTGGTCCCTATTCAAACCCAATCACACTACCTCAACACCTTTCCAAGGTGAGTAACTGAGCTGAACTATTCAACTTTTTTACTTTGGTATATACTGCTTCTAGCTTATTTCTAGCTTCTGGCTACTTTTTTGTGGGGTTTTTTTTTGTGGTTTTTTTTGTTTTCAATACAATGCACTCAGTTAGTAATAAAACAAACACTCAGCTCTTTAAAGGTCTGGAGAACACTCAGTTCTGCAGACTTTTAAAAATAAACACACTATCTACTGCTACCTTATTGACTGACTAAAAATACAAACAGTCTAACTTGTTTATTCACTGCCTACCTACTGCTACCTTATTGACTGACTAAAAATACAAACAGTCTAACTTGTTTATTCACTGCCTACCTACTGCTACCTTATTGACTGACTAAAAATACAAACAGTCTAACTCCTCAACCAATATCGTTTGCTGATCTAATACTACTGTAGCCTACTTTAGGTTTATTGTAATCTGCTTTCAGGTCATTCGTGGTAAAAAGCGGAATATCAAATGTCAGTAAATAAATCGTCCCAAGCGTGGCCAGAATCTGTTCACGCAGCGGCCTCAGTCATTGTCACTAGGAGGCCATTTCGGGCCTTGTTACCTTCCTCTATGATTCTTACAAGACCGACCCTAAACCCAACGCCCAGGTCCCCTTCCATGTCTCAGGAATCCACACAGATACGAAAGGATTTCCAGTCCCGCAGGACTCCTCCTGTCCTCAGAGTGCCCGCCACCCTTGTAACATCTTTATCTCTGAGAGCTGCCCCGGCACGAATCATTCCTCGCCCTAGGTCGGCCAGCAGGTGATCGGTGCTGGGTTTGCCACGTTGCGTGTGGGGATTCATAGCTCTCAGTTTACTACGAGACCATCAGAACCAGGGACAAAACCAGGACTGGAGTAGCCTGATAGGTTGGTCTGGATTGAAGCTGCAGCAACCTGGAACAAGCACTCATCCACCAGCAGGGACAGGCCTAGCATGCCGTAGCGTGGTGTGGACATGTGGGGCAAATCTATGTACAGTAACGGAGCTGCTTAGGGTTGCTGCAGGAACCTTTCCGGGCATTGCACTCTGTGGAAGAGATTGAGCTGCTGCCTTTCTGGGCTCCATTTCTTTGGCGTTTCCTTACTTCACGCCCAGAGATTGCTGCCTGGTGTTCTGACACTTGGTACTTGCCTGTTTTAGAGAAGAATTATGTGGGCATAGGGTATTATAAATTCTGACCCCCGTTGTCTCCTCCATCAACCAGAAGTTGGCAGATTGACCTCTGTGACCCTTGGCTGTCACTAGTCCCGTACAGCACTTAAAATGCCAGAGATGTGCGCAGCAATTACCCCCCGGCCTCTGCAGTACAGTAGGGAAGAATAGGTCTCTACCCCAAAGAGCTTACTATTCCAAGGGCTGCAAATTCCCTCTGAATGCTGCAGCTTAGCTTCGTCCTGCCTTATCTGACCTAGAAAACGCTTTCCTTCTCAGGGCTGGGGAGAGAGAGAGACCCCTGGAAGAAGCTGGGCCTGTGTCTGCACTGCCTGGCAGGCTGCCCGCACTTTGCTGGATTCATTCCTTAGTGCAAGTGGAGGCCGCTGTGCCCGGGCTGATTCATTCCAATGCTGCATGTGGTTAGCAGGGACAAACTGGAAAAACACATCGATAAATTATATTTTGTTCCATGCGGAATTGGGGGGGGGGGGGGAGTGAAAGCAGCTTTGGTGGGCTGAGCTTCATTAGATGGATGATTGTTCCCAGTTAGGCCGAAGGTAACTCCCTGTCCGGTAGCCTCTGGTGAGAGGTTTGTTCAGTATCTTCTGTGCTGTGCCCGTGGCTTTGCTTCAGGAGTTTGAGAGCTTTCTCGTGTTATTCTCCCAAATTCTTAAACTATAAATAGTTTTTAAAAAGTCCATGTGTTCTGATTTGTAGATGCAAATCAGGCAGCCCAGCGGGTAGCGTGGCAGATGAGAGGGGAAAAGCTGTACAAGTCCAGGGAAGAGCCAGTGAGCGCAGAATTTTGGTGCAGAAACGGACAATCCCTAGCTTCAGGACTGCCCTGTGATCTCCTCCAGGGAGGCTTCAGAAGCGGGACAGAGAAGGGCAGGACTGCCCTGTGATCTCCTCCAGGGAGGCTTCAGAAGCGGGACAGAGAAGGGCAGGACTGCCCTGTGATCTCCTCCAGGGAGGCTTCAGAAGCGGGACAGAGAAGGGCAGGACTGCCCTGTTGATCTCCTCCAGGGAGGCTTCAGAAGCGGGACAGAGAAGGGCAGGACTGCCCTGTGATCTCCTCCAGGGAGGCTTCAGAAGCGGGACAGAGAAGGGCAGGACTTGCCCTGTGATCTCCTCCAGGGAGGCTTCAAAAGCGGGACAGAGAAGGGCCTGCTCATCTCCTGTAGGTCTCAGGCAGAGGCACTGACAGCACAACAAATGCTCTACCTTCTGCCACAATCTCCTCCACAGAATACTCGTTACTGCTGTATAATGTGAGAGAGGAGGGGGGGGAGTATTAGGAAAGGATGAGGATCATCGATGCTGTGTACTGCTGTATAATGTGAGAGAGGAGGGGGAGGGAGTATTAGGAAAGGATGAGGATCATCGATGCTGTGTACTGCTGTATAATGTGAGAGAGGAGGAGGAGGGAGTATTGTGGAAAGGATGAGGATCATCGATGCTGTGTACTGCTGTATAATGTGAGAGAGGAGGAGGAGGGAGTATTGTGGAAAAGATGAGAATCATCAATGCTGTGTACTGCTGTATAATGTGAGAGAGGAGGAGGAGGAGGGGCTATTGAAGGAAGGCTGGAGACCCTCTGTGGTTGGCTCTATGGCAGTGTTTCCCACCCCTGTCCTGGAGCCACACCTATCCAGTTGGGTTTTTAGGATTGCCACAATGAATATGGATGAGATAGATTTGCATATCCTGGATCTCCAGTGTATGCTGATCTATCTCATGCATATTCATTATAGATATCCTGAAAACCTGACTGGTTAGGTGTGGCTCCAGGACAGGGGTGGGAAACACTCCTCTATGGAGATGAATGTTTGTTTTCTTTGTATAAATTTACGCTTTGCCTGTTCCTTCTGCTCTAGTTCTGATTTTTCTAAGACACCCTGATTCAGCCTGGTCCCTGTCCCTGTGAGCAGACTGTATTGTATGGAAGCTAAAGAAGCAGGGTAGGAGACCATTTTGTTTAAGGTTTGCCCCTTCCCCTCCGCAGTGTTAGACAGTGGGAGGGGATGTTTCTGTGGTGTGCAAAGCTTTCAGACACAGCTCGTGAACACATGCTAGGGATGAATGTTTCTTGCCACATGCAAAGCTGATCTGACACGAGTCGTGTAGGCCAGCATCTGCTGCAGACACTCAAAGCCTGTGGTCCCGCATGCCCAGCTCACAGGACCGGCCTCGGATACATTTGCTGCTTTAGATCCCGTTCGTTATCAGTTTGCACACAAGTTAATTCCTAGGCCTGGTCGCAGTGAGTTCACAAGAGCTACGGGTAATCACGCAGCAGAATTCCCACAGCTCACACAACCCTTCTATGTCTTTGTGCTTGTTGCACGGGTCTCCTGTTGCTCTACCTGCCGTATAAGGCGAGCAGGCATTTTATTTTGTGTATGTTTATTTGTTCCTTGCCCCAAAGAAGCAAATAAAAAAGCCTGGGATCCATAACTGGTGTCTCTGGAAACAGCGCTCTGCGTAGCTTTCCCTGCCACATGCTCACAACTGGTTCAAATTATTCACAAATTAGCAGTCCATCTGAGAAGGGGGACCTGAGTAATCGGGCTGGCTGGGATGATGCTCAGCCCTTCAGATATCCTGCACACAAAGCAGTCAGCTTCTTTACAGCTGGCAAATCCTCCTGGCTGTCAGGACGATTCAGTAAAAGTCGCGGGAGAGTGGGCGGCGCGATTCAGTATTTAAATGAGGGCCCGCGGTAAAAAGAGGCGCTAGGGACACTAGTGCGTCCCTAGCGCCTCTTTTTGGACAGGAGCGGCGGCTGTCAGCGGGTTTGACAGCCGACGCTCAATTTTGCCGGCGTCGGTTCTCAAACTTGCTGACAGCCACGGGTTCGGAAACCGGACACTGGCAAAATTGAGCATCCGGTTTTCAACCCGCGAGCCGCGGGCCCATTTTAATTTTTTTTTAATTATTTTTTACTTTGGGGCCTCCGACTTAATATCGTCGTGATATTAAGTCGGAGGGTGCACAGAAAAGCAGTTTTTACTGCTTTTCTGTGCACTTTCCCAGCGCTGGCAGAAATCAATGACAGCCTTTGGGCAGGTGCTAATTTCTGAAAGTAAAATGTGCGGCCTGGCTGCACATTTTACGTAGTGAATCGCGCGGGAATAACTAATAGGGCGCTATTTGTTTCGGGGGGGTTGGCCGCGCGTTTTCGATGCGCTATTACCCCTTACTGAATAAGGGATAAAGCTAGCGCGTCGAAAACGTGCGTCCAAACTGTATCGGCCTGTGTGTGCGTTATCTACAGAGGGCTCCCTCTCTGCGGCCCGAAGGCAGTGGCCAAGCTGTAAGCACTGCACGCCTGGCCTGGAGGAGCTCATGATGCAGTGAACTATTCAGATGTGTGAGGAGCTCTGGGTGCCACTCCATCAGCTTTCCCAATTAAATATCATTTTTTAAGGTGCACTACAGCTTCGTGATGGCAGACGCCTGCTGAGAGTGGATTATGTTTATGATAATATGATCTGCAGACTCACTAAAAAGGAGAAAGAAGACAAAACAGCTGGAATGTAAGATGTCGGAGGATAGCTTGGAACAGGCCAGGTTAGAAACGGCAGAATTAATTAGAGAAGTATTGTCTGCTGTCATTACAGCAATGGTTGCTAAACTGGAGAAACTCAACACCTCTCTAGTGGCAATGAACGCCAAACTTTCAGATTCTCAGAGATAAAAGCTGAGGCCCATGAAACGAATGTTAAAATGCAGGCTTGGAAGCACAAGTTGCCAGTTTGGAGAGAGCGGTGCATGTGGCGTGGGATAAAATGGAAGACCTTGAGAATCTGAGCCATCAAAACAATATCAGCGCGCTGGAAATCACTGAAAATGACTTGTTTCATACCCGGATATTAAAAGAATGAATGTTGGATGGTCTGAACACAGGATGTGTTCACCACACGGGAGCTAGAGGTGATGTGGAGGAGCGACCTAAGCCCATAATGGCCCTTGCTCTGTACTTCAGTGACAAGATAAAATTGGTGAGAGCATACAAAAAGCTTATGGGTTTAAAATACGACGGTGCCGGAGAATCAAAATGGCGTCATGAGGGGCGGACTTAAGCTCCGGAGCCACCTCGTCTTTTTGCTTATTTCCTTTTCGGATCAAGCCGCATACTAAAAGTAAAGGCCGGTTGAGGGTCGTAGCCTCGACACCCCCTCAGCCAGCTCTGATACAGGCGAGGATAGAGGGCCTTTGCTCTGCTGCAGAATTGGCTCCGGACGTTAGCTCCGCTGCAAGCGTAGGAGTAGAGCAAACTCCTGCGCTATTGGACGAATTATTACTCGGCCCTGGAGGGGGGATATGTAATATGGAGAAAGATTGGGACTTTGCTCTATCTGTGCTCCCAATGTATACTTCTAGGGTTTCTTCTCACATTTGCTAAGTATATTGGATGGTTTGGGAGATATTTCCCTAATTTTAGGTGGGATTTGAATTGTGTGATGGACCCTAAAATAGATAAAGATAGTATAAGTAGGATTATAGGCTTGGGGAGTCAGATAGGCATTGCCTTTTCTGTGCAGAAACTTGGATTTCTTAGATTCACCCAATGCTCACATTTCTAGAGCATATTTAACTCAAAGTCGATTGGATTACATTTTAGTATCTGAAAACCTTTCTCTAAGGTGCACGCCCCAGTGATTGTGGATTACAGATTTTGTCAATTGGACTGCATGCATCTTTGGTGAATACCAGTTAACCTAGTGGAGGATGCCGAGATACTAAATGGCAATAGACATTGACACACAAAAGTATTCCTAAATTATACTGAGAAAATGAAAAAGTGGCTGTGCGGGGAAGATAATTTTCTATGTAGTTAATGATAAAAGGTTACTCAAGTCCGCCACCGGATCTAGATTTATTTCCGTGTTGAAGAATGGCAAAGGGAGCTACACCATTCTAATAAGGAGGCCACTTCCAAGCTCAAGGGATGTTATGCAGATCTTTATTCTAGTGAGGAAGAGAGGAAGTTTATCATGATGTAACCTTACCTCAAGTAACTGGGGAAAACTGGAGAAGTCCATAAACTGCTATTAATCAAATTAGCTTAGGGAATAGCCACTGCAATTACTGGCATGGGATCTACTTAATGTTTGGGTATTTTATTCTATTTATTTAGATTTTTATATTCCACTTTTTGGCACTTCAAAGTGTACATTAAAGTGCATTACGTTCAGGTACTGCAGGTATTTCCCTGTCCCCACAGGGCTTACAATCTAACCGGCCGATACAGTACTGTGCGCTCCAATGGAGCGGCTCCAATGGAGCGCACTGTTAGCCGGCTTTTGGACGCACTAGCTTTACCCCTTATTCATATGCATATTGATGGCCCTATTAGTTATTCCCGTGCGATTCAGTAAGTAAAATGTGCAGCCAAGCCACACATTTTACTTTCAGAAATTAGCGCCTACCTTTGGGTAGGCGCTAATTTCTCCAGGCACCGGCGATATTAAGTCGGAGGTCCCGAAAGTTTAAAAAAGTAAAAAAAAAAAAAAATTTGAAATAGGCCCGCGGCTCGCAGGTTGAAAACCAGACGCTCAATTTTGCCGGCATCCGGTTTCCGAACCTGTGGCTGTCAGCAGGCTCGAGAACCAACGCCAGCAAAATTGAGCGTCGGCTGTCAAACCTGCTGACAGCCGCCGCTCCTGTCAAAAAAGAGGCGCTAGGGGTACACTAGTGTCCCTAGCGCCTCTTTTTACCGCGGTGTTATCGCTGCCGGCTTTCGCACTCAGTAGCGCCAACGTGAAAGGTGGTGCTATTGGGCGCGCTACTGACAACGATAACGGGTCTTACCTTATCGCCACCAGCAAAGTTACCGCCGCGACCGCCCTGACTCCTCCTCTTCCGGTCCCAAATCCACCCCGACTCCGCCCTATCTAGCTATCGCACGCGAAAAGTCTCTTTTCGCGTGCGATAGGGATAGAAAATGACCCCCTTAGATGGATAACTTTTCAGTTATCTGTCTAAATGGCTTTTGAATATCTACCTCTATGTTATTTGTTCTTATTCTTTTGAAATCAATCATTGTAAACTTTGATTTCAGCAGCCATCCACCAGTGAGTCCAGCCTGTTTTATAAGTGTGCCTGCTCCAAAGAGCCATGGTAACATACACAGAAGGGATTCCACCCAAGGATGCCCTTCCCCACAAGAGACAAGAACCCACACCCCAGGACTGTGCCACTGGGACTCCCCCCAGGGACATTTATAGCCCCACTAAGGTTCAGCTCATCCACTAAATTGGGGTTACACTTATGATGGGGGAAATTGTTTCCAAGTTAGGGAGAAGCTGCAATCTGCATCATAATGGTGACAGGATGGGACATGAACTCTGACAGGGATGTTAATTAAGCAGCAAAGTCATGCCTCAAAGCACTTAATGATCCCACAGCCGTGTGGTCATCACCGAAGAATCAGGTCCTGCAGGGTCTTGGCTGGTGGATTGTGGAATCGCCCATTCTCCACACTGGAATTACAGCCTTGGAAGTCGGATTCACGAGGAGGAGCAATGATTGGGCTGATAGCGCTGGAGAGGAGGTCACCTCTCAGAAGTTATGTCCTCTGTGACCCCAGCATGTGTTTGGCTCCTGCACAACCACTTCTGGGCACTCACTAACCATTCAGTATTCCTTGGCAAACATTGCCTCCTGAACTGGCATCTGTTGGGCTCTGGTGCCGTCATCCTCCATTCACAGCTACCTGGGGGTTCTCCCTGCTTTTTAATCGGTCCGACCATTGCATTGACAGCACAAACTGCTGCTCCTTCTAGGACCTTGCTAATGTGAACCTGCGATGACCGGGGTTTCCTCCTTCCCAGCCCTGCCCGACCCAAGGAACAAAAAACATGGGCTGGGAATGGAAGCGCCATCCCCCCTTGCACTGCCGCTGAGCCAGTTTGCAATCCCATAGAAATACATTCATGTAAAGGAAATATCTGCATGACTCACTCTTTAATGTCAGGTTACTACGTGCTGCTCAGCGATCATTAACATTTTATTTCAGAAATGTCATTTTTGGGCTAGTCTCCATGACAACAGATGGCCTAGATTTTAAAGCAGTCACTTTCTCCTTGTGCAAGACTCCTGAAGGAGCTTTTGTCTGCTGGCATGTGCCAAAGGAGCTTCAAAATACTTTCCACAGCAGAACTTAAAGAGGCTTAGGGTCTGCAGGTCTCCCTAGTCAGTCTCATCTCTCTGCACAAGTGATTGTGTCCTGGTGCACTGGTACCTTACAAAAAGGCAATACCATGTTAAGAACGCAATATCTTAATCTAAACGAAACCCAGTGGCAAAACTCAATGTTCAACATAAAAATCGCTGATTACTATGACGCTAATTACCCATTTTAAGAACTTGTCTTGAGCAATGGAAATTAAGAATCATGAATTTGGAGAGAAGTCCATTTAAACATTTTTCTGCAAAACCTTTGGCGAGAATGCCAGAATGATTTGGACTTTCTAAATGTACATTTGAGAAATAAAAGATGTTTCCAATAAGATTTGGTTACAAATGGGGAGGGCTCGTGATGGCAGCTTAAAGCTGAAGAACTCTGAGCAGTCTGTGACTTCTTGGTGCTCTCTCTCCAAAATTTGTTTTTCAAAACTAATGGGGAAAACCTCAGTTTTAATGTTTGTGATAAAACAGGTTTAAGCTCTTTGCAATTCGCTGGACTCCTCTTTTCAATGTTTTGCAGAATTGTTCTGCAATTTAAGACAAAAGCTTCATGGAAGGTGAAGCTTCATGGAAGTTCGTTAGTGATATCAACTTAAATGTTCTATTTTTATGATAAAATAAAATAGATAAGTAGCTGTATATATGAAATATATTATTTAAAAAATTGGTAGCAGTGGATTTTGTGAAGCATATCAGAAGTGCCGTACTGGGTCAGATCGAAGGTCCATTGAGCCCAGCATCCTGTCTCCAACACTGGCCAGTCCAGGTCATTAGGAAGTACCTGGCAAACCCTATAAGGGAGATCCAATTCCCTGTTGTTCACTCCCAGAAATAAGAAGTGATAATTCACACACTTGCCCGTCCTCCAGAAACAACTCCCAAACCCCTTTTAAACGTAGCTATGCTGAATACCTTGACCACATCCTCCAGCAACAAATTCCACAACTTAATTGTGCATTAATGAAAAAACACTTTCTCCAATTTGATTTAAATCTGCTCCCTGTTAGTTTCATGGGGTGGCCCATAGCCCTAGTACTTTTTGAATGTGAGGTTTTACCGCCAGGCTATGGGTGGCTCAGTTTCTAAGAGGACCTCATTATAGAGCAAGTTTCTGTTCTCCAATGAGCAGGTATCTGTATATTTTCCTCGGCTGGTATCGTCACTCCTGCCAGGTCTGGGTTCCCTCTTCCTCTCGGGGGCCATCATGCTTGAGGTCATTTTCCTGTTTTGTTATGTATATATATATATCTATACTGAGGCTTTGTCTGCTTTCTTTGTCAGAGCTTAGGTCTATACTATGCTAGCATATGCCCAGGTGCTACCAGTCTTTCTGGGGTGGCCCTGTTACTTTCTGGATTTTGACTCATCATGGTGGCTTCTTTCAGTCTTGTCTCTCAATTGGCCCTTACTCATGGATTTGTCTTTGTGGCTATGCTTGTGACTTTGTGGCTCTGTTTAGTACCCCACCCTCTGTGTGGCCAAAGGCTTGGTGGTCATCCACCTCTGAGAGCTCAACCCAAGGGAAAGGCGTCCTCCTATTTCTGGTGCTTCATTCTGCGGCTTTCCTTACCCTGACTTTGGAATAGGGCCTCTTTTCCATCTTGGGGTCCTTTCTACCAACAAGAATTGTTACATCAAGCTCTGGCCACATGGACTCCACTGAGCTGGGCACAGTCATAACTACTCATGGAAAACTTCTTTTACTTTATTGTACCATAAAGGCACTTCAGGCAAGAAAACCAAGTAACGTGATAAGCGAGTGAGCTGTGCTTACTTACTGCTCCATGTTCTCCTCTCGCTCTTGGACAGTATAAAATACTCATTAGAGGATGACACTTTTCTCAGTATGTTCCTACTGGCTTATAGACAACTTTAGAAAAAAACTGATGACGAAAGCTCAAAAGAAAGATAAGACTGCTGGCACCCTGGCTGAGCCCAAGATGGCAGATGGGACTGTAGAGTCCCCTACCCCTGTGACCATCAGCTTATTAGTGGCTGACGTATTGCCAGCAGCGGTGAGTGCACTGGAGAAGAAATCTGAAGTTCTTTCAGAAAAGACAGAAGCAGTAAATGTTGTCTTGCATGATACTGTATAAAATGGCAGGCAGATGAAATCAACATGTTTGAATCTGCATCACAAGACGATGCTATGCAGCTGAAATTGAGCTCAGAAGTGCAAGTGCTGGGGATGAAATCTTTCTCAATGCAGTAATTTTCAGGTTAGAGGGCTTTTCAGAGGGTGTGCAAGATTGGGCACCGAGAGCACTTTTGGAAGACTGACTACTTAAGGAGCTGGGCTTGGTAAGGTACATTTTGAATGGGCTCACTGCTTGGGCAATCAGAATACCCAAAATACGTAACCCAGAGTGGTGAAAGCAAAAGTGTTGAATTTTGCTCACAGACAGGTAGATTTAAGAGCTGCGCGCAGGCGCACACGTGTGCAGCTTGCTGGCGGCAGGTTTTAAACACACGCCTATACGGTATGCGCACTTACACGCAGGCGTTTTAAAATCAGCTGTTTGCGCATACATGCATGCATGATTTCATACTGACGCGCGCAAATGTCGCCTTGCTCGTGTGTTTGGGGGCAATTTTACCAGACACATGCACCGATGTTAGAGCCCATTTTCCCAGTTGTTCCCAGGTTGCCCAGAAAACCAATCGGCCTTCCCAACCCTCCCTTTTACTTTGCCTACCTTTTTACCCTGTAGGCCCAGACCGCCTACACTTCGCCTAAGTAGCCTAAATTTGTTTACGTTATTACTTTACACGCCGCCCATGGCAGAAGTAAAATTACACCAGTAGGGGACCCTGGCGCATGCTTACAGACAGAAATCCTGCCTCAGCCCCTTTCCCGAAAATGCTTTGTGCGCGTAACAGGAGATACGCACGTTGTCGCGGGCCTTTTAAAATCTGCACGGTGAGCATCTGAGACACCCGCATATCTCCCAGTTTTGCTGCAGGCCAGAGAGATGGTAACTTTCAAATGGCTGCACATATACATGGATATAGGGGCGTGCAGCCAGATATGCGGCAATTTTATATCCTGTGCTCACATGTGCACTCGGGTTATAAAATCTTTTAACTAAAGAAATATATTTTATAATCCACTCTCTGCAAAGTTATTGCATGGGATGGTTTACATAGTTACATTCATAATATAATATATTACATACAGGAATATCACAATGAAAACAGAATAAAAATGTAGATGTTATTTTCATCTCTGCAATCTATTATGTTTATATCCAGAGACATGATAATCTCTTCATCAGCAATACTGATCAAGAAGAAGAGGGTTCCCATTATCCTGAACCTATATCAAATGCCTTTTTAAATAAAACAAAGTTTTTAGATTTTTTTTTTAATTCTTTTAATTCAGTGGTTGTTTGCATTGCAACGATTAGGGCCAGCAAATGAAAATGCGCGTTTCCTGTTAATAACTAGTCTAGCAGGTTTTAAATCAGGCACATCTAGTGGGGTTTTTTTATCTGTTGACCTCAACTGCCTGGAAGAGATGTGTAAATGGAGTGAGGAACATATCCAAATTGATGATTCATTATGAATTAAGTTGAATATTATTGAATACAGAATGTAATTGGCAACCAATTGGAGATGAAAGAAGGCGGGATATATGTTCTCAATGACTTGAATTTGTTAAGATTCGGGCAGCTGAATTTTGAATTGGTTATAACGGATAAATTGCACATGAGGGTAGTCCTAATTATAGAGAATTACGTAAGAACATAGGAGCTGCCATACTGGGTCAGACCAAGGGTCCATCAAGCCCAGCATCCTGTTTCCAACAGAGGCCAAACCAGGCCACAAGAACCTGGCAATTACCCAAACACTAAGAAGATCCCATGCTACTGATACCAGTAATAGCAGAGGCCATTCTCTTAAGTCAACTTGATTAATAGCAGGTACTGGACTCCTCCTCCATGAACTTATCCAAACCTTTTTTGAACCCAGCTACACTAACTGCACTAATCATATCCTCTGGCAACAAATTCCAGAGCTTTATTGTGCGTGAGTGAAAAAGAACTTTCTCCGATTAATCTTAAATGTGCTACTGCTAATTTCATTGAATGCCCCCTAGTCTTTCTATTATTCGAAAGTGTAAATAACCGAGTCACAGCTACTCGTTCAAGACCTCTCATGATCTTAAAGACCTCTATCATATCCCCCCTCAGCCGTCTCTTCTCCAAGCTGAACAGCCCTAACCACTTCAGCCTTTCCTCATAGGGGAGCTGTTCCATCCCCTTTATCATTTTGGTTGCCCTTCCCTGTACCTTCTCCATCGCAACTATATCTTTTTTGGGATGTGGCGACCAGGAATTGTACACAGTATTCAAGGTGCGGTCTCACCATGGAGCGATACAGAGGATTATGACATTTTCCGTTTATTCACCATTCCCTTTCTAATAATTCCTAACATTCTGTTTGCTTTTTTGACTGCCACAGCCACTGAGCTGACGATTTCAATGTGTTATCCACTATGAAGCCTAGATCTTTTTTCCTGGGTGGTAGCTCCTAATATGGAACCTAACATCGTGTAACTACAGCAAGGGTTATTTTTCCCTATATGCATCACCTTGCACTTGTCCACATTAAATTTCATCTGCCATTTCGATGCCCAATTTTCCAGTCTCACAAGATCCTCCTGCAATCTTGGATGAAGCAGAAGATTCCCAGGTGTTTCTGGATCTACTTTGGAATGGCTGACAGGAGACACCTGATGTGCGTTTCCTTTTTTTATATGAGTACTTGACCTGTGCTCTAGATGGAGCCACTTCTCTCTAGAACACAGGTGGCGCTTGAATTGTTCTCTTTTTCAATGTTTGAATTTGACTTGGCGAGATTTTGCCTCTCTGAGGGGGGAGGTACCTGAATGCTCTTTGTGGCCTCAGTGGGGTGGGGGAATGTGAGGGGTTAGGGTGTCTGGTGTTTGTTTTCTAAGGAAATGTCCATTTTGGGGGGATTGAGGAAGGTAAGAGATGGGTCTTACAAGTTGTTTTCTCAAATCAACAAAGAGGGCAGGAAATATAATGTGTGTTTTTTTCCTTTGAAACAATTGTGGGGTATTATTAAATGGTTATGCATTATTTCCAAAGAATTGTGGAAGAGGTGGGAGTGCACGCTCTTTGTAGTGTATAAGAAGTCATTGTGCTCTTTTCTTGGAAGAAATAGCAGAAGGTTAGCGGGCTCGGCTGGGAGGCTGCCACCTTTACTGAGTTTTG
This sequence comes from Rhinatrema bivittatum, assembly GCF_901001135.1. Classification (NCBI taxonomy): domain Eukaryota; kingdom Metazoa; phylum Chordata; class Amphibia; order Gymnophiona; family Rhinatrematidae; genus Rhinatrema; species Rhinatrema bivittatum. Next base: position 81,159,732 of record NC_042627.1, on the reverse strand, counting down.
CTGCTTAATAATAATGCAATGCCTGGATTATAAAATATGTGTCAGGAATGGCTCTCTAATTAAACCAAAAAAATTCTTGAAATCCTGCGTAGACAGAAGGCAGATATTTGTCTTTCTAACTGATGGTGAAGATATGAAGCAATCTAAAGATGCGTGGGAACTGAATGGGAAAGCAGGGGTAGCTTTATTATTGCATAAACAACTTCAAGTTGTGGCTATGAAAGAAAGAAAGGATCCGGAGGGCAAATATATTTAGTATTAACTGGAAAATTATTTGGTAAAGAGAACATTTTGCAACACATATGCTCCAAATGCCTATAATCATCATTATTTCACAAGAGCAATGAATATGTTATTAGCAAATAGGAGGGGCCATTTGATAATGGCAGGGAACTTCAACTGTGTTAGTAGTGGTCCCTTTTGTGACAGATTAGGAGATAATAAAGGAGACAGGTGCAGAATGAGATTCTACGCATGGATAGCACGGGCTCATATGACCCTGGCCAGAGCAAACCACTTGCTGGTGTCTGGGGTGGTGAAGGTGAAGATCAGATGCCGCAGGCTCTGATCAGTCATGAATTTGGACTGATGTCAGATTATATACAAGAGTTTGGAAATTCCCAGGGTGACTTGTGGCAGATAAAGACGTTTGTTAAACCTTCAGTCTAAATAGCTGGATTTTTGAACAGAAGAATGAGGCTCTTGGGGTTATCCAAGGGAAAGAAGGAAGTAAAGCAGTCATGAAAAGTGAAATAATAAATAGTATTCATCTTGGATTAGGAAAATAATGAGTGAATACAAACATTTTGATCTAGAGAATAAGTTAACAAAGCAAAAATGAAAATGGCTCAGGTATCTCATATTACTAGATTGAATAAAAATGAATATAGAGCTTATATAACAGGTGCAACGATCCTTGATGCATTCAGCTGCACAGGTCAAAGCAGGCAAACTGATGGCAAATATGGCAAAGGCTTGGCAGGGGAAAAACATGGGAAAAGGAAAGAAAAGATGTATTCAAATAAGAAAATATGTGAAATATGTCGAGCTTGTATGCAAAGCTTGTAATCAGCAGAGGATGAACTCCAGGGATATAATAAGGAAACTTTTTTTTTTAAAGATTTGAACATTCCTAAAGTTACGGGAAAGTAATTCAATAATCTGAATATTATAAATGGAATCAAAGCCACTATGGTCCAAGATGGGCAGAATGCCGAGTGACTATAAGATCTACTTAGGGCAAGCGATTGTTCCCTGGGCAAGTTATCTGGAAGCTTTATTACTATTGTGCCTAACCTGGAGCTGCCCATTTCATTATACGATGGGGATGAGAGAGAGAGTGAGGAGGAGAGAGAGGAGAGAGATGAGACGAGATGATAGAGAGAGAGAGAGAGAGACTGAAGAGAGAGACGAGAGAGAGAGAGAGATAGGATAGAGATGAGAGACGAGAGAGAGAGTATATATATATAGTATATATATACTATAGATATATACTAGAATATATATAGTATATATATATATACGATAATATATATACTATATATATATATAGTATATATATATAGTTATATATATATATATACTATAATATATATAGTATATATATATAGTATATTATATATAGTGTCCCCTAGCGGCCCTCTTTTTACCACAGGCCCTAATTTGAATATTTTTTCTTACTGAATCGCGTGCCAGGAGAGCGGGCGCTCACCTGCTCTCCCGCGAATTTGACTGTATCGGCCTGAGTGTTAGGTCTAACAGGCTTCAAGATATAAAAGAAGCTGTTATTTTAAGAGCGAGAATGCATGTAAATGTGGGCGTGCAAAGCACACGCGATTCAGTCTGGTAAATGTATGAAATGTTTAGTTATTTGCTTTACTTCTGGGACTCTTCTGAACTGTAGACTTTCCTGAAGGAATTTCTTGAAGGGATTCTTATTTGACAGCTTTCACGTTCTCTTTCAAATATTTGATGACTTGGGCCCTGGAATGAAAAAAAGTAAAAATGTTCTGGAAGAAAAGCCTTTTTGATAGCAAAAGAAATAATGCTTATCTTGTGGGTGTGAATGAAAGGCCCCTGCTCATAATGCAATGGAAATTGAGAGTGCACCAATCTGTTTAACAGCAAAAGGTTTATATCCTAGGAGAGATAAGAACATAAGAACCTGCCAAACTGGGTCGGACCAAGGGTCCATCAAGCCCAGCATCCTGTCTCCAACAGTGGCCAATCCAGGCCATAAGAGCCTGGCAAGTACCCAAGCATTAAATAAATCCTTTGTAAATGTATGAGCAGAAGAATAAAGTTTGCAGTTTCTCTGCACGGCTCGGGGTCTTGGTTTCCCCATTGACAGCCGATGACCATGGGAAGATTGCTGTGTGCATTACTGCCCCTGTTTCTGGGTCTGCGTCTGCTCCAGTCGCGCTGCTGGCCTGGGCCGTGGGAAGGGAAGGCTTAGACTGTTCAGAGGATTTGGGGTCAGAGCTCTGGACAAGGTTCCAGGCTATCGGAGAGGTTATTGCTTTAAAAAAAAAACAAAAAACAACCCAGAAAGGAAAACTCCTCAGAAAGAATAAAGCTATCTCTGAGCTATAAAACCCCCCAAAACCTTATAAATCCTTGGGCACTTGTGGACAGAATTATTTCCAGATCTGGGGTGCAGACACATGGGCTTCAGAGTTAATAGTAAAATCTAACTTCCAAGCTGAAAGTGAAATGAAATCTTTGCCTCCCGTGGTCGTGCCTGGAGTGCGGGCGGCACGGCTGACGCGGCTCCCGGAGGCCTTCAGCATTCACTCGCCGCCAGGCTGAGCTCACTGGTAGCTTCTCTACCAGGAGAGATTAAGCCAATTCCATTCTCCATGACAGAAGAGAGGCTGATGTGAAATTAGTAATAAATCCTTGACTTTCTTCCTTCCACAGTCTGTGTGAAATCTATTCACAAGACCAAAATGTTTCTTCCTTTCCCAGTAAAAATGTTCCGAGCGCTGAGCTATATCAGCCCAAGGCACGCTTATGGAAAATCGGGACATCTGGAGGTGCATTACGGGAGGAAAGGGATTATGCCGCTGATTGTACCTGCTTCACTTATTGCACAGTAAAGGAAACCCAGCAGCTTTGTACGGAGGCCTCCCTGAGCTGGGCTCTGCAGGAGTGCCGCAGAAGCCTCCCCAGTTCTGCAGGACATCTCATGAGGCCGTGAGGAGCTCCGCTTTACTGTGACTCTGCAGCACGACATCCAGGGGGTTTCTTAAAGCTAAAGATGCTACAGAATCCATTCCCCAGCCCCTGGGCTCTCTGCCATTCTCTTCATTTCCAGAATGGGCCGAGTCCCTCCAAGGCACTCAGGGGTCCAGCAAGTCTCCCACTGAGGCTGAAATATCCTTGTGGGGCAGACACTGGACTTCCATCCTTATTAAAGGGACCAGCTGTCAAGTCTGAGTCTCCTGCCCCCTCCTCCACCCTCGTGTACTGTGCCAACTGCATATCTGCCATGTGGTGCTTTGAAGGAAGCTGAAACTGGGATCCTACTACAAGAGTCCCCCTCGATCAGCCCCTCAGCACTGGAGGTTTTATTCTGCCCAACTTAATGGGATGACACTTAGGAGCTGGATCACAAGAACATAAGAAGATGCCATGTGGGTCAGCCCAAGGGTCCATCAAGCCCAGCATCCTGTTTCCAACAGTGGCCAATCCAGGCCACAAGAACCTGGCAAGTACCCAAACACTAAGAAGATCCCATGCTACTGATGCAATTAATAGCAGTGGCTATTCCCTAAGTAAACTTGATTAATAGCCGTTAATGGACTTCTCCTCCAAGAACTTATCCAATCCTTTTTTGAACCCAGCTACACTAACTGCACTAACCACATCCTCTGGCAACAAATTCCAGAGATTAATTGTGCGTTGAGTAAAAAAGAACTTTCTCCGATTAGTCTTAAATGTGCCCCATGCTAACTTCATTGAGTGCCCCCTAGTCCTTCTATTATCCGAAAGAGTAAATAACCGAGTCACATCTACTCTCTCTGCTAGAAGACCTAAGTCTTAGTGCATAGAAAAACAATGTTTGCACTGCGAGGACACTCTAACAGAACAATGCTAATAAAGTACAATTGTGTAGCTATTTTTCATTTTTGTCTGGTACTTTGATTAACCTTTTGCCATAATATCCAGCTTACATGAAGGGAGCCATTTTACTATCTACAGATGTAATTGGCAGTGCACCTCGGTTTAAGGCCATTAACTGTTCATTGTTGTGGTGGTTTCTTTCTTTTGGACTATAAATGTACACCAATGAGCGTAAAGCAGAGATGCACCATAGTAAAAATGAAATAAACATCAGCTGTGATGGCTTTTTGTCATCAGTGACATCTTGGAAACAAAATGGCTCCTTCCCCGTGCAGTGCAGAAGGGAGAAGACCATTGGCATGGGATTGTAGTGACTGAGGACTGGAAAAGGGATACCTCGTACCTTGTGCTTCTCTTTCTTTGTACCAGCCCCGACGTGGAAATGTTCTTTTTTTTTTTTTAATTCTTTATTTATAGAATTTTTCTTTTACATGAAGCAAAAAAGTTTATATCATTACATTCAAAAAAACACATATCCATCAAGAAAACATCAGTTTTATATAAACTTCACTTCTGTAACTCATTTTTTATAAAGTAATATAGGTTGTCAGGAGTCATTTAGGAGCATAGTCACTTAAGAACAATTTTTCTATCAAACAAGATAAAAGGAAAAATACAGTATCTACCTTTATTAATTCCTCAAAAGGTCTAGATGGTATTGACCTCACTTTTACAGTTATCTAGAAATGACCTTAACTGCACAGGATCATAAAAAATATACTTATTATCTTTATGAGTAAACATACATTTACACGGATATCTAATAGCCAGTTGGATCCCCAAGGATTTAGCTTCTTGCATCATATCCACAAACTTTCTCCTTCTAATCTGGGTGTCCCTTGTGACATCTGGATAAATCCATACTTTTTGTCCTAAATATGTTTTGTTACGGTTACGAAGGAACGTTCTTAAAATTAGATCTCTATCTATCTCGTGCACAAAAGATACTAGCAATGTTCCCCTAAATTCAATTTGTTCTACAGAAGGTGTTTCAAGAAACGCTGTTAATTCTGCATCTATATTTATATCAGATAGTCTAAAACCCTTCCTGTTCCCCTTACTAGGGACATAGTAGGTTTTTGAAAAAATAGGTACTTTTTCAGGAGTTATTAAAAGTATTTCTATCAAATATTTTTTCAATTGTTCCCTAGGTGAAATTAATTTCACACAAGGAAACTTTAGTATCCTCAAATTTAGATACCGCAATCTATTTTCAATTTTCTCGTAGTTCCTTCTCATTAACTCTTCTGATTTAATTAAGTTGACCTGAACTTCCTTCACAGATGTTACTTGTTCCGCAATCTCCTTTATCTTAACCTCATGATTCTTAACCAAGGAATCTATACCATACATTTTATTCTGAGATACATTTATGATGTGGAAATGTTCTAGGGACAGGCTGACTCCATCCTTCGCTCACTTCCTTTCTTATTTCGACTGCTAGGAAGGAGCGTGAGGGAGCCGGCTGTGACGAGATGCAGTGGTATTTCCCGTACGTTGTACAGACGGTACTTGTCTCTTCCTTCTGCAGCCTCTTGCGGTTCTAGCTCATCGTGGGAGATTTCAGAGCTGGGGGGGAGCTCATGGAAGGAGGGAGGAATGCCCCTGCTCTGCCCCCATGCTCCCCAATAGTAGGCTTCACTTTTCATGTAGGCAAAATATTCAACCGTTATTCCTACTTTCATCCTGGAGCCACGTGAGACATCCCTTTCAGATTATTGGCAGATGTGCTCTGAGCGATAACAAAACCCCAAAATCCCATAAATAAACAGGCGCATGCAGCCTCTCTCATTCTTTATAAGAGGACCCTGCAGGCACCGTGTAAGGGTTTCCTGGAACAACGTTTAATAGAAGTAAATGTGTAAGAGGTTTAGAGAAAAGAACAGACTCAAAAAAGGATTGGAAAAAGCACAAGTTTGAAAGTTGTGAGCGGCAATGCCAAAGCTTCAGCTTTCAAACTTCTGCTAATTCAACCCCTTTTTGTATCCATTACCAAGGGCAGAACAATCCAAAATGGCTTCTGAGACCCGAGAGAGCAGAGCAGAGCTGGCAGTGTCCATCGGTGCTGCATGGATTATGCACGGCCCCGCAAGCCTGGGAGGAAGCAGAGAAGAGCAGAGAGTGTTGGAGCTGCTCTCTCTGAGACAAGGGAAGCCACATGGCTGATTTGGGGTGCGTGTGTGAGAATTCACACTCGGCCCTGGTCCCGCCCCTTTGCACATCTCACACCCTCCACAGTTCCACGTCCTTACTTTCTACAAATTGAGCCGCGCTTTAAACATAGAAGTACACGTGTGACTCTAACATGTCAGCAGGATGGCCCCTCTTCTCTGCTGTGATTATTAACCTAATAATGAGGTAATAATACAAAAGGAGCTAGGACAGGAATGTCTCTCCTGCACATCTCTCTCTGCATTTACTAAACACTCCCAGTACAATGAACAAGGTGCAGGAATTTCAGAATGAAATCCCTGTCCCATTCCTTTGCAGCGTGGGGAAAAGTTCCCAGGCTGTGAAAGGGAGGAGGAGGGCAAACGTCAGTTCTCAGTTGTACTGGGTTCGTAATTAGTGACCCGGGTACAATCTTTTGAAAATTGTTCTTCCCCTGGATCATGCAGCCAGCCACTTCAGCTACAGGCATTGCTTCAGAAAACAGCTTAAGGTGCACTACTTTCAGTCAGCCCTCCCTTAAGCCACTTTGTATTTTATTTACTGTGTACTTTTATGCTATTTTAATTCTAATTTGCTTTGTTTTGTTTATTTATTCAATAATTGTTTATTATGCTATGTTTTATTTTATTGTTTGGACACTGCTTAGCATTGATGTTTTTCAAAATAAGCGGCATATAAGCACTTTCAAATAAATGTACCTGAAAAACACATTCTGGTTATCCACTAAGCACTTAAGACTTAAACTACCTTCAGCTTGCTTTGCTCCACGCTTCATTGGACCATTTCCCATTCTCTGACGATTAGACAATCTCACCTATAGTCTGAAGCTACCATCTACATTGAAGATCCACTATGTGCTCCGCGCCTCACTATTGAAGCCATTGATCCTTAGTGAGTTCTCCAACAAGACAAGACAAGAGCAGCTTCTGTCATACCCAATAAAGGAGAAGTCGGCCAACTCCTGCCAGACTGATGAGGAAAGAGCAGCCGTCTGCTGGCCCTGCGACTTCCCGGCACACCTGTTGAGAAGCACTGCTATAAAAGACAGGAGGCAGAATCTTTCATCTGATTGGCTAAGGAGATCATGTGACTGCTGAATGTAACACACCTTAAGCTGAATCTAAAGTAAATATGAGCTCATCAGCCCTGGACCAATGGAAGCAGAGCTCTGGCATGCAGGATGACATCATGGTGTGGCCTCGGGCAGAATTCTCCTGAGACGTTATTTCACGCCCAAGTTCATGGAAGGTGAAGCTGAAGCTTTCAATGTAGAGCTCTCAATTGTCCTAAAATTAAAATCAAAGCATGCTCTGCCTTTCTCCAGTTCCATTTCCTCTGCTGGATCCCAGAGGAGCTCTTTAATCAGCAGCTGTACAAGCGAACACATTTCATTAATACTGGTACAATTCAATATGGTTTTATCCCCTCCCTTCCAGCTTTCTGTGGGTGTTTTCTTAGTGCTTACACAGACTTCTGATGAAGAAAACAGCATAGGACTTAGTCTGGAAATCTTTCAGTAACATTTAAAGAGAACACAAACTCTGCTTCAGACGGCCTCAAAAGCACTTAGAGACACAGTCATCGCCCATTGGTGAGCTTTACTTCTTTACCTCTGAACTAGTTAGCACGGTGAGAAAAGCAGGTGTATTCTCACTGTTATCAGTGCAGTGTGTGCTCCCTTGGGAAATCCTTGCCCGTTAGCGTTATCACTGCAGTGTGAACTTCTTTGGTGAAAAGCACATGTAGAATGCATCATGCAAAAGTATGAGCAGAAAAAAACAGAGAAATGAATTTCCCCTGCAGTACACAATCTATTTTCACAGAAAGAGTGTTTCCTCTGCAGCATACAGTGTTTTATAACTAAATTAATATTTCCCCTAAAATACACAGAGTATTGTCACTGGATAATGATTTCCCCAAAGATGCACAAAGTATTAGCAGTCAATAATGAATTATCCTGCAGTGTACAGTATATTAACACTGAATAATGGCTTCCATTGCAGTACACAGAGAATTATCATTCAATAATGACTTTCCCTGCAGTTCATGGGATATTATCACTGAAAAATTACTTTGTGTACTGCACAGAGCATTATCACTCAATAATGATTTCCACTGTGGTGAACAGAGTATTATCACTGAATGGTGACGTCCCCTGCAATGCACAGTGTGTTAGCACTGAATAATAATGTCCCTTGTGGTTACAATGTATTATCATTAAATAATTCATTTCCCTGTAGTGTACAGTGTATTATCACTGAATAATGACTTTCCATGCAGTATACAATATATTATCACTGAATAATGGCTTCTCCTGTAGTGCACAGTGTATTATCACTAAATAAATGTAGTGCACAGCATATCAGCACTTAATAATAATGTCTTGTGGTGTACAGTGTAGTATCACTGAATAATGGCTTTCCCTGTGGTGCACAGATTATTATCACTGCATCATGGCTTCCCCTGCAGTGCACAATGTATTAGCACCAAATAATAACATCCCTTATGGTATACAGTGTATTATCACTGAATAATGGCTTTCCCTGCCATGCACAGCGTATTATAACTGAATAATGGCTTCCCTGCAGTGCCCAATGTATTAGCACTGAATAATAATGTCCCTTGTTATGTACAGTATATTATCAATGAATAATGGCTTCCCATGCAATGCACAGTGTATTACCACTGAATTATATCTTCCCCTGTGATGTACAAAGTATCAATGAATAATGACTTCCCCTATGGTGCACAGAATATTATCACTCAAAAATGATTTCCTCTGCACAGAACTGGTGCAAACTTAGGCAAACCTTTGGTCATACACACCCCTACTTACCTATTGCCAGTAGCTCCAGCACACTGCTCCCCTTTGTTAGTATTGACTCTCCTCCTCTCGGCCTCATGCTGGTGGGTGCTCTAGGTGACAGCCTGGTTTTCCTAATAGAAGCACCAGCCCTGCCCCTGTGGAATACAGTGTGTTAGTACTAAATAATACACTGTACAACAAAGGGCACATTATTATCACTTAATAATGATTTCCCCTGCTGAAAATAATGTGCCCTATTGTCTATGGTGTGTTATCACTGAATAATGACTTCCTCTGCAGGGCACAGCGTATTATCATTGAAACTATTGTGCCCTGTGGTGTAAGGTGTATTATCCCTGAATAATGGTTTCCTCTGCAGTGCACACTGTATTATCACTGAAAATATTGTGCCCTGTGGTGTAAGGTGTATTATCACTGAATAATGGCTTCCTCTGCAGGGCACAGCGTATTATCACTGAAAATATTGTGCCCTGTGGTGTAAGGTGTATTATCACTGAATAATGGCTTCCTCCGCAGTGCTCACTGTATTATCACTGAAAATAATGTGCCCTGTGGTGTAAGGTGTATTATCACTGAATAATGGCTTCCTCTGCAGTGCACACTGTATTATCACTGAAAATATTGTGCCCTGTGGTGTAAGGTGCATTAACACTGAATAATGGTTTCCTCTGCAGTGCACACAGTATTATCACTGAAAATATTGTGCTCTGTGGTGTAAGGTGTATTATCACTGAAAATATTGTGCCCTGCAGTGTAAGGTGTATTATCACTGAAAATAATGTGCCCTGTGGTGTAAGGTGTATTATCACTGAATAATGGCTTCCTCTGCAGTGCACACTGTATTATCACTGAAAATAATGTGCCCTGTGGTGTAAGGTGAATTATCACTGAATAATGGTTTCCTCTGCAGTGCACACTGTATTATCACTGAAAATAATGTGTCCTGTGGTGTAAGGTGAATTATCACTGAATAATGGCTTCCTCTGCAGTGCACACTGTATTATCACTGAAACTATTGTGCCCTGCAGTGTAAGGTGAATTATCACTGAATAATGGCTTCCTCTGCAGTGCACACTGTATTATCACTGAAACTATTGTGCCCTGTGGTGTAAGGTGTATTATCACTGAATAATGGTTTCCTCTGCAGTGCACACTGTATTATCACTGAAACTATTGTGCCCTGCAGTGTAAGGTGAATTATCACTGAATAATGGCTTCCTCTACAGTGCACACTGTATTATTACTGAAACTATTGTGCCCTGCAGTGTAAGGTGAATTATCACTGAATAATGGCTTCCTCGGCGGTGCATCAGTGTTCGCCAGGGAGTTTAAACTGCTATTTGGCAGTTGATGGTAATACAAATGGGAGCTGGATACTGGGATAAAATAGCCCTTCTCAAACGCAGATAAAGGTCTCCACGCTGTTAGCTGGGGGTGTACAGGCCTTCCTTTGGGCATGTTTAGATGGGTGGAGGAGTGCAGCATGCGCTCATTTAATTTTTGTATGCAAACCACTATTTTGTTCCCTCTTGACTTCCTCAGTAAGTCGCAGGTGAAAAGCACATGGACGCTTTTACCTTGTATTCTCTGCATTTATTAATTTTAGGATAGAAGGAAGGGAGCTAGTATCTCTTTCGTATCTTGCGTTAGATGTGCACTACAGGGGCTGTTTGAAGACTGCTGCCATTGCGTTTGGATAATTCTGGTGCTGCCCACTGAAAGCCTCTCATCTCCGGTACAGAATTTGCTTGCCTTCTGGACCAGGAGAGCTGCTAGAAGGTGGTGCTAGAGAGAGTTGCATAACAGTAAGAGACGTCCTGGGACAGGGGGAGAGTCCGAGAGCTGCCAGGATCATCCTGATTACACAGTGTCACCCGGCCACTCATGCAATGCCACGGGTCTCCATGGGAGAGATGCTGCAAACATCCCGACTACTAAACTGAACACTTTGGGGCCAATATTAAAATATATCTGGCTATCAGGCCGATTCAGTAAAAGGCTGCTCAGCAGCCCCCAGACTCCCTCTCTGTTCCACCTCCCCGACAGCTTCACTCCTCCTACCTTTCTTTGCTCCTCCTCTGGCTGTGGATGGACGCCTGGCTGCCGCGGCGTCTGCCTGCCGTCCTCTCTGGCGTCCCCGGACCAGCGTGGGCACTGCCTCCCGCCATGCTCCACTAGTACCTTAGGGCGCGCACGCCGCGCGGCCCTCACTCTTATTTCCTACTTGGCGTGAGCCTCAGGGGCGTCCCCCTGTGATGACGTCACGCTGCCCGGATATTTAAAGCCTACGATGTTTGCTAGCGTTTGAGTTAGCAAGGACGGGTAATCTCTCCGTACCCAGCTACTCTGCCTCTCCAATCTTCTGTTGGACTCTTAACGCTAACGGGGTACCCGCTCCTCGGGGGCCTCACTTGCTTTTCAGGTCGCTATCAGGAAACCGGTACTCGCTCGTCGAGGCCCCATGTTCCCTGACTACTCCTACCTTCTCTTCTGCCTGTAAGGATTCGCTGTCTACAACACCAGTGAGTACTACCATCTTCACCTCAGAGCTGAACCAGGTACTCGCTCCTCGAGGGCCTGCCTCCATTCCAACCCTAGTGCCATCTCCTACGTGGAACTGCTGTGTGAGAACATTACCTCCAAGCCTCTCAGCTCCCAGGGATCAGGTACTCGCTCCTCGAGGGCCTGCCTCCGTTCCAGCCCTGGTGCCACCTCCTACGTGGAACTGCTGTGTGAGTACATCACCTTCAAGCCTCTCAGTTCCCAGGGATCAGGTACTCGCTCCTCGAGGGCCTGCCTCCGTTCCAGCCCTGGTGCCACCTCCTACGTGGAACTGCTGTGTGAGAACATTACCTCCAAGCCTCTCAGCTCTCAGAGATCAGGTACTCGCTCCTCGAGGGCCTGCCTCCGTTCCAGCCCTGGTGCCACCTCCTACGTGGAACTGCTGTGTGAGTACATCACCTTCAAGCCTCTCAGCTCCCAGGGATCAGGTACTCGCTCCTCGAGGGCCTGCCTCCGTTCCAGCCCTGGTGCCATCTCCTACGTGGAACTGCTGTGTGAGTACATCACCTCCAAGCCTCTCAGCTCTCAGAGATCAGGTACTCGCTCCTCGAGGGCCTGCCTCCGTTCCAGCCCTGGTGCCACCTCCTACGTGGAACTGCTGTGTGAGTACATCACCTCCAAGCCTCTCAGCTCTCAGAGATCAGGTACTCGCTCCTCGAGGGCCTGCCTCCGTTCCAGCCCTGGTGCCATCTCCTACGTGGAACTGCTGTGTGAGTACATCACCTCCAAGCCTCTCAGCTCTCAGAGATCAGGTACTCGCTCCTCGAGGGCCTGCCTCCGTTCCAGCCCTGGTGCCACCTCCTACGTGGAACTGCTGTGTGAGAACATTACCTCCAAGCCTCTCAGCTCTCAGAGATCAGGTACTCGCTCCTCGAGGGCCTGCCTCCGTTCCAGCCCTGGTGCCACCTCCTACGTGGAACTGCTGTGTGAGAACATTACCTCCAAGCCTCTCAGCTCTCAGAGATCAGGTACTCGCTCCTCGAGGGCCTGCCTCCGTTCCAGCCCTGGTGCCACCTCCTACGTGGAACTGCTGTGTGAGAACATTACCTCCAAGCCTCTCAGCTCTCAGAGATCAGGTACTCGCTCCTCGAGGGCCTGCCTCCGTTCCAGCCCTGGTGCCATCTCCTACGTGGAACTGCTGTGTGAGTACATCACCTCCAAGCCTCTCAGCTCTCAGAGATCAGGTACTCGCTCCTCGAGGGCCTGCCTCCGTTCCAGCCCTGGTGCCACCTCCTACGTGGAACTGCTGTGTGAGAACATTACCTCCAAGCCTCTCAGCTCTCAGAGATCAGGTACTCGCTCCTCGAGGGCCTGCCTCCGTTCCAGCCCTGGTGCCACCTCCTACGTGGAACTGCTGTGTGAGAACATTACCTCCAAGCCTCTCAGCTCTCAGAGATCAGGTACTCGCTCCTCGAGGGCCTGCCTCCGTTCCAGCCCTGGTGCCACCTCCTACGTGGAACTGCTGTGTGAGAACATTACCTCCAAGCCTCTCAGCTCTCAGAGATCAGGTACTCGCTCCTCGAGGGCCTGCCTCCGTTCCAGCCCTGGTGCCATCTCCTACGTGGAACTGCTGTGTGAGTACATCACCCTCCAAGCCTCTCAGCTCTCAGAGATCAGGTACTCGCTCCTCGAGGGCCTGCCTCCGTTCCAGCCCTGGTGCCACCTCCTACGTGGAACTGCTGTGTGAGAACATTACCTCCAAGCCTCTCAGCTCTCAGAGATCAGGTACTCGCTCCTCGAGGGCCTGCCTCCGTTCCAGCCCTGGTGCCACCTCCTACGTGGAACTGCTGTGTGAGAACATCACCTCCAAGCCTCTCAGCTCTCAGGGATCAGGTACTCGCTCCTCGAGGGCCTGCTCTCCCTATCCTGGGGTTCTCCATACTGGGGATACTTTGTGCATATTCCACTGTACTCATTATTCTCAGTTCTTTCCACTACAGCACTGCTACCGGAGGAGTCGCTGTTCCAGCGCCTGAGGGACACCAGCTCAGCCGGGCTACTTCTACCACTCACCACTGCCACCTCTGGTGGCTTCATCACATTGTCTAATAAAAGATCAATCTCTGTGTTTGTGTGTCCTCAGCTGAGCCTGACCTGTGGCCCCTCACGGGACTCCCCCCCCCCCCCGGGCGTAGTCAGCAGCCACAGTGTCCAAGGGTCCACCCAAACCTCACTAATTATAACACCTTCATCTTCCCAGCATCCCCAACCTCCTTTCTTCACCATCCACAGGGTGCAGAGATCATTAGCAGCATCACAGCCAGATTCAGCAGGGGAAGATAAAGTCTGCCTCCCATCAGGCCCAGAACAGCAGGAGCTGGCAGTGTCTCGCTCTGATCTGGGTGAAGGAGGAAACAGTCTCCCACCGGGCCAGAAAGAAGAGAAGGAAGTGAGAGTAGCCTCCCATCAGGCCCAATGTAAGAGAAGTCAACCAACTCCCACCCAGGCAGATAAGGAGGCAGCCATCTGCTAGCCCTGCCACGCACCTCACAGGACCTTGCAACACACCAGGGTGTCCTGACCCACCTGTGGAGAACTACTATGCTATGGGATAACTGGATAAGTCTGAATATTGCTGGATATTCAGCGGCATCTGCTTAGCCAAATAAATTGGATGCATCCTGCTAAAGAGCTTTTGGATATGGACCCCTTTATGTTGAAGTTCTCATTCTGACTTTTGTCGCGGGTCTCCAGATCACCTGTTTCCCAACTTCCAGTCAAGGCTCAGTGCTGTGTGACGGAGCGTCTGGCACTTCCTGGCTTTCCTTTCAGAATTCCTGGGACTCTGCTCTTTCCTTCTTTCCTTTCTCAATTAGTAAAACCTTTTTTGCGTAGCCTGGATCTTCCTGGTAACACCCAGGATCAGGTCCAAGACGTTGCATCAGTGCCGTGGAAACTCAGAAATACCTGAGCTAGTGCAGTGACACTGCCAGGGCCCGACAGCTGTCCTCTGGACGTTTTCCGCATCCTTCCTCGGGTGATTTACAGAGACTCACAAGCCCTAATTTATTCTGCAGTGAGAGCTTTACGCTGACGCTGTCCTCACTTTAAGAGAAAACATTCCACAGCAAGGAGGTCACATGGAAGCTTCTGGCCACAGAACCACAGCACGACTACCGCAGAAGGACGTGCGGCTGCTGTAACAGGATCCCTTCCACATTCTTTGGACTGCTTTCTGCACAGAACTTATTTACTGTTGATATTAAATGTGACTTCCAATTCCAAAGCATTAAAGGCTGCTGAGGTCATGTGAGCCACGCAGACACATCTGCTCCATGCGTGTGGTGTCTACAGGAACCAAAGAGCTCACGTCATCTGCTACTTTGCTTTCTGCTTCCCACTTTTGGGATTATGATTGGGTCTACTTTTTTCTAGTGCCTTTTTACTATTATCATTATTATTATGTATTACATAAGATATAAAAATCCATAATAAATCACTTGTTAGCCTAACAAAATGCCTGCATACCTTACGCCAGAAACCTATATGCATCCACCTCTGGGGTGCAGGAACTGGTAGCACAATTCTGCTTGGAAAGGGGGAAGAGAAAAAAGGAACACTTTGTCATAATTATTATTAATAATTATTAAGAAGTCCTTACCCTTGGGTAAATTGACAAACATGAACAAAAAAATGACACAGAGAAAGTCCATGGCAAAGATGGAATTAGACCTGAGGCACAGAGGGATTGAGTGACTCACTCAGAGTTACACAGAGTGTAAGAGGCAGGGCTGGGATTAGAACTGAGGCACAGAGGGATACAGTGATTCACTCAGAGTTACACAGAGTGTAAGAGGCAGAACTGGGATTAGAACTGAGGCACAGAGGGATTCAGTGATTCACTCAGTCACACAGAGTGTAAGAGGCAGGGCTGGGATTAGAACTGAGGCACAGAGGGATACAGTGATTCACTCAGAGTCACACAGAGTGTAAGAGGCAGGGCTGGGATTAGAACTGAGGCACAGAGGGATACAGTGATTCACTCAGAGTTACACAGAGTGTAAGAGGCAGGGCTGGGATTAGAACTGAGGCACAGAGGGATTGAGTGACTCACTCAGAGTTACACAGAGTGTAAGAGGCAGGGCTGGGATTAGAACTGAGGCACAGAGGGATTGAGTGACTCACTCAGAGTCACACAGAGTGTAAGAGGCAGGGCTGGGATTAGAACTGAGGCACAGAGGGATTGGGTGACTCACTCAGAGTTACACAGAGTGTAAGAGGCAGGGCTGGGATTAGAACTGAGGCACAGAGGGATTGAGTGACTCACTCAGAGTCACACAGAGTGTAAGAGGCAGGGCTGGGATTAGAACTGAGGCACAGAGGGATTGAGTGACTCACTCAGAGTTACACAGAGTGTAAGAGGCAGGGCTGGGATTAGAACTGAGGCACAGAGGGATTGAGTGACTCACTCAGAGTTACACAGAGTGTAAGAGGCAGGGCTGGGATTAGAACTGAGGCACAGAGGGATTGAGTGACTCACTCAGAGTTACACAGAGTGTAAGAGGCAGAGCTGGGATTAGAACTGAGGCACAGAGGGATTGAGTGACTCACTCACAGTCACACAGAGTGTAAGCGGCAGAGCTGGGATTAGAACTGAGGCACAGAGGGATACAGTGATTCACTCAGAGTTACACAGAGTGTAAGAGGCAGAGCTGGGATTAGAACTGAGGCACAGAGGGATACAGTGATTCACTCAGAGTTACACAGAGTGTAAGAGGCAGGGCTGGGATTAGAACTGAGGCACAGAGGGATACAGTGATTCACTCAGAGTTACACAGAGTGTAAGAGGCAGGGCTGGGATTAGAACTGAGGCACAGAGGGATTGAGTGACTCACTCAGAGTTACACAGAGTGTAAGAGGCAGGGCTGGGATTAGAACTGAGGCACAGAGGGATTGAGTGACTCACTCAGAGTTACACAGAGTGTAAGAGGCAGAGCTGGGATTAGAACTGAGGCACAGAGGGATACAGTGATTCACTCAGAGTCACACAGAGTGTAAGAGGCAGGGCTGGGATTAGAACTGAGGCACATAGGGATACAGTGATTCACTCAGAGTCACACAGAGTGTAAGAGGCAGGGCTGGGATTAGAACTGAGGCACAGAGGGATACAGTGATTCACTCAGTCACACAGAGTGTAAGAGGCAGAGCTGGGATTAGAACTGAGGCACAGAGGGATACAGTGATTCACTCAGAGTCACACAGAGTGTAAGAGGCAGAGCTGGGATTAGAAATGAGGCACAGATGGATACAGTGATTCACTCAGAGTCACACAGAGTGTAAGAGGCAGGGCTGGGATTAGAACTGAGGCACAGAGGGATACAGTGATTCACTCAGAGTCACACAGAGTGTAAGAGGCAGGGCTGGGATTAGAACTGAGGCACAGAGGGATACAGTGATTCACTCAGAGTCACACAGAGTGTAAGAGGCAGGGCTGGGATTAGAACTGAGGCACAGAGGGATACAGTGATTCACTCAGAGTCACACAGAGTGTAAGAGGCAGGGCTGGGATTAGAACTGAGGCACAGAGGGATACAGTGATTCACTCAGAGTCACACAGAGTGTAAGAGGCAGAGCTGGGATTAGAACTGAGGCACAGAGGGATACAGTGATTCACTCAGAGACAGACAGAGTGTAAGAGGCAGAGCTGGGATTAGAAATGAGGCACAGATGGATACAGTGATTTACTCAGAGTCACACAGAGTGTAAGAGGCAGGGCTGGGATTAGAACTGAGGCACACAGGGATACAGTGATTCACTCAGAGTCACACAGAGTGTAAGAGGCAGGGCTGGGATTAGAACTGAGGCACAGAGGGATACAGTGATTCACTCAGAGTCACACAGAGTGTAAGAGGCAGGGCTGGGATTAGAACTGAGGCACAGAGGGATACAAGGACCAGCTCAGCATCACACAGAGACAGTGGCAGGGCTGGGATTAAACAAGGTACAGAGGGATACAGTGACTTGCTCAGCATTACAAAGAGAGTCAATGGCAAGGCTGGGATTAGAACTGAGTTACAGAGGGACGCAGTGTCTTGCTCAGGGTCACACAGAGGGCTAGTGGCAGGGCTGGGATTAGAACTGAGCTTCAGAGAGATACAGTGATTTGCTCAGGGTCACACAGAGAGTCAGTGACAGTGCAGCATTGGAACTGAGGTACAGAGGGATACAGTGACTCACTCGGGGTTACACAAATAATCAGTGGCAGGGCTGGGATTAGAACTTAGGCACAGGGAGATAGCGACCTGCCCAGAGTCATACACAGAGTTAATGTGTCCTAACCAGGGATTAGAACTGAGGCACAGTCACATACTGGTAAAATTGGAAATTCAGCCCTGTAAGTTCTGGCTTCCCAGCCTGGTATTTTTGTCACTAGCCTTGCTGTTAATAAAGGGCATCCAGGCTTCCAGGACTCTCTAGCCACAGATCGTTTTGTTTCCTACAGGCAAGACTGAAGTGCAGGTCCTTAGCCTCGCACCAAACTCCTTGCATGCTGCCAGGAAGAAAGTGCAGAGGAAAAAGAGGGGTGAGTGGAAGGAAGAGAGCTGGCTGCAGACTCTGAGGGCTCTGGTGGTCTCCATTGAAGCAGTGTCCTGCTCCACCCCGGCTCCTCCCTCCTCCCACTTCCTCTGCCTACAATGAAAGCTCTGGTGTCAGAGAGCCGGAGAAGCCCCAGCTCTGTGCACAGCCTGGCAGCTGCCTCCCAGCCTCCAGCACTGCTATGCCACTCTACCGAGGGCTCCTGATAGCCTGGGCTTGCAGCCTCTTCCCAGGTAAGGCTGCAGTTTCTGCTTGCATTTACTCTCTCCTAAGTAGAAAGACTCGGGGGGGGGGAAACTGCCTCCAGCTTCGCGGTTGCTTAATAAAAGCAAAGATTGTAAAAGTGGGGAAGCAGAAAGGAGCCTGTGAGGAGCTGCAGGGCGTGCTGGAGAGAGCTGGGAATCCGCTGCAGGTGAGGAAAGGATTCGCCCCTCACCGGCTGAGCTCGGAGCCGGGCTCGCCCTCCCGGCTTCCACGTTGTCACAGTGCGGGGACATCTGCGGGGTGCACACGTGGAAGCCCTGGTAGAGACCGCAGCCAGGCTGGGCTTGTTTCCCATGCTGATGCCATCTAGTGCCTGGGAAAACCTGTGCACACATCCAGACGTAGAGCAGCCCTGTCACCTGCAGGACCCAAGTGCATTGTGGGATCTGTAGTCTTGTGCCTTCTGTTTGAAAAGGAGCAGAAAGCCAGAAGCAGGGTCATTTGGCAACCCTGTGTGTTTCATTCACCTATGCTTGAATTTGCAGTGATTTCTTCCACTGTTTCATGAGCTGGACCTGAACGGGAAGTTTGGTTTGTGATGTGGGCAGTAAATATAAGGAAACGGGTCTCGGAATGAATGTATTTCAGAGGAAAACAGTAGATTTTGCTTCATAATAGTTCTCAAGTGCTAGAAACGGGCAGTTTCAGATTAGTGCATAGGATTGAAATAAACTGTGATTGAGTGTGAAGAGAAAATAATAAAATCTGGGAAATCTGTGCTTTGATCAGAAAAGCACAGACATCAGATATATGTGACATGATGGACAGTCTGTCCTGCCCTATGACCCTAAGGTACACGTGGTGGATGAGCGGTATCCTGCTCCCTGACCTGAAGGTACAGCTGCTGGACAGGGTGTGTCCTGTTCCCTATGACCCTGAGGGTACATCTGATGAACAGTTATGTTTTAACTGTGTGATCCTGAGGGTACATCTGATGGAAGTGCTGTGTCCTGCTCTCTGACCCTGAGGGTACATCTGATGGACGTGTTGGGTCCTGCTCTCTGACCCTGAGGCTACATCTGATGGACCTGCTGTAACCTGTTCTGTGTGACCCTGAGGGTACATCTGATGGACCTGCTGTGTCCTGCTCCATGTAACTCTGAGGGTGCATCTAATGGATGGGCTGTGTCCTGCTCTGTAAGACCCTGAGGGTACATCTGATGGACAGGGTGTGTCCTGCTCTGTGTGACCCTGATGGTACATCTGATGGACCTGCTGTGTCCTGCTCCATGTAACTCTGAGGGTGCATCTAATGGATGGGCTGTGTCTGTTCTGTGACCTGACAGTATATCTGATACATAGGATTGTTCTGCTCTATTTGACCCTCAAGGTACATCTGATAGACATGCTGTGCTCTGTCACCCCAAGGGTACATGCGACGGAAAGGCTGTGTCCTCCTCTTTGATCCTGAGGGTGCATCTGTTGGATTACCTGTGTCCTGCTTTAAGTGAACCTGAGGATAGATCCGATGGACATGCTGCGTCCTGCTTCTTGACCTTGAGGGTGCATGAGATGGATGGGCTATGTCCTGCTGTGTGTGATCTTGATGGTACCTCTGATGGCAGACTGTCCTGCTCTGTGATCCTAAAGGTACTTTTGATGAATAGGCTGTGTCTTTGTCTGAGTAACCGTGAGGGTACATCTGATGGATGGGCTTTATCCTGCTCTCAGACCCTGAGGGCACATATGATGGTCAGGCTCTGTCCTGCTCTGTGTGACCCTGAGGGACAGGCTGTGTCTTGCTCTATGACCTGAGAGTACATTTAATAGGGCTGCATCCTGCTCCATGTGACTCTGAGGGCATATCTGATATATGGGGCTGTGCCCTATTTTATGACCTGAGGATACAGCTGATGAATGGGATGAGGGTACATCTGATGGATATGATGTGTCCTGCTCTGTGTGACCCTGAGGGACAGGCTGTGTCTTACTCTATGACCTGAGAGTACATTTAATAGATGGGCTGCAAACGACTCCATGTGACTCTGAGGGCATATCTGATATATGGGGCTGTGTCCTATTCTATGACCTGAGGATACAGATGATGAATGGGATGAGGGTATATCTGATGGATATGATGTGTCCTGCTCTGTGTGACCCTGAGGGACAGGCTGTGTCTTGCTCTATGACCTGAGAGTACATTTAATAGATGGGCTGCAAACGACTCCATGTGACTCTGAGGGCATATCTGATATATGGGGCTGTGTCCTATTCTATGACCTGAGGATACAGATGATGAATGGGATGAGGGTATATCTGATGGATATGATGTGTCCTACTCTGTGTGACCCTGAGGGACAGGCTGTGTCTTACTCTATGACCTGAGAGTACATTTAATAGATGGGCTGCAAACGACTCCATGTGACTCTGAGGGCATATCTGATATATGGGGCTGTGTCCTATTCTATGACCTGAGGATACAGATGATGAATGGGATGAGGGTATAGCTGATGGATATGATGTGTCCTGCTCTGTGTGACCCTGAGGGTACAACTGAGGGACAGACTGTGTCCTACTCTGGGTGACACTGAGGGTACATCTGATGGACAGGCTGTGTCCTGCTCTGTGTGACCCTGAGGATACATCTGATGGACAGGCTGTGTCCTTCTCTGTGTGACCCTGAGGGACAGGCTGTGTCTTGCTCTATGACCTGAGAGTACATTTAATAGGGCTGCATCCTGCTCCATGTGACTCTGAGGGCATATCTGATATATGGGGCTGTGTCCTATTCTATGACCTGAGGATACAGATGATGAATGGGATGAGGGTATAGCTGATGGATATGATGTGTCCTGCTCTGTGTGACCCTGAGGGTACAACTGAGGGACAGACTGTGTCCTGTTCTGTGTGAACCTCATGGTACATCTGATGGATATGCTGTGTCCTGCTCTGTGTGATCATGAGGATACATCTGATGGATATGCTGTGTCCTGCTCTGTGTGATCCTGAGAGTACATGAGATGGACAGGCTATGCCCTGCTCTGTGTGATCCTGAGGATATATCTGATGGACATGCTGTGTGCTGTTCTGTGTGACCCTGAGGGTACATCTGATGGACAGGCTGTGTCCTTCTCTGTGTGATTGTGAGGGTACATCTAATGGGCTGACTGTGTCTTGCTCTGTATGACCGTGAGCATGCATCTGATGTACAGGCTGTGTCCTGCTCTGTGTGACCCTGAGCATGCATCTGATGAACAGGCTGTGTCCTGCTCTGTGTGACTGAGAGGGTACATCTGATGGACAGGGTGTGTCCTGCTCAATGTGACCCTGAGGGTACATCTGACAGACAGGCTTTGTCCTGTTCGGCTAGACCAAGAGCATGCATCTGATGGATTGGCTGTGTCCTGCTCTGTAAGACCCTGAGGGTACATCTGATGGACAGGGTGTGTCCTGCTCTGTGTGACCCTGATGGTACATCTGATGGACCTGCTGTGTCCTGCTCCATGTAACTCTGAGGGTGCATCTAATGGATGGGCTGTGTCTGTTCTGTGACCTGACAGTATATCTGATACATAGGATTTGTTCTGCTCTATTTGATCCTCAAGGTACATCTGATAGACATGCTGTGCTCTGTCACCCCAAGGGTACATGCGACGGAAAGGCTGTGTCCTCCTCTTTGATCTTGAGGGTGCATCTGTTGGATTACCTGTGTCCTGCTTTAAGTGAACCTGAGGATAGATCCGATGGACATGCTGTGTCCTGCTTCTTGACCTTGAGGGTGCATGAGATGGATGGGCTATGTCCTGCTGTGTGTGATCTTGATGGTACCTCTGATGGCAGACTGTCCTGCTCTGTGATCCTAAAGGTACTTTTGATGAATAGGCTGTGTCTTTGTCTGTGTAACCGTGAGGGTACATCTGATGGATGGGCTTTATCCTGCTCTCAGACCCTGAGGGCACATATGATGGTCAGGCTCTGTACCTGCTCTGTGTGACCCTGAGGGACAGGCTGTGTCTTGCTCTATGACCTGAGAGTACATTTAATAGGGCTGCATCCTGCTCCATGTGACTCTGAGGGCATATCTGATATATGGGGCTGTGTCCTATTTTATGACTTGAGGATACAGATGATGAATGGGCTGAGGGTACATCAGATCCACCAACTCAGGTACATCTGATCCACCAACTCAGGTCTCCTCTCCATCCCAACTCTTAAAAATGCTCACCTCAATACAACACGCAAACGAGCCATTACAATAGCTGGCCCTACCCTCTGGAACTCCCTCCCCCCACAGCTCAGAAACGAACCCTCACCGCAAGTCTTTAAAAAACAGCTCAAAACATGGCTGTTCTTGAAAGCATTCCCTCCTGAACCCCAACATCCTATAATAAACGCTCTTGAAAGCCTTACCGCATAACTTCTACTCTGCATGAACGCATAACCCCTCCTCCCCTCCTCCCCTTCTCTATCCTCCCTTTTCCCTGTCCCCCACCCTACTCATAACCAAGTCATATTGTACATATTGTATATAGGCTATATGCCATTTCTATATACCCACATCTAATATTTAATTTTAATTTTATTCATATGTTACAATGTTCCTTATATTTATTGTTTAATCAACTGTTCTCTTGTTACAATGTAAAATAGGGCAGTTCCGGCTCTATCCAACCTGTTTTCTGGAAACCGATGTGATATCTCGATCGAATGTCGGTATACAAAATAAATAAATAAATAAATAAATAAATACTCTGGGTGACACTGAGGGTACATCTGATGGACAGGCTGTGTCCTACTCTGGGTGACACTGAGGGTACATCTGATGGACAGGCTGTGTCCTGCTCTGTGTGACCCTGAGGGTACATCTGATGGACAGGCTGTGTCCTACTCTGGGTGACACTGAGGGTACATCTGATGGACAGGCTGTGTCCTGCTCTGTGTGACACTGAGGGCACATCTGATGGACAGGCTGTGTCCTGCTCTGTGTGACACTGAGGGTACATCTGATGGAAAGGATGTGTCCTACTCTGTGTGACCCTGAGGGTACATCTGATGGACAGGCTGTGTCCTGCTCTGTGTGACACTGAGGGCACATCTGATGGACAGGCTGTGTCCTGCTCTGTGTGACACTGAGGGCACATCTGATGGACAGGCTGTGTCCTACTCTGGGTCACCCTGAGGGTACATCTGATGGAAAGGCTGTGTCCTACTCTGTGTGACCCTGAGGGTACATCTGATGGACAGGCTGTGTCCTGCTCTGTGTGACACTGAGGGCACATCTGATGGACGGGCTGTGTCCTGCTCTGTGTGATTGAGAGGGTACATCTGATGGACAGGCTGTGTCCTGCTCTGTGTGACACTGAGGGCACATCTGATGGACAGGCTGTGTCCTGCTGTTAGGTTCATGCACTGCCGCCTCATCTTACTATGATTTTCAGGGCTAAATATCCATCCCCACCCCACCCATGATTTTATAAACTTCTACCCTTTCCTCTCTCTCTTCCCAGCTGAAGAGCCCTGGCCTGCGCAGCCTCGATCTTCCCTCCCCTTTATCATCTGCGTCGCCCTCCTCTGCACCTTCTCTAGCTCTGCTCTGTCTTTATTGAGAGAGCGACCAGAGCTGCACACAGGGCTCGAAGCACTGGCAGGATGGTATTTTCCATTTTATTCTCCTCCTACCATTCTATTTGCTTTTTGATCACCGCTCTGGACTGAGCCGAACATTTAAATGTATTAATCTACAAAGACCGCATGGTACTTTCCTGGGTGGTGACTCCCAACACGGGACCCAGCCTCGTGTACCTGTAGTTACTTTCCCCCACGTGCATCACTTTGCACTTTTCCACATGAAATCTCATCTGTCATTCAGTTGCCCAGTCTCCTACTCTAGTAAGGTCCATCTGCAGGTCCTTGCAGTCCGATGCTGTTTTAACAGCTTTGAATAATTTTGTCATCTGCAGATTTGATCATCTCCCCGGTCGTTCCCTTTTCCAGATCATTTCCCATGTGGGAAATCTGACCATGTAGTCCTTTCCTCTGTTTCCAATCTTCTAAACAGTTACTAATCCCCAGCAGGACCCTGCCTCATATCCTGTGACTCTCATTTCCTGAGCAGTCTCACTTTGGGACTTTTGTCCAGTTTGTTCACAAAACCTAAGCTCAGTTGGGTTGTTGAACTACAGCACTGTGAACCTTCTTCTTTTCTCCATAACTTCAACAGAAGGTTCCTTTCTCTCTAGCACTTTCTCCTGGGTTATAAATGTATATAAAAGAGAAGAACTGGGGGTCAGTTATTTGTGTGTTACCCCTCACCCACCCACCTCAGTGCTACTGTTCTTACATAGCATGTTAGTGTTACATTGCATGTTAGTGTTACATTGCATGTTAGTGTTACTGTTCTTACATAGCATGTTAGTGTTACATAGCATGTTAGTGTTACATTGCATGTTAGTGTTACTGTTCTTACATAGCATGTTAGTGTTACATAGCATGTTAGTGTTACATTGCATGTTAGTGTTACTGTTCTTACATAGCATGTGTTACATTGCATGTTAGTGTTACATTGCATGTTAGTGTTACAAAGCATGTTAGTGTTACTGTTCTTACATAGCATGTTAGTGTTACATAGCATGTTAGTGTTACTGTTCTTACATAGCATGTTAGTGTTACATAGCATGTTAGTGTTACATTGCATGTTAGTGTTACTGTTCTTACATAGCATGTTAGTGTTACATAGCATGTTAGTGTTACAGTTCTTACATAGCATGTTAGTGTTACAAAGCATGTTAGTGTTACAGTTCTTACATTGCATGTTAGTGTTACATAGCATGTTAGTGTTACTGTTCTTACATAGCATGTTAGTGTTACATAGAATGTTAGTGTTACATTGCATGTTAGTGTTACTGTTCTTACATAGCATGTTAGTGTTATATAGCATGTTAGTGTTACTGTTCTTACATAGCATGTTAGTGTTACATAGAATGTTAGTGTTACATTGCATGTTAGTGTTACTGTTCTTACATAGCATGTTAGTGTTATATAGCATGTTAGTGTTACAGTTCTTACATAGCATGTTAGTGTTACAAAGCATGTTAGTGTTACAGTTCTTACATTGCATGTTAGTGTTACATAGCATGTTAGTGTTACTGTTCTTACATAGCATGTTAGTGATACATAGAATGTTAGTGTTACATTGCATGTTAGTGTTACTGTTCTAACATAGCATGTTAGTGTTACATAGAATGTTAGTGTTACTGTTCTTACATAGCATGTTAGTGTTACATTGCATGTTAGTGTTACTGTTCTTACATAGCATGTTAGTGTTACATAGCATGTTAGTGTTACATTGCATGTTAGTGTTACTGTTCTTACATTGCATGTTAGTGCCACATACACCTGATTCCTGATGCTTTAACCGATAATATAAATCTTTGGGGCAAGTATTTAAGACCCTCACCACAAGAGGCCTCAGTCCGTGAAATTGCAACTTCCTCCACTAATCCCACCTATAACCCACCTGGTTTAATTCTTCCGAGTCAGGGCCTCCTTGTGTCTGTCAGTCTTGACTTGATTGTAAGCTTCAAGGACCAGGAACTGCCTTTTGTGTGTATCGCTAAAGCACCCTGTGCATCTGGAAATGGCAATAATAAGAATATTTTTAGTCTACTTTCCAAAGAGAAGGAGACTTTTGTGATCACGGTGAGTGTGTGCCTGTCCCCCTCTAATAACTTTCCCATTCAGTGTCTGTCCACAGCAAATTTTCAGGAGACATCAAGGAGTCCATGAGGCTCAGGATTCAGTCTGCATGTTCCATGAATGCATGCGTAGCATCGCCAGCTCTTAATAGCCTTCTTTGCTTTACATCTGAGCCACACCCCAAGTTTGTATGACAAGTCAGGGGTATTTTAGGAGATCCATATATTCCACAAATATGTACATGCAATTACGCCACCTAATAACCTTTTTGTTTTCCATCTAATCTGTGCAAAGTTTTCAGGACATGTCAGGGGGATATGAAGGATCTCCCAGATGTAGTAATTTTTGGGGGGGTGCATGTAGTCGACAAGTATATGTGCAGGGCCAGGATTAGGTATTGTGCAAACCATGTATTTGCACTGAGGGGCAGCATCCAGGAGGCAGTAAAGAGCTGCAGCTCACGGCAAGGAATTGGTCCTGACAGCCACATGAGCTCACAGAACCGTTCATGCTGTAAATCACTTTGTCTTCAAATCCATCTGTGCACAATTATTCCAGGACCTTATTTATTTCTGTATTTTAGGCTTTTTAATCTCTTTAAGGGGTTTGACTTGCTTCTGACAGTTCCCTGAGTTAGTCACTTTTGGTTCTGTGCTGTTATCAGGGAGCGATGTGGAGTTTCTCTCGGAAAGGGAGGGTGAAGAGTTATATAGAAACATAGAAATGACGGCAAAAGAAGACCAAACGGCCCATCCAGTCTGCCCAGCAAGCTTTTGCACTTTTTTTTTCTCTCACATACTTATCAGTTTCTCTTGGCTCTTAGTAACCTTTTTTATTCTATTTCCCTTCCACCCCCCGCCATTAATGTAGAGAGCAGTGTTGGAACTGCATCTAAGTGAAATAGCTTAATTAGTTAGGGGTATTAACCACCGCAATAAGCAAACTGCACCCATGGTTATCTGTTTATCCAGACTATGTAATTCAGTCCTTGTTGGTTGTTGCCTGAATATAGATCCACCTTTCTTCATTCCCCCTGCTGTTGTGCTAATGCATGGATTTATCTTTGCTTCTCTTATCAAGTCTCTCCTTTCTGCTTTAATGCCCAAATAAACTTTCTTTTACAGCATTCCTTAACTGTAAGGAGGTACATTTGAGTCTGCCACCTCCCCACCCCCTGCTTTTCATTATAAAAAAACTACCTTGCTAGTTGCTGCTGAGAGACAGTGGGGGACAGAGAGGAAGGAGGGATGGGAGAGGTGCAGAGGGAGAACAGGGGAGAGAGAGGGGAGGGGAAAAGATAGGGAGAAGGGCGGGGAGCGGGTCAAAGGTTGACTAAAAGGGAAGAAGAGAAAAGACACAGGGTCCAATGCAATAAAGGGCACCCAGCATAGCACACAGGTTTACACGTGCTTGGTTGCACGTTTTGGTTGCGCTAGACTAGCACCCGATGCAATAAGGAGATTAGCAAATGCGTGGCCAATAGCGCCCATCACCTGTAAATTCCATGTAGATGAGGCTGTTAACTATTACCCTCCCCCCATGCAAAAACTCGCCGGGCGCCCAATGCACACTTTTCAATGCGCCAAATTTAACTCCAGCCACAGAGGTGGCATAAAGTCAATCTGCTAGGAGAAATGAAAAAATACAGTCCTGTATGGTTCCTCCTACTTAGTATAATTGCAACACTTAAATCCAGTGCTTGTGGTGTTGGAAAATAGAGGTATAATGTAATGGCTGGATGTGAAAAAGAAATTCCGGATGCAGACTTTACATGCACGATATGCGCGTACAATAGCAAGGGATGAAATCGGCCTGAAGCGGGATCAGACGGGGGTGCGCCCGATGCATTCGAGTGCTAGGGACGTACAATAGCGTCCTTTTTAATGCAGTCCCTCATTTACATATTGCATCGGGCGCGTGTTAGGAAAACGGGCGCTCAATGCAAGCGTCGGCCTGAGAGTGACAGAATGATTTAAGGAGCATGGGAGTGGGGATGGGCACAAGGGAGGGAGGGAGGGAAGAGAGCCAGATGGGTCTTGGATGGAAGGCTGTGAAGGGATAGGGGAAGACAACTGGTTGGGTGAGGGGATGGGAGGCGGGAAAGGAATTGGATTTAGATGACAACCAATATCAACCCTGACCTTTTAGTTTGGGATATTGATGCACAGTACCCCAAGCTGTAAACACACAGGACTGCTTCTACAGCCAAGTCCAGAAGCAAAGCATGGCAAGGAGCAGTGTTTGAATTTTCAAGAAGGATCATCACCCAGTAAAAATGTTGCTCGCAGTAAATTTGTTATAGGTTCTCATAAGGCTTGGGGATAAGTGCATGGAGCGGCAGACACTATCCACCCCATCACTGACCTGCCAGCACCACACACTAACCACGATACTGCTGACCCACCAGCACCACACACTATCCACCCCATCACTGACCCGCCAGCACCAGACACTAACCATGATACTGCTGACCCACCAGCACCAGACACTCTCCACCCCATCACTGACCCACCAGCACCAGACACTATCCACCCCATCACTGACCCGCCAGCACCACACACTAACCACGATACTGCTGACCCACCAGCACCACACACTATCCACCCCATCACTGACCCGCCAGCACCAGACACTAACCATGATACTGCTGACCCACCAGCACCAGACACTCTCCACCCCATCACTGACCCACCAGCACCAGACACTATCCACCCCATCACTGACCCGCCGGCACCACACACTAACCACGATACTGCTGACCCACCAGCACCAGACACTATCCACCCCATCACTGACCCGCCAGCACCACACACTAACCACGATACTGCTGACCCACCAGCACCACACACTATCCACCCCATCACTGACCCGCCAGCACCAGACACTAACCATGATACTGCTGACCCACCAGCACCAGACACTCTCCACCCCATCACTGACCCACCAGCACCAGACACTATCCACCCCATCACTGACCCGCCGGCACCACACACTAACCACGATACTGCTGACCCACCAGCACCACACACTATCCACCCCATCACTGACCCGCCAGCACCAGACACTAACCATGATACTGCTGACCCACCAGCACCAGACACTCTCCACCCCATCACTGACCCACCAGCACCAGACACTATCCACCCCATCACTGACCCGCCAGCACCACACACTAACCACGATACTGCTAACCCACCAGCACCAGACACTCTCCACCCCATCACTGACCCACCAGCACCAGACACTAACCACGATACTGCTGACCCACCAGCACCACACACTATCCACCCCATCACTGACCCACCAGCACCACACACTAACCACGATACTGCTGACCCACCAGCACCAGACACTATCCACCCCATCAGTGACCTGCCAGCACCACACACTAACCACGATACTGCTGACCCACCAGCACCAGACACTATCCACCCCATCACTGACCCGCCAGCACCACACACTAACCACGATACTGCTAACCCACCAGCACCAGACACTCTCCACCCCATCACTGACCCACCAGCACCAGACACTAACCACGATACTGCTGACCCACCAGCACCACACACTATCCACCCCATCACTGACCCACCAGCACCACACACTAACCACGATACTGCTGACCCACCAGCACCAGACACTATCCACCCCATCAGTGACCCGCCAGCACCACACACTAACCACGATACTGCTGACCCACCAGCACCAGACACTATCCACCCCATCACTGACCTGCCAGCACCACACACTAACCACGATACTGCTGATCCACCAGCACCGCACACTATCTACCCCATCACTGACCTGCCAGCACCAGACACTAACCACGATACTGCTGACCCACCATCACCAGACACTATCTACCCCATTAGTGAGCTGCCAGCACCACACACTAACCACGATACTGCTGACCCACCAGCACCAGACACTATCCACCCCATCACTGACCCACCAGAACCACACACTAACCATGATACTGCTGACCCACCAGCACCACACACTAACCACCACGATACTGCTGACCCACCAGCACCAGACACTAACCACGATACTGCTGACCCACCAGCACCAGACACTATCCACCCCATCACTGACCCGCCAGCACCACACACTAACCACGATACTGCTGACCCACCAGCACCAGACACTATCCACCCCATCTCTGACCCGCCAGCACCACACACTAACCACGATACTGCTGACCCACCAGCACCAGACACTATCCACCCCATCACTGACCCGCCAGCACCACACACTAACCATGATACTGCTGACCCACCAGCACCAGACACTAACCACGATACTGCTGACCCACCAGCACCAGACACTATCCACCCCATCACTGACCCGCCAGCACCACACACTAACCATGATACTGCTGACCCACCAGCACCACACCATCCACCCCATCACTGACCCACCAGCACCACACACTAACCACGATACTGCTGACCCACCAGCACCAGACACTAACCCTAGCTTTAGAAAAGGAAAAACTAGTGACTCTACAATCTGGCAGGATCTGAGACAGCACCAAAGGCAGATTGCATCAAACGGAACTGATTGGTTTCTTCCATTGGGTAACTAGAGAATTAAATCAAGGATGTGTTCTGGATGTGATTTACTTGAGTTTCAGCAAAGTTTTTGGTACTGTCCCTCATAGGAAGGAGGCTCATTAGTAAGCTGAGAAACCTGGGGCCGACTGGATTAGAAAAGATCTATTCATCTTCTGAATGTTTATGTCCTATGCCCAGAAAACTACTTCCTACTTGAGTTCTGATGATGATTTAGAAAACATTAAAAGGAGGTGATTTTAATTGTGTAATTGACCCTCACCCAAAACCTGCCAAAGAGTCACTGTCCCCTAGCCATGCTAGCTCAGCCCATCGAGCCCCCCAGCATCCTGTCTCCCCAGGGGGCCAGTCCAGGCCTGAGAGAGAGGTCCGTTCCCTCTTTTGTTCCAAAGTGAAACGTAGCTGGCTTGGTGCAGGTACCCATCTTTTAATTCCAAGAGGATGAAATGCCTGATGCCTCCCCCCCTGACGAGCTTTCTGATCAGAACATGCAGAG
Organism: Rhinatrema bivittatum; assembly: GCF_901001135.1. NCBI lineage: Eukaryota > Metazoa > Chordata > Amphibia > Gymnophiona > Rhinatrematidae > Rhinatrema > Rhinatrema bivittatum. Next base: position 81,128,540 of record NC_042627.1, on the reverse strand, counting down.
ACTTGATTTCATGTTACCTCCCGGTACTGTAACTGCCCCACATTTTATGTTGTGTTTACTTCTTGTGGTTGCAAGAGACAGAGGAAAACCTGGACTGTGAATCACTAATGCATTGGTGGGACAGTGGAGAGATTCAGCTCCGTGGTTTCTCTGCAGCCTCCCAACGTCTAAGAGAGACAGAGCAGGAGATCCTGGAAGTGCAGGGGTCTTTCAGTAGCACGAGAACCTCGCTTCTATGGCCTGGCTCAGGATCCTCAGGGTGGAGATAGAGCAGGAGATCCTGGAAGTGCAGGGGTCTTTCAGTAGCACCAGAACCGCACTTCTATGGCCTGGCTCAGGATCTGCAGGGTGGAGATAGAGAGATGGAGCAGGAGATCCTGGAAGTGCAGGGGTCTTTCAGTAGCACGAGAACCTCGCTTCTATGGCCTGGCTCAGGATCCTCAGGGTGGAGATAGAGCAGGAGATCCTGGAAGTGCAGGGGTCTTTCAGTAGCACCAGAACCGCACTTCTATGGCCTGGCTCAGGATCTGCAGGGTGGAGATAGAGAGATGGAGCAGGAGATCCTGGAAGTGCAGGGGTCTTTCAGTAGCACCAGAACCGCACTTCTATGGCCTGGCTCAGGATTTGCAGGGTGGAGATAGAGAGACGGAGCAGGAGATCCTGGAAGTGCAGGGGTCTTTCAGTCGCATGAGAACCGCACTTCTATGGCCTGGTTCAGGATCTGCAGGGTGGAGACAGAGAGACGGAGCAGGAGATCCTGGAAGTGCAGGGGTCTTTCAGTAGCACCAGAACCGCACTTCTGTGGCCTGGCTCAGGATCTGCAGGGTGGAGATAGAGAGACGGAGCAGGAGATCCTGGAAGTGCAGGGGTCTTTCAGTCGCATGAGAACCGCACTTCTATGGTCTGGCTCAGGATCTGCAGGGTGGAGACAGAGAGACGGAGCAGGAGATCCTGGAAGTGCAGGGGTCTTTCAGTAGCACCAGAACCGCACTTCTATGGCCTGGCTCAGGATCTGCAGGGTGGAGATAGAGAGACGGAGCAGGAGATCCTGGAAGTGCAGGGGTCTTTCAGTCGCATGAGAACCGCACTTCTATGGCCTGGCTCAGGATCTGCAGGGTGGAGACAGAGCAGGAGATCCTGGAAGTGCAGGGGTCTTTCAGTAGCACCAGAAACCGCACGTCTATGGCCTGGCTCAGGATCTGCAGGGTGCAGACAGAGCAGGAGATCCTGGAAGTGCAGGGGTCTTTCAGTCGCATGAGAACTGCACTTCTATGGCTTGGCTCAGGATCTGCAGGGTGGAGACAGAGCAGGAGATCCTGGAAGTGCAGGGGTCTTTCGGTCGCATGAGAACCTCGCTTCTATGGCCTGGCTCAGGATCCTCAGGGTGGAGATAGAGAGACATAGCAGGAGATCCTGGAAGTGTAGGGGTCTTTCAGTAGCACCAGAACTGCACTTCTATGTCCTGGCTCAGGATCTGCAGGGTGGAGATAGAGATACGGAGCAGGAGATCCTGGAAGTGCAGGGGTCTTTCAGTAGCACCAGAACCGCATGTCTATGGCCTGGCTCAGGATCTGCAGGGTGGAGATAGAGAGACGGAGCAGGAGATCCTGGAAGTGCAGGGGTCTTTCAGTCGCAAGAGAACCGCACTTCTATGGCCTGGCTCAGGATCTGCAGGGTGGAGACAGAGCAGGAGATCCTGGAAGTGCAGGGGTCTTTCAGTCGCATGAGAACCGCACTTCTATGGCCTGGCTCAGGATCTGCAGGGTGGAGATAGAGAGATGGAGCAGGAGATCCTGGAAGTGCAGGGGTCTTTCAGTAGCACCAGAACCGCACTTCTATGGCCTGGCTCAGGATCTGCAGGGTGGAGATAGAGAGACGGAGCAGGAGATCCTGGAAGTGCAGGGGTCTTTCAGTCGCAAGAGAACCGCACTTCTATGGCCTGGCTCAGGATCTGCAGGGTGGAGACAGAGAGACGGAGCAGGAGATCCTGGAAGTGCAGGGGTCTTTCAGTCGCATGAGAACTGCACTTCTATGGCCTGGCTCAGGATCTGCAGGGTGGAGATAGAGAGATGGAGCAGGAGATCCTGGAAGTGCAGGGGTCTTTCAGTCGCATGAGAACCGCACTTCTATGGCCTGGCTCAGGATCTGCAGGGTGGAGACAGAGCAGGAGATCCTGGAAGTGCAGGGGTCTTTCAGTAGCACCAGAACCGCACTTCTATGGCCTGGCTCAGAATCTGCAGGGTGGAGATAGAGAGACGGAGCAGGAGATCCTGGAAGTGCAGGGGTCTTTCAGTAGCACCAGAACCGCACGTCTATGGCCTGGCTCAGGATCTGCAGGGTGGAGATAGAGAGATGGAGCAGGAGATCCTGGAAGTGCAGGGGTCTTTCAGTAGCACCAGAACCGCACTTCTATGGCCTGGCTCAGGATCTGCAGGGTGGAGATAGAGAGACGGAGCAGGAGATCCTGGAAGTGCAGGGGTCTTTCAGTCGCATGAGAACCGCACTTCTATGGCCTGGCTCAGGATCTGCAGGGTGGAGATAGAGAGATGGAGCAGGAGATCCTGGAAGTGCAGGGGTCTTTCAGTAGCACCAGAACCGCATGTCTATGGCCTGGCTCAGGATCTGCAGGGTGGAGATAGAGAGATGGAGCAGGAGATCCTGGAAGTGCAGGGGTCTTTCAGTCGCATGAGAACCGCACTTCTATGGCCTGGCACAGGATCTACAGGGTGGAGACAGAGCAGGAGATCCTGGAAGTGCAGGGGTCTTTCAGTAGCACCAGAACCGCACTTCTATGGCCTGGCTCAGAATCTGCAGGGTGGAGATAGAGAGACGGAGCAGGAGATCCTGGAAGTGCAGGGGTCTTTCAGTAGCACCAGAACCGCACGTCTATGGCCTGGCTCAGGATCTGCAGGGTGGAGATAGAGAGATGGAGCAGGAGATCCTGGAAGTGCAGGGGTCTTTCAGTAGCACCAGAACCGCACTTCTATGGCCTGGCTCAGGATCTGCAGGGTGGAGATAGAGAGACGGAGCAGTAGATCCTGGAAGTGCAGGGGTCTTTCAGTCGCATGAGAACCGCACTTCTATGGCCTGGCTCAGGATCTGCAGGGTGGAGATAGAGAGATGGAGCAGGAGATCCTGGAAGTGCAGGGGTCTTTCAGTAGCACCAGAACCGCACTTCTATGGCCTGGCTCAGGATCCGCAGGGTGGAGATAGAGAGACGGAGCAGGAGATCCTGGAAGTGCAGGGGTCTTTCAGTCGCATGAGAACCGCACTTCTATGGCCTGGTTCAGGATCTGCAGGGTGGAGACAGAGAGACGGAGCAGGAGATCCTGGAAGTGCAGGGGTCTTTCAGTAGCACCAGAACCGCACTTCTGTGGCCTGGCTCAGGATCTGCAGGGGTGGAGATAGAGAGACGGAGCAGGAGATCCTGGAAGTGCAGGGGTCTTTCAGTCGCATGAGAACCGCACTTCTATGGTCTGGCTCAGGATCTGCAGGGTGGAGACAGAGAGACGGAGCAGGAGATCCTGGAAGTGCAGGGGTCTTTCAGTAGCACCAGAACCGCACTTCTATGGCCTGGCTCAGGATCTGCAGGGTGGAGATAGAGAGACGGAGCAGGAGATCCTGGAAGTGCAGGGGTCTTTCAGTCGCATGAGAACCGCACTTCTATGGCCTGGCTCAGGATCTGCAGGGTGGAGACAGAGCAGGAGATCCTGGAAGTGCAGGGGTCTTTCAGTAGCACCAGAACCGCACGTCTATGGCCTGGCTCAGGATCTGCAGGGTGCAGACAGAGCAGGAGATCCTGGAAGTGCAGGGGTCTTTCAGTCGCATGAGAACTGCACTTCTATGGCTTGGCTCAGGATCTGCAGGGTGGAGACAGAGCAGGAGATCCTGGAAGTGCAGGGGTCTTTCGGTCGCATGAGAACCTCGCTTCTATGGCCTGGCTCAGGATCCTCAGGGTGGAGATAGAGAGACATAGCAGGAGATCCTGGAAGTGTAGGGGTCTTTCAGTAGCACCAGAACTGCACTTCTATGTCCTGGCTCAGGATCTGCAGGGTGGAGATAGAGATACGGAGCAGGAGATCCTGGAAGTGCAGGGTCTTTCAGTAGCACCAGAACCGCATGTCTATGGCCTGGCTCAGGATCTGCAGGGTGGAGATAGAGAGACGGAGCAGGAGATCCTGGAAGTGCAGGGGTCTTTCAGTCGCAAGAGAACCGCACTTCTATGGCCTGGCTCAGGATCTGCAGGGTGGAGACAGAGCAGGAGATCCTGGAAGTGCAGGGGTCTTTCAGTCGCATGAGAACCGCACTTCTATGGCCTGGCTCAGGATCTGCAGGGTGGAGATAGAGAGATGGAGCAGGAGATCCTGGAAGTGCAGGGGTCTTTCAGTAGCACCAGAACCGCACTTCTATGGCCTGGCTCAGGATCTGCAGGGTGGAGATAGAGAGACGGAGCAGGAGATCCTGGAAGTGCAGGGGTCTTTCAGTCGCAAGAGAACCGCACTTCTATGGCCTGGCTCAGGATCTGCAGGGTGGAGACAGAGAGACGGAGCAGGAGATCCTGGAAGTGCAGGGGTCTTTCAGTCGCATGAGAACTGCACTTCTATGGCCTGGCTCAGGATCTGCAGGGTGGAGATAGAGAGATGGAGCAGGAGATCCTGGAAGTGCAGGGGTCTTTCAGTCGCATGAGAACCGCACTTCTATGGCCTGGCTCAGGATCTGCAGGGTGGAGACAGAGCAGGAGATCCTGGAAGTGCAGGGGTCTTTCAGTAGCACCAGAACCGCACTTCTATGGCCTGGCTCAGAATCTGCAGGGTGGAGATAGAGAGACGGAGCAGGAGATCCTGGAAGTGCAGGGGTCTTTCAGTAGCACCAGAACCGCACGTCTATGGCCTGGCTCAGGATCTGCAGGGTGGAGATAGAGAGATGGAGCAGGAGATCCTGGAAGTGCAGGGGTCTTTCAGTAGCACCAGAACCGCACTTCTATGGCCTGGCTCAGGATCTGCAGGGTGGAGATAGAGAGACGGAGCAGGAGATCCTGGAAGTGCAGGGGTCTTTCAGTCGCATGAGAACCGCACTTCTATGGCCTGGCTCAGGATCTGCAGGGTGGAGATAGAGAGATGGAGCAGGAGATCCTGGAAGTGCAGGGGTCTTTCAGTAGCACCAGAACCGCATGTCTATGGCCTGGCTCAGGATCTGCAGGGTGGAGATAGAGAGATGGAGCAGGAGATCCTGGAAGTGCAGGGGTCTTTCAGTCGCATGAGAACCGCACTTCTATGGCCTGGCACAGGATCTACAGGGTGGAGACAGAGCAGGAGATCCTGGAAGTGCAGGGGTCTTTCAGTAGCACCAGAACCGCACTTCTATGGCCTGGCTCAGGATCTGCAGGGTGGAGATAGAGAGACGGAGCAGGAGATCCTGGAAGTGCAGGGGTCTTTCAGTAGCACCAGAACCGCACGTCTATGGCCTGGCTCAGGATCTGCAGGGTGGAGATAGAGAGATGGAGCAGGAGATCCTGGAAGTGCAGGGGTCTTTCAGTAGCACCAGAACCGCACTTCTATGGCCTGGCTCAGGATCTGCAGGGTGGAGATAGAGAGACGGAGCAGTAGATCCTGGAAGTGCAGGGGTCTTTCAGTCGCATGAGAACCGCACTTCTATGGCCTGGCTCAGGATCTGCAGGGTGGAGATAGAGAGATGGAGCAGGAGATCCTGGAAGTGCAGGGGTCTTTCAGTAGCACCAGAACCGCACTTCTATGGCCTGGCTCAGGATCCGCAGGGTGGAGATAGAGAGACGGAGCAGGAGATCCTGGAAGTGCAGGGGTCTTTCAGTCGCATGAGAACCGCACTTCTATGGCCTGGCTCAAGATCTGCAGGGTGGAGACAGAGCAGGAGATCCTGGAAGTGCAGGGGTCTTTCAGTAGCACCAGAACCGCACTTCTATGGCCTGGCTCAGGATCTGCAGGGTGGCCCAGGAAGTTGATTTTTGTTGTAAATGCCGCGGTGTCCATGTTTCTTTTGCAGAATTAGGTCTCTGGTCCCCATAATGTGCAGGAGAGGCTGCAGCTGAGCTGGCACTCACATCCATATGCTCTGGTGCAGCAGTTCTGGCTTCATCAATCTTGTTGCACCTGCACTGCTCTGGCCTCATTTTGCTTTGCTTGGGCTGATGTTGCTCCCATTCCTGTGCACCTGGGACATGTGGCTCCTTTCATCAATGCTACAATCTGGAAATCCGTCCTGATGAAGAGTCGGTGGTGAGAGCTCAAATACTGAGGGTCTGTCCTACATCTTAAATGGGAACTGAGGACAATATTCTTTGACTTGGGGCTGCTACTTGTCCTTTCTAAATGTGTTTTATCTGCTCTCCTTTTATTTAATGGCTCCTGTATTGCTCATTTGGCTCTTTCAGTCTCCTCAGAGAGGATCAGATTGCTTTCAGCTGTGCACTTAATACTTGGCATTAACTCTGTGGGTCCGCGTATTTATTGCTTATTGCCAGCATTATAGAATGAGTTTTAATTTTGCTATGTAATTGTCTTCCTTTAATAATAAAAAGTTAAAAAAAAAAAATAAAAACCATGATGAATAAGTGTAAAGCAATGTTAATGGCTTCTGTGCTGGACAAAAAGCCTCAGGGTGCACGGGTAAGATTTTACTCTCCAGTGGGACTGAGAGGGACATCCTCCCCTCTACTCAATTCATTTATTACCTGAGCAGTATCTGATTAGGCGGGAGATCTCTGAACCTGATGTCGGCTTATGGTTTGCCCTGGATTTCCACTCTGAGCTGTTTAGGGTAGAGTTCAGGCAGCGCCTGAGATGGTCACCCAGTGGCAGGGGGCCTGGAAGTGATGGGGCTCAGACTCCTGGAGGAATCACCTTTAAAGTGCCAAAGACAGGAGAATGGAAGCCGCTGCTGACCTGGAACCTGTTTGAATTTGCTTCTTTTTCTCCGTTGCAGCTGAGTGGAAGGTGAAGGCTGGCGCTGACCCTCTTGTTTTTTTTAAAGAAAACTGCTTGTGGAAGATCAGCTTCCCTTTGCTGCTCAGATTATGAAACCGTCATTAAGTCAAAGCTCATCAGAAATGTTTGACGTTAGTTGACCTTCGTTTTCTTGCATCCAAGTGGACTGAACAGGAACACCCACGATGCTACTAAATATCTCTGACCCTTAAAGTGAGCTAAATATGAGGAGCAGGGATCACCTGTATTGGCAAAGGTGAAGTAAAGAGTGGTTACTCTGAGGACGTGGGAGCTACATCTTTCCTTTCTTGGTTGCTATTGGTATTAAGCTGGGCAGATCCTTTTATAAAATTATATGGAATTTAGAAAGCTTAAACACAAGTGATTTATTTATTAAGTAATTTGTTTTTATTTATCATCAAATGCTCTTTCTACAATGGGAAAGGAAGACCTTTTTAGTGGTTTGTGCAGCTACGAATCTTTATTTTAAACTGAAGTCTTTGTAGGCTGTGGGATCTTTTGAAAGGACCAACTACCAGGTTGTTGTGATGCAGGGCGAAGTCCTGAGGGGTCTGAAGGGGGCTCAGGTAGTGACCGTCCCTTTGCTTTGAGATGGAGCCTGGCTCTGTGGACAGGTGAGACAGGGCCTCCTGGTTTCGCACTGGATTCAGGGCTCGCTCCTGCTGCAAACGCTTTACAGAGGTTCTGAGCTCAGAAATGTGATCCAGGAAGTGGTGCCGGCCTTTAATGATTCTAACATTCCCCAATGCTTTTTGCTCCGGATCTTTGCCTTGGAGTTTGGTGTTGGCGTCGCTGGCTATGTTAGGCATTTTGTAATAAATTAGAAAATAGATCTAGGACCAATCTCTGGGCTAGCAATCGCACGCAGTTTATTTTTATTTTCTGGCTTCAGCAGGGCATCTGCAGAGAGACTAAAGCCCCCCTCCCCTATTGCATTTTGGGACTTGTAGTGTCAATATGAAAAGTAAGAAGCAGGGACTAGAAATACCAGAATGCACTGGGATGGAAGTTCAGCAAGCAGGATTGGCCAGTGGCTCCTTCCAGGAAGCGTATTCCTTGCCTTGTACTCGCCCCATTGCTTGCTGAGAAACAGGCCTGGAGGTTTCACTAGGCAACTTGCACAGAGCTGCCCAGTGATCCGGTTCAAGGAGGCAGAATTTTGGCCAGTGCTGGTTCTGTAGGAAATTGTACTTCCTGCTGCTCCCATCTGAGATCAGGGCTGCAAGTACCAGAAAGCCAGGACTGCCCTATCATTTCCCTCATATCCGTGAGACTGGTGTGCTCTCTGGCTCTCTCTTGGGTGCACTTCACCACCACTCCCTCATATAAGGGTTGCTAGTGCACTCACCAACTCCTCAGTAATGTAAGGGTCACTAGCATGCGCTTCATCTCCACTCTCCTATCAAGGTCACTAGCACGCTCTCCACCTTTCTCCCCTGTCAGGGTCACTAGCACACTCTCCACCTCTATCTCCTGTCAGGGTCACTAGCATGCTCTCCACCTCTCTCTCTCCTGTTAGGGTCACTAGCACGCTCTCCACCTCTCTCTCTCCCATCAGGGTCACTAGCACGCTCTCCACCTTTCTCCCCTGTCAGGGTCACTAGCACGCTCTCCACCTCTCTCTCTCCCATCAGGGTCACTAGCACGCTCTCCACCTTTCTCCCCTGTCAGGGTCACTAGCACACTCTCCACCTCTATCTCCTGTCAGGGTCACTAGCATGCTCTCCACCTCTCTCTCTCCTGTTAGGGTCACTAGCACGCTCTCCACCTCTCTCTCTCCCATCAGGGTCACTAGCACGCTCTCCACCTTTCTCCCCTGTCAGGGTCACTAGCACGCTCTCCACCTCTCTCTCTCCCATCAGGGTCACTAGCACGCTCTCCACCTTTCTCCCCCGTCAGGGTCACTAGCACACTCTCCACCTCTATCTCCTGTCAGGGTCACTAGCATGCTCTCCACCTCTCTCTCTCCTGTTAGGGTCACTAGCACGCTCTCCATCCCTCTCTCTCCTGTCAGGGTCACTAGCATGCTCTCCACCTTTCTCTCTCCTGTCAGGGTCACTAGCACGCTCTCCATCCCTCTCTCTCCTGTCAGGATCACTAGCACACTCTCCACCTTTCTCTCTCCTGTCAGGGTCACTAGCACACTCTCCACCTTTCTCTCTCCTGTCAGGGTCACTAGCACACTCTCCACCTTTCTCTCTCCTGTCAGGGTCACTAGCACACTCTCCACCTTTCTCTCTCCTGTCAGGGTCACTAGCACACTCTCCACCTTTCTCTCTCTCCTGTCAGGGTCACTAGCACACTCTCCACCTCTCTCTCCCGTCAGGGTCACTAGCATGCTCTCCACCTCTCTCTCCCGTCAGGGTCACTAGCATGCTCTCCACCTCTCTCTCCCGTCAGGGTCACTACATGCTCTCCACCTCTCTCTCCCGTCAGGGTCACTAGCGCACACTTTACCTCTCCTTCCTGTCAGGGTTGTTGGTGTGATCTCTGCCTCCACCTTGCTCTCCTGTAATTCCTTACATGGTATCTTTGATTTCTTGAAATCTGCAGTGTTAGATGTGGAGCTTTGGGGTGTGGCTGTTCGGGTAATTTTGGGCACTCAGGACAGGACTGGAGACTTTTTCCTCTCCCACACCCCCTCACGGTCTCTGTTTCTGGTGCTATTTTAGGGTAGCAAATCCACTTTAGACAGAGAAATGTGAGAGGTTCTAGAAGCTGTAAGAATATCTGGGGGCTGTGGCTCGCCTTGAGCCCTTCTGATGTCAGAGAGGACTGTTTGGTTTATGAAGGTGGGAAAAGGCAGCTTGGTCGTCCTCAGCTGTGCAGCCGCAAAACAAAACAGTAAGAAACCTCTCCTAATCCAGGTTGGCTTCAGACTCCATCCGGCGCTGACATAAGACAGCAGTAACCGGGCCCTCATTGGTATGAAGTGGCAGAGCTGACAGCTCGGGTGCAGGGACGGCCTGTGGATCCCTTCCTGGGGCATTTCCGGTCACTGGCCTGAGGCTCTCACCCGGTTCTCAGTGACGGACTGGGTAGCAGCAGGAAGGGGGTTAATAATCTGAAGGGTCAGGGCTGGCCAGACTACTGGATTGGTAGCAATTTAGCAAATCTCAGGAGAGATGCTCTTGCTAGGAAGCAGAGAAGAATTGCACATCCGAAGGAAGTGCTCAGGTTGCACAAAAGAGCATCTGTCCCGAGTCTGACACCAGAAACATGAAAACCAGCTGGAGGAGAAAGCTCTCACCCTGCCTCTCTCCTAGCTCTATCTCCTGCCTCGCCCTGCCTCTCTCCTGCCTCAGGTTGTGTCTCTTTCTTGCTCTGACTCTCTCTCCCTGTCTCTCTTTCTTGCTTTGACTGCCTCACCCTCTGTCTCTTTCTTACTCTGGCCCTGTCTCGCCCTGCGTCTCTATTTCTTGCTCTGGCTCTGTCTGGCCCTGTGTCTCTTTCTTGCTCTGGCCCTGTCTCGCCCTGCGTCTCTATTTCTTGCTCTGGCTCTGTCTGGCCCTGTGTCTCTTTCTTGCTCTGGCTCTGTCTGGCCCTATGTCTCTTTCTTGCTCTGGCTCTGTCTCGCCCTGCGTCTCTCTTTCTTGCTCTTGCTCTGGCTCTGTCTCGCCCTGCGTCTCTCTTTCTTGCTCTTGCTCTGGCTCTGTCTCGCCCTGCGTCTCTCTTTCTTGCTCTTGCTCTGGCTCTGTCTCGCCCTGCGTCTCTCTTTCTTGCTCTTGCTCTGGCTCTGTCTCGCCCTGCGTCTCTCTTTCTTGCTCTGGCTCTGTCTCGCCCTGCGTCTCTCTTTCTTGCTCTTGCTCTGGCTCTGTCTCGCCCTGCGTCTCTCTTTCTTGCTCTTGCTCTGGCTCTGTCTCGCCCTGCGTCTCTCTTTCTTGCTCTTGCTCTGGCTCTGTCTCGCCCTGCGTCTCTCTTTCTTGCTCTTGCTCTGGCTCTGTCTCGCCCTGCGTCTCTCTTTCTTGCTCTTGCTCTGGCTCTGTCTCGCCCTACGTCTCTCTTTCTTGCTCTTGCTCTGGCTCTGTCTCGCCCTGCGTCTCTCTTTCTTGCTCTTGCTCTGGCTCTGTCTCGCCCTGCGTCTCTCTTTCTTGCTCTTGCTCTGGCTCTGTCTCGCCCTGCGTCTCTCTTTCTTGCTCTTGCTCTGGCTCTGTCTCGCCCTGCGTCTCTCTTTCTTGCTCTTGCTCTGGCTCTGTCTCGCCCTGCGTCTCTCTTTCTTGCTCTTGCTCTGGCTCTGTCTCGCCCTGCGTCTCTCTTTCTTGCTCTGGCTCTGGCTCTGTCTCGCCCTGCGTCTCTCTTTCTTGCTCTGGCTCTGGCTCTGTCTCGCCCTGCGTCTCTCTTTCTTGCTCTTGCTCTGGCTCTGTCTCGCCCTGCGTCTCTTTTTCTTGCTCTTGCTCTGGCTCTGTCTCGCCCTGCGTCTCTCTTTCTTGCTCTGGCTCTGGCTCTGTCTCGCCCTGCGTCTCTCTTTCTTGCTCTGGCTCTGTCTCGCCCTGCGTCTCTCTTTCTTGGGCTCACCCTTTGTTTCTTTGTCTTTTCTTGAAAGCTTTCTTCCCAAGGTGATGAATTTAATTTCAGTTCACACACTTCCCTGGTAGCAATGTTAAATTTAACTACAACAGCTAATGCCAGATACCCCTTCACCAGCTGAGAAAGGGAGAGCGGTGGGTGAAGCTCTGGTGTGGTGACGTTTTGGTTGTTCGGTTCTGCTTCCCACTCCTGTCCCAGGCCCTCGTAATAAGGGAGTCCCAAAGTACTTCAGAAGCCCCCACCCTGGGTGATAGACCCCATCCCACCCTGTAGTGCTCTGGGCAGCAGCTGCAGTGCTCTTCCCGTCCCTCCTGGTAGGACTAGGAGCAGCCCGGCTAAGCTTTTCCAGCAGGAGTTGGGTGGATCCATGGCGAGAGGATGAGGAGTGAGCTGTGCTGAGGGTGGATGTGATGAGCCACACTTCTGGGGCTCGTATTTCTCTTTCTCACTCTGAACTTCTGTTTGATTTCCTTTCTACACCAGACTTCGGTGACACCTTCAATATTGACACGAAACGGCCAAAGATTATCCAGGGCTCAAAGGAAGCCTACTTCGGATACACGGTGCAGCAGCATGAGATCAGCGGCAAGAAGTGGTAAGTGATAAGGGAGTATTAAGGAGTGGGAACAGTGGCTGCTTTTAATGGAGTGTCCCATACTGAGACCACTGCTCCCACGTGCCTCATCCCATACGGAGACCACCGCTCCCACTGCCTCATCCTATACTGACACCACCGCTCCCATGTGCCTCATCCCATACTGACACCACCGCTCCCACGTGCCTCATCCCATACTGAGACCACCGCTCCCACTGCCTCATCCTATACTGACACCACTGCTCCCACTGCCTCATCCTATACTGACACCACTGCTCCCACGTGCCTCATCCCATACTGAGACCACTGCTCCCACTGCCTCATCCTATACTGACACCACCGCTCCCATGTGCCTCATCCCATACTGAGACCACTGCTCCCACGTGCCTCATCCCATACTGAGACCACCGCTCCCACGTGCCTCATCCCATACTGAGACCACCGCTCCCTCGTGCCTCATCCCATACTGAGACCACCGCTCCCTCGTGCCTCATCCCATACTGAGACCACCGCTCCCGCGTGCCTCATCCCATACTGAGACCACCGCTCCCGCGTGCCTCATCCCATACTGAGACCACCGCTCCCGCGTGCATCATCCCATACTGAGACCACCTCTCCCGCGTGCCTCATCCCATACTGACACCACCGCTCCCACGTGCCTCATCCCATACTGAGACCACCGCTCCCTCGTGCCTCATCCCATACTGAGACCACTGCTCCCACATATCTGAGCACCACTGCTCCTGCATACATCGCCCCATCCTGTGCCATGGATCCTTCTGATGGAGCACCACATACTAAATCCACTGCTCCCATGTGCTACCTCCCATTCTGAGACCATCACGTCTGCATGCCGTGTCCTATACTGACACAGCCACTGCTCCCACGTGCCTCATCCTATACTGTGTGCCTTGAATCCTTCTGATAGAGCAGCTCATACTGAGACCATTACTCCTGTGTGGCTTGTCTCATTCTGACACCACCACTCCCGCATACTTTGACCCGCACTGAGAATGCCGCTCCCATCCCGAGCCCATCACTCTCTCATTCCTCATCACATACGGAGACCACCACTACTGTGCACCACATCCCATGCCGACAACACTGCTCCCATGTGTCATGGCTCCTCCTGACCTAGGGTCCCATACTGACCCTACCACTCTTGTGTCCCTCATCCCATACTGAGACCACCGCTCCCACGTGCCTCATCCCATACTGAGACCACCGCTCCCACGTGCCTCATCCCATACTGAGACCACCGCTCCCACGTGCCTCATCCCATACTGAGATCACCGCTCCCACGTGCCTCATCGCATACTGAGACCACCGCTCCCACGTGCCTCATCCCATACTGAGACCACCGCTCCCACGTGCCTCATCCCATACTGAGACCACCGCTCCCACGTGCCTCATCCCATACTGAGACCACCGCTCCCTCGTGCCTCATCCCATACTGAGACCACCGCTCCCTCGTGCCTCATCCCATACTGAGACCACCGCTCCCTCGTGCCTCATCCCATACTGAGACCACCGCTCCCATGTGCCTCATCCCATACTGAGACCACCGCTCCCATGTGCCTCATCCCATACTGAGACCACTGCTCCCACATATCTGAGCACCACTGCTCCTGCATACATCGCCCCATCCTGTGCCATGGATCCTTCTGATGGAGCACCACATACTAAATCCACTGCTCCCATGTGCTACCTCCCATTCCGAGACCATCACGTCTGCATGCCATGTCCTATACTGACACAGCCACTGCTCCCACGTGCCTCATCCTATACTGTGTGCCTTGAATCCTTCTGATAGAGCAGCTCATACTGAGACCATTACTCCTGTGTGGCTTGTCTCATTCTGGCACCACCACTCCCGCATACTTTGACCCGCACTGAGAGTGCCACTCCCATCCCGAGCCCATCACTCTCTCATTCCTCATCCCATACTGAGACCACCGCTCCCTCGTGCCTCATCCCATACTGAGACCACCGCTCCCACGTGCCTCATCCCATACTGAGACCACCGCTCCCACGTGCCTCATCCCATACTGAGACCACCGCTCCCACGTGCCTCATCCCATACTGAGACCACCACTCCCATGTGCCTCATCCCATACTGACAGCACCGCTCCTGTGTGCTGTGGCTCTTTCTGAGGGAGGGCCCTATACTGAGACCATTGTTTCCATGTGCCAGAGCCCCTTCTGACACCACCACTCCTCCTGACAGAGGGTCACATGCAACCTCACTGCTGCTTCTGACAGAGACCACTACTCTTGTGGCTCCTTCTGGTAGAGCATCCATACTGGTATTGCTATAAATGTTCTGGATAGGGCTCCTCTTGTTTGTTCTCTGCTCCTCATCCCCCTTTCTGGGTGGTGTTTAACTCCATGTTACTTAGCTCATTACTCATTACTTTTAGATAATAGAAGGACTAGGGGGCGTTCCATGAAGTTAGCAAGTAGCACATTTAAGACTAATTGGAGAAAGTTCTTTTTCACTCAACGCACAATAAAGCTCTGGAATTTGTTGCCAGAGGATGTGGTTAGTGCAGTTAGTGTAGCTGGGTTAAAAAAGGTTTGGATAAGTTCTTGGAGGAGAAGTACATTACCTGCTATTAATCAAGTTTACTTAGGGAATAGCCACTGCTATTAATTGCATCAGTAGCATGGGATCTTCTTAGTGTTTGGGTAATTGCCAGGTTCTTGTGGCCTGGTTTTGGCCTCTGTTGGAAACAGGATGCTGGGCTTGATGGACCCTTGGGCTGACCCAGCATGGCAATTTCTTATGTTTTTATGTCCTTAAAAGGACAATTTCAGGGTTTCCTGAATCTTCCACCAAGATGCCTCCCATCTGAAGTTAGATGTCTGAGATGCTTAGATGCAGAACCAGGGATGTTTGCAATTTTGTGTTCATTTTATACCTACATCTTCCTTACAAACCTTTGAAACTTGAGCCCTGCCTGCGTCCATCCTCTCAGTCCCACGCTGGAGACTCTGCAGCTGAGCTGGCGCGTGCACAAGTGCTCACAGAACAATCTATGTCAAGTCATTCCCATCTTGGGGAGTGGCCTGTTTTAGCAGCCAGGATCAGCCACTTCAAGCATCAAAGATCATGCGTATGCACCAGCGCAAGGCGGGATTGCCTGACCGAGAGGGTCACAGTCACACAGAGCTGGGATGAGAAGGCAGGAGCCCTGGCTCTGACTCATTCTGTCATGGATAGGCCAGACAGTTCTCCCAGACAGTAAGGGTAGAGGAATTTGTCTTCTGAAGCTACAGTTAGAAGATGCAGGCTGTGATGTGAAACAGCTGGAAGATGCTGGAATGTCTGTCAGGATGTGGAGGAGAAGGCACAGGGAGCAGGACCAGTCAGGGAAGGAGGTGCACAGATGTGAAGCGGATACTCCCAGAAGGACACAGGACAGATGAATACAGAATAAGAGTGTGCTTACAGTTCTAGCACCAGGAAAAGCATGAAGCATACATTGAAATAGCTATCCCTTCTTTTAATCTGTTTAAATACATCGGGGCAGATATTCCACCGTTAAGTTAGTTGGATAGCTATATTCGACCAACTTAACTAGTTGCTGCATGGCTGAATATCGTCCCCTATGTATTTAAACAGATTGAAATAGGTATCCCTTCTTTTAATGCATCCTTCAGGCTTTTCCTGGTGCTTAAATAAGGCTATAACTGTTCCGTCTGGAACATCCCCAACTCTTATGGCTAAATTCCAGCCCCAGCCGGTAACCATTTAGACGGATAACTTTTCAGATATCCATCTGAATAGCTTTTGAATATCAACCTCATTTATTTCTAAACGTTTAATATTCTGCCTTTATCAGGCAGGTCTTAGATGGATTGTAATCAAATTTATGTTACAATTTCCTGTTACATTTGTGATTCAGATTACTTTAAGCGTAGGAGATCACGAACGGGGGCTGGGGAGGGATAAATTTAAGGTTAGTCAAGTGTTAGAGTCAAGTGAAATTTAGGCGAAGGCCTTGGCTCTTTTCCTGAAGGGAAGCTAAGATCTCGCAGCGTAAGGGGAGTGGTATCATATCCGTAGTGCACAATGTGGCAGAAGCTGGGGGTGAGGAGGGCATTGTGGGAGAGGAAATGAACAAGAGAGACACTCAAGGACCAGCCATTAAGATTGGTGATAGAAGAGGTTTGCTCCGATCCTGACTTAAAGCAAATAGACGGCATTTGGTATTGAAGGGCCGGATGAGGTCACAGATCAGATGAATGTGGATGATGAGGGGGTTCAAAGAAAGCATTGAACTGAGGTATTCCACTGGTGAGGATTTTGGGTAAGGATGATTGGTTTGCCCATGACTGACTGAATTCTGATTGAGGACTGTGTCTTAGATGCTGATGTCACTTACGGGTTGTAGTAAGAGTTGGTGATCAGCGGTGTCAAAGGCAGCAGAGAGATCCAATAAGACTAATAGTGTAGCTGGGTTTAAAAAAGATTTGGATAAGTTCTTGGAGGAGACGTTGACTTAGGGAATAGCCACTGCTATTACTGGCATCAGTAGCATGGGACCTGTTTAATGTTTGGGTACTTGCCAGGGTCTTATGGCCTGGATTGGCCACTGTTGGAAACAGGATGCTGGGCTTGATGGACCCTTGGTCTGACCCAGCATGACATGTTCTTATGACTTCTGAAAAGGCTTCCTGAAGATAACCATTCATTTTCTTGAAGCTTCTCTTTCTGAAATCTAGGTCTCTTGTTCTGATATAGTTTGGCTCTGATCCATTGTTTACATTAAGCCTCATAGTATGGTGATCACTGGACTGCAAAGTCGTTCTCTGGTGCAATCCCAGTGACCTGCTAGCAGTGGGGCTGGCGGCTCCTTGCTACGTGCTTGAGAGACTTCTCGCAAGGACTCCAGTAGTCCCCTACTTCTAGTTGACCTAGCAGCTGGCACTCTCCAGGCTACATCTGGCAGGTTTAGGCCCGCCTCCCCCTCATTAACAGCAGCTCCCTTTGCATGTCCATATCTACCTCTTCCCTTTCAAGTTTACTGCTAGTACTTGTGCTAAGAGCTTCCTTCTGGAGTGCTAAACTATAATCTGTACAGGTGGCGCATTCAGTGCACCTGCACCTTCCTAGTCTTCAGTTCAGTGGCGTCCAATACAAATGGGCAAATTCTTCATCTTTCTGAACATATTCTTGGTCTCTGATTGCATCCTTAAATACTTCAGGATCTTTTTTTTCCTTCCTACTCCTTCTATGCCACTAAGAGTCTTTGTTGGTAACTATCCTGGGATTTTTCCCTTTCACCCCAACATACCTGGTCTAGTCAGTGCAGAGGTCCTGGATCCTGCTGACATGGGCCCTGAATCCCACTGCTAGGGGGGCTTCACGCACCCTGCAACACTGGGGTGCGTGAAATGAAACTCTTTCAGAAGGGTCTTATCCAAAATATTGGGGGCATGTTCTCACGTTTTTCTTCTGGGCCATGTCCTTCCGATAAGATAAGGTATTCCCATTACTTGCCTCGTCATCTAATGCCTAGAACCGCTTTTATCTTATAGATGATATTATCCTCTGAGGATATTTCTTGGGATTCAGGCAGTTTCTAAGAGGGCCAAGAAAGGATTACAGTTTTTAACAGCGAAACGTGGAACACATTATGGACGCCAAGAGTTGGGAGGTAAACGTAGCTGGTAGGTTACTGGACCAAGCTGACGTGGGAATGTCCTATGTATCGGGGAGCAAGCTGCGTGGAGGGCACCTGAAGCTGGATGTGGTGGGTGCTTAGCCAGACCTTCTCCCCTGGCTTAAACTATGGCATCTATAGTGTGTTTGCCCTTTCACCCCAAGAAATCTAAACCCTCAAGGGGGGATTAGGGGAAGGGTTACTGTCATGCTCAGCACCCCTACCTCCAACCTGGGTCCATTCTCTTTGGCTTCTCACATCGCAGCCGTCCGCCATAGCTGTGCAAGGCCAATGTTGCCGCCATCCCCGAAGTGGTAGGGGGATTCCCTACTTGGCATGCGCCTAACTTGCTGCGATTTAAAGGGCTCATGGCAGGAAATTCCTCTCGCTGCCCCATGATGCCATCAGCCTTCTCTCACTATTTAAGGACACTTTTCCTCTGCAGCCAGTGCCTCGGCAATAGGTCAACTCTTCGGAGTAGTGCTTTGCCTCCGCATGGTTCCTGATCCTGGTTTCTGGCTCCTGATTATCCCATTCCTGGCTCCTTGTGGCATTCTGGTCTGTCATGAGTTCCTGTCGTCTTATTGGTCAGTCTTCAGTGTCTTCTCCCTGCTTGTGTGGTTCCACCTTCACCTTCCACTTCGTTCTTCGTCTCTTCAGATCAGACTTCTGGTTTTGACCTCTGATTGGATCTTGATGCTGCTGGACCTCCGCCTGTCTCTGACCACTGCCCGAACCACGACACTGAGTGAACTCTGCCTGCCTCTGATCACAATCCGAACCTGACCTCGCTCGCCTGCCGCCTGCCCTGACCACTACTGGACCTTGCCCTCACTCCTCCACTGTAGTACTGGCCTGCAATATCTTCTACTTGACGAATGTCCACCTCCCTAGAGGCCTGCAGCTAAGTCAAGCCAGCCCCAGCACCCGAGGGCTCAACCTAAGGGGAAGAAGGGCTGGTACTGGTGAAGCTCAAGGTGAGCCTCCCAATGATGGGGACCTACAGCTTTCTCCCTGCAGGTTGTGCCAACTGTATCTCGGCCTGATCCATGCCCGCAACACTAAGGTGGTCAATAGTGTCAACGAAAACTGCTTAACAGGCCTAGTGCATTAAAAACCAGCTTAACAGGGAGAATAGGAATCATTTTAAATAATGAACTATCAAGTTCCCAACAAGTTTAAAAACACTCAAAGAAATCTTTAAGTAAACTGCCAGAGAGATTATAAGCATCCTCAGAAATACAGCCACAGCCAACAGCAGCTTTCCTCTCATCCACCTTTCCTGCAGTCCTATTGGCTTGCTCCTGTGTCGCTTTCGGCTTTGCTGTTCTAAAGATCCGGCTTTTCAAGATGATTCAGATACAAACGTTGCATAAAAAAGGTTTGCGTCTCAGAAATTCAATCCAGTCAGTTCATGACTCTTGGCTTGTAATAAATCTAATTCTTAGCTTCGTGTCCTGGGACTCTGGAGAGGGTACAGCCAGGAAAGGTCTCTCTTTTTGTGTCGATGTCTTATTGACAAGAGTGGTTTTTGATTTATTTTATGCCCAGCTCTGCTGTCCTGCACATTCTAGATCCCCAACAAGCTCTCCTCCTCCTCTGGAGCAGATAAACTTGTGCTAGTGATGGTAGTAATAACCCGGGCATGATCGCGGTGCTGCATTGAATCCATTCAGAGCTGGTGGAGCTGCAGGATGTGAGCACACCAGGCCTCTCACACACTTGGAAGATTTACTGCAGCCAGGTTAAGCTCTTGCTATCGCCATCTAGCACCATGCAGCGTGAAGGAGAGTTAATCATTTTGGATGGTCAGCCTTTCTTTCCACTTAAATTCCTACAATATAATTAGGATTTAGATTTAATTACTCTAAACCAAGTTCAGGATGAGATACAGTCTGCCCCAGAGGACTTACCATATTTATCTATTTATTTATTTATTTACCGTCGTTCCGTGTATACATCACAAAGGTTTACAAAGTGACATTCATAGTCATACATTCAACAGATAAACATATCGTTGAATCAGGGGTACCTGAGGAATTGGGAGAAAAAGTGACCTGTTCAAGGTCACAAGGAGCATCAGTGGGAGAATTTCCTGGTTCTCAGTCCATTCCTTCAACTACCACTCCTTCTCCTTCTGTAGCCCTGCTATGGTTCTGGGCTGTACGGCTGTGCCTGTCTCTCCTGGGGGTGTGAGGCCTGTGGCTCTGGGCTGTACGGCTGTGCCTGTCTCTCCTGGGGGTGTGAGGTGTGTGGCTCTGGGCTGTACGGCTGTGTCTGTCTCTCCTGGGGCTGTTCGGCTGTGCCTGTCTCTCCTTCAGCAGTGAGCTTGCCAACACAAGGTCTTATTTTTGACCAGAATCAGCGACTCAAAGCTGCCAAGTACACTTATTCTACCAGTGGTGATTTCTTCTCAGGTCACTGACCTTTAACCTTTTTGCCCTTTGTTCGTTTTCCCTGTTGCTGCTGCACTGGAAGGTGGAGGCTTCTGCTGGCCCTGACCTGATTTTTTTTGGGTACCTTCAAAATGCGCACTCACGGGGCCGGCTAATGGTCTTCCACTCTCAAAAATGTGACCAGTGCCCACTGACCATTTGTGTCTCTGTGCACGCATCAGCTGATGTGAATGCATCCAGTTATGTGCCTGTGCGTGAAATATTGCACATAACCAATAAAGCAAGCAGGAGCTGGAGATGGCTTTTTTTCCTATTTTATAGTTGCAGTCATTGGCCTCCTGGTCATTGACCAGAGAAGAGGCTGAAATATTCGTGTTGCCTCCACTTCCGTGATCCAGCTAAGAGCGCGCTGCCTTGTTATGTAATGTTGCCTAGAGATAATGCACCTCAGCAAGTCCACAGCCACGTCCCCTGCAAGAATAGGGCGTTGTTGTTGGGTGATTACTGGGGCACAGCAGCCCATGCCAGCTTTGCTCATTTATCAGTTCCTCAGATTATCTGATAGCACAAACCTCCCTGGCGCTTCGTTATCACCAACTGCGCTGATGCAACAGAGGGACGGACCCAGCAGCTGGACCTGAAAGAGCTGCCACGTTAGGTCTTGCTAGCAGAACAATAGTTACATAAGCAGAAAGAGCACAATGCAAGTGAAAGCTGAGTAAAGTGGAGAATAACACATGTTCTGAGTTATGAAATGCCAGCAGCGTAACCCTGGAAGGAGAAAAGGAAACGAAATGGAAGTCCAAACACTGGCTGGACGTTTGATCCTTTTCTATGCCCAGACCTTCCCAAAGGGTTCAGGCTGCTGCGCTGCAGAAGCTCAAAAAACTCACACATTGCAAGTTGCAATTCTGCTAGAAACTGCCCTGACGCACTTCACGTGTTGCCAGCTTTAAAGTAAGAGGCAGCGATTCGAGGGCCAGTTCAATGCATCTTCTTGGGTGCTGTGTGTTTCTTGGGGCGTTTCCACGGATTGTGTGTAGCTCGGGGCAACAGGGTGTGTTTCTTAGCTCAATTTCCCTGGGTTGTGTGTGAGCCGCTCATGCTGGAGTATGAGATGGAATTCAGCTGTGATCCATCTTTTTGGGGATGTGCGAGAGAGATCTGTGGGATACTGGGTGAGGAGGAGGAGGTACCCAGCACGTAATCTCCTGAAATACAATTTAGGAGAGGAGGTGGGCAACTGCCATTCACTTCTGTTCATTTTTTGCTGGCACTCCTTTTCTGCATGAGCTCCTCCCCCATGCTAAGCCCCCTTTCCTTATCCTGCTCCCCAGACGATGGAGACAGAGGACTCGCCTTTTGCTCCGTGACATCATCACTGGATAAAGAGAGATGCAGCCGGGGCCATTGCCAGAGATTGCTCAGATTTTCTGGGATGACATTTCCAACTCAAAGCTATGCCATTCAGACTCCCTGTGGCCCCAGTGATCTTCAGCAATGGTTGATGGTTGTAGTAGCTGCGGCTCTCGGCAGGGAAGGCATCAGGATGCATCTCTTTCTAGATGATTGGCTCATCAGGGCCAAATCATTCCAAGACAGCCAGTTGACCAGAGTTGTCTGAGTCTTGAAACACCTAGGCTGAGGGGTGACCTAGTCCAAGAGCAGGCTAAACCCTGCCAGCCCTTAGAGAGTCATGTGATATGAAAATAAGACGTATCTTTCTAATCCAAAATAGGGGCGTAAGTGCAAGAGTCTTGTACTCAAAGTGCCAAAAGTATGGGATTATCTACAACCTTTGGGGCTTATGATGGCCATCATGGACTTTAGTTCCAAACTACGTCTGCAGTTGTCCTATTGGTCCCCCAAGTATCAGAGCTATGAACTCATCTGCCTGTGCCACTCCTGGTAAACATGTGTTGAAAGGAATGGATTTAGTTTCCCTCCTGGATTGTAGGAACCCCAGCATTTTAGAATTGAAGGCCTTATCTTGCAGAGAACCTTAGCTGATGTTCTCTGCTGAAGCAATTACCTTTTAGCTGGTTCCATCCATTCTCCCCAAAGTGGCGTTGCCCTTTCATTTGAATCATGTGCTGCCAGCCTTCCGGGGGGAGTGAATGTCACAGTAAAGAGAGCAGATTGCATCTTTTAGATATCCAACGCATACTTCTCAGATATTTGAAGGTGACAAACCTCTTTTGGAAAATGAAAGGTTATTCGAATTGTTCAGCAACTCCTGTACTGACGAAGCAGCTTCCATGGCTCTTCTGACTAGGTGGATTAAGGAGGCAATTGGATGGGCGTGCTTGTTGAAGGGCTGACATCTGTCAGAGGTGCTCTGTGCTCATTCCATGTGGACAGAATCCTTTGCAGTGGCTCTAGAGGATGTTTGTGAAGAAGCCACTTGGTTGTCTTTGTAGTCTGGATGTACAAACCAAGGCAGATGTTGCATTCTCAGAGCAACCTTTGCTTCCTTCCACCTGGGCTAGTCTAAGCTAGGGTAATTCCCACTTGTCTGGACTCGTCTAGCAGGAGATTAAGGAAGGAGAAATTGTAGTCATGCCTGTTAATTACCTTTCCTTGAATCCTGCTACAACAGTCCAGGACCCACCCAGGATCGCAGTGGCTACATATCTGTACTTATCTCTCTCTCTCCTTGCCTCTCCTTTGATAAGCATAGGAATTGTAGTCCTCTCCTTAGGGAAGCACCTGGATCTTCTCTGAGTCAGCTCTTCTCCTTCTTCCTCCTCACTTCTCTCTTCCTGCCTAGGGGATATTGGTAGAGGTTCCCTTCTCCTAGTAGGGGTAAAGGTACTATTGGTTTAGTGGCTTGCTCCATTATTTTGTCAGAAGATTTCTGGAAAGGGTCCAGGCTGCGCCTTCCTTTATCTAGTGATGATATCTTGGTCCTTTGTCTCAATCAGTTGGGGGGGTGGGGGGTCGAGTAAAACCCACTTGTCTGAAGTGGTCTAGCAGGACTCAAGGAAAGGAAATTAACAGGTATGATGACATTTTTCCATCACATACCTGGGGCACAGTGGACCCAGTGACTTTACAGTGGAGTTTACTGCTGTGCAGGTGTTGCTCAGTACGTTGCCTTCTTGTCTTGTGGTGACCCTTAGTAAAGAAGCACCTTTATATATTCCAGTCACTGGGTGGGATTTTTTTCCTGTAAATCATCGCTGTATGGCACTTTAAAACCCAAACAGATTTTGTATGGAAGTTATCACCTTGCATCCCTTCCTCACCACCAGGAAGCATTTTGGTATTTATGGAGCCATTGGGTCTCCCCATCAGGGATGCTTAGGGGAGGGGAGAGGGGTGAAGTCTTGCAGCTATGTCTTAGCTTTCTTGCCTGGTTTCTGAATGCCTGTGAAACTCCCTGCGCTCTTCATCCCCAAACCACGTGACCCCCCCCACCCTCCCTGAGCACAAGACTAGGGCAGGGAGAAGGAGACATTCAGTGCATGATGGTAAAACCAATTCTATGACTTCTGCTGGGGCAGTTTTGCTTAGAGGGAATGATTTGCTCAGAGTCGCATGGGGTAATAGGATTTAATCTGATGCCATAACCTCCAGATACCAAATAGTGGTGATGTGGGCTGTTGAAGAAATCTTACTCCAAAGACCGCATGATCCCAGGACAGCAGGCCCTAGTGGTAGACAGACTGCTGCGAGTACAGCTAGGGTCTGGCGACGGATAGATCTGCTGCTAGTACAGCTAGGGTCTGGCGACGGATAGATCTGCTGCTAGTACAGCT
Organism: Rhinatrema bivittatum; assembly: GCF_901001135.1. Taxonomy (NCBI): domain Eukaryota; kingdom Metazoa; phylum Chordata; class Amphibia; order Gymnophiona; family Rhinatrematidae; genus Rhinatrema; species Rhinatrema bivittatum. The sequence continues at coordinate 81,104,612 of NC_042627.1, read as the reverse complement.
AGGGTCTGGCGACGGAGAGATCTGCTGCTAGTAAAGCTAGGGTCTGGCGACGGAGAGATCTGCTGCTAGTAAAGCTAGGGTCTGGCGACGGATAGATCTGCTGCTAGTAAAGCTAGGGTCTGGCGACGGATAGATCTGCTGCTAGTACAGCTAGGGTCTGGCGACGGATAGATCTGCTGCTAGTACAGCTAAGGTCTGGCGACGGATAGATCTGCTGCTAGTACAGCTAAGGTCTGGCGACAGAGAGATCTGCTGCTAGTACAGCTAGGGTCTGGCGACAGAGAGATCTGCTGCTAGTAAAGCTAGGGTCTGGCGACAGAGAGATCTGCTGCTAGTAAAGCTAGGGTCTGGCGACAGAGAGATCTGCTGCTAGTACAGCTAGGGTCTGGCGACACAGAGATCTGCTGCTAGTACAGCTAGGGTCTGGCGACACAGAGATCTGCTGCTAGTACAGCTAGGGTCTGGCGACAGAGAGATCTGCTGCAGGTACAGCTAGGGTCTGGCGACAGAGAGATCTGCTGCAGGTACAGCTAGGGTCTGGCGACAGAGAGATCTGCTGCTAGGGTCCGGCCATGGATGGTGCCACAGAGCTGCAGCTGCACATTCAGCCAGGGTCCAGCATAAGCCAGCACGCTGCATATTGCAAGCAGATTTCCTTTTGGCATCTAGCAACAGCAAACTGTGCTTTTTCTCTCTCTTCTTGGCACACAGCCCAGATCAGCAGTCTCAGTATAGTATAAATCTTTCTGCAGTGTAATTTATTTATTTATAGTAAATTATTTCCTTCACAGTCCTTTCTCTAGTATTCTAGATGCTTTTCTTATTTCAATAAGATGATTTCTTGGGTACAAAACTAGAAGATAGTTTAAACTCCCTATGCATTTTCCTCCTTGGGGTCTCTGCTTAGCTGTCCGTGCTGTAGTCATATCTTTCGCTGTCAGGGTGCTGCTGTCTCCTACCATGAGGTCTCTCTCTCTTAAGTTCTCCATACTGTATTCAGGCTTTGGGTATCTCAGGGTGCTGCTTTCTCCTCCCATGAGGTCTCTCTCTCTTCAGCTCTCCATGCTGTATTCAGGCTTTGGGTATCTCAGGGTGCTGCTTTCTCCTCCCATGAGGTATCTCTCTCTCTTCAGCTCTCCATGCTGTATTCAGACTTTAGGTATCTCAGGGTGCTGCTGTCTCCTCCCATGAAGTCTCTCTCTCTTCAGCTCTCCATGCTGTATTCAGGCTTTGGGTATCTCAAGGTGCTGCTCTCTCCTCCCATGAGGCCTCTCTCTCTCTCTTCAGCTCTCCATGCTGTATTCAGGCTTTGGGTATCTCAAGGTGCTGCTGTCTCCTCCCATGAGGTCTCTCTCTCTTCAGCTCTCCATGCTGTATTCAGGCTTTGGGTATCTCAGGGTGCTGCTGTCTCCTCCCATGAGGTCTCTCTCTCTTCAGCTCTCCATGCTGTATTCAGGCTTTGGGTATCTCAGGGTGCTGCTGTCTCCTCCCATGAGGTCTCTCTCTCTTCAGCTCTCCATGCTGTATTCAGACTTTAGGTATCTCAGGGTGCTGCTGTCTCCTCCCATGAAGTCTCTCTCTCTTCAGCTCTCCATGCTGTATTCAGGCTTTGGGTATCTCAAGGTGCTGCTCTCTCCTCCCATGAGGTGTCTCTCTCTCTCTTCAGCTCTCCATGCTGTATTCAGGCTTTGGGTATCTCAAGGTGCTGCTCTCTCCTCCCATGAGGTATCTCTCTCTCTTCAGCTCTCCATGCTGTATTCAGGCTTTGGGTATCTCAGGGTGCTGCTTTCTCCTCCCATGAGGTATCTCTCTCTCTTCAGCTCTCCATGCTGTATTCAGGCTTTGGGTATCTCAGGGTGCTGCTTTCTCCTCCCATGAGGTATCTCTCTCTCTTCAGCTCTCCATGCTGTATTCAGGCTTTGGGTATCTCAGGGTGCTGCTTTCTCCTCCCATGAGGTATCTCTCTCTCTTCAGCTCTCCATGCTGTATTCAGGCTTTAGGTATCTCAGGGTGCTGCTGTCTCCTCCCATGAGGTTTTTCTCTTTTCAGTTGTCCATGATGTTTGTATATTTATTTGTTTGCTTTTATATACCGACATTCGTTGGGGTACATCACATCGGTTCACATTGTAACAGGATAATAGCATGACGGAAGTCGTACCATTTTTACATTGTAACATTAAAACATGCGTAGGAACAGTTTAACAGTGAAACATAGTGGAACGCAGGGACAGTAATTGTACATAGTAACAATTGAGGAGAACTTTTTTGAGATGTGTACATACTTTGGTTGTCTAAACTCCTGCCTCCTACATTACGATTATTACATCCCGCAATGATCTGATCAGGAAGCAGAGTTCTGGAAAACCAGTCAAAAATATATTCAGTTAGTGCAATAAAAAGGTCATTGACCTTTATTCCAACCTACCCAAACAGACTAATATGGCAACCGCATGACTCTGGCCAAGTAAAAAATCAGGTTAGTATTCCTATTCACCCTCTCGACAGAGACCCCTCACCCCAGAAGGATTTCCTTGTGAGATGCACAGTACGCCTTGTGCTGGGCTGGTGATACATCTAATCCCGGCTTTGTGGGAAAGGAGATTTCCATTGCTATATTGTCTTCTGTCAGTGCTGGCTGGCTCCTTGAATGGGTTTCAGTTCTAAGGCTTTGCTGCTGAGAGGGAGACAAGCCCTCCTGCTGAAGTGCAGATCTGCTATGACTCAGCTCTTGGAGGGCTTGACTGCAGTCTTTCATGGGCAGGGATCTGTGTACAGAGTTCATGGACGTACGCTTCTCCAGTGACCCCATCACTAAACTACGAGAGCCACAGGGATATTTCCATCTACCCAGGCTGAACCACAAGAGTCCAGGAAGAAGCAAGTGCTAAGTGAAGGGGCAGCTCTGTTCCTTCTCTCCACCATGGGCGTGGTGCTGCCACAGCTGTGGGAATTCACTGGCAAAGGTTGGGAAAGCTGTGGCTTGTTTGCTGTAGGTATTCAGGATGCTCCATGCACAGATGTGGGAATTCTCTGGTGCTGACTCATATTCAGTGGCAGAGCGTGGTGCGTGGTGCTGCCACAGCTGTGGGAATTCACTGGCAAAGGTTGGGAAAGCTGTGGCTTGTTTGCCGTAGGTATTCAGGATGCTCCATGCACAGATGTGGGAATTCTCTGGTGCTGACTCATATTCAGTGGCAGAGCATGGTGCTGCCACAGCTGTGGGAATTCACTGGCAAAGGTTGGGAAAGCTGTGGCTTGTTTGCCGTAGGTATTCAGGATGCTCCATGCACAGATGTGGGAATTCTCTGGTGCTGACTCATATTCAGTGGCAGAGCGTGGTGCGTGGTGCTGCCACAGCTGTAGGAATTCACTGGCAAAGGTTGGGAAAGCTGTGGCTTGTTTGCCGTAGGTATTCAGGATGCTCCATCCACAGATGTGGGAATTCTCTGGTGCTGACTCATATTCAGTGGCAGAGCGAGGTGCTGCCACAGCTGTGGGAATTCACTGGCAAAGGTTGGGAAAGCTGTGGCTTGTTTGCTGTAGGTATTCAGGATGCTCCATGCACAGATGTGGGAATTCTCTGGTGCTGACTCATATTCAGTGGCAGAGCGTGGTGCGTGGTGATGCCACAGCTGTGGGAATTCACTGGCAAAGGTTGGGAAAGCTGTGGCTTGTTTGCTGTAGGTATTTAGGATGCACCGTGGATGGTTGTAGGAATTCTCTGGTCCTGCTCTGAGCTTGCTCACACTCTCTATGGATCTCTCTTTCTCTCTCCATGCACACTCCCCCCCCCCCCCCTTCTTTTCAGCTTGTGAGAGGAAATAAAGTAGATCCGTCTGAGGTTGTGACTTCAAAATGGAGAATCATGGAACTAGGTTTTTACAATGTGACACACAACCTACCATAATAAACATACACCCAACATAACATTACAAAATATATATTCGCTTTATTAATTTACATGTGCTTACATATAGCAAACTCATATTATTTACAATGATATAGCTTCACATATTCCTAATACCATCCCATTCACATAAAGTCCCATGCATACAATCTTCTAATTCCCTCACTCCACACGTATCACAAGCATACCAGTCCCATTTATGCTACCTGGGGAAACACTCCCACACGACATCAGGATCCAGCGTCTTTCGCCATGGGAACAACACAAATACATAATAGTATTCAAAAGTTAAACAATTTACTTTAGATACTCCCTAGTAATAAAAGTCAAAACATGATCCAACTCTAAAGGACTGAAACTGTCTGCAAGACAGCGAGCTCGCTGCTGCTGATCGTGCTAGTGCTCTCCTACCCGCTGCTTTCTAATGGGCCGATACAGAAAAACGCGCGGGAGAGCTGGCGAACGCCCAGGCCACGCTCCTGGGCGCGCGATTCAGGAGGGTGGCCTATGCAAATTAGGGCCAGCGGTAAAAGGAGGCGCTAGGGACACCGGAGCGCACTGTACTGTATCGGCCTGTAACTGTCTCAAAGATGGGAGACCTATGAGATTACTCCCAAATTAGTTCCACTTTTAAATTATATTGGACACCTACTTAAATTGTCCTAATAGCACCGCTCTCGTCTGCTGCCCTTCAGTTAGACAAATCACCATTTCTCTCACTCGTTAACCGCACGAGTTATTCTTTAAACAAACATTCCACCATCTTCTTAAATCATTTTATGATATATATATATATAGATAGATGTGTGTGTGTATATATATATATATCTATCTAACCCCATTAACAAGCAGAGCACGGTGATATTATGTGCAAGTGCATGTTTATTATTTCTGGATTCCTTTTGTGTATCTGATGCTTGGAATCTTATACACACTTTCAGTAGCTGAGTTTACACATTACAGATGGACAAAATTGCAAGCTAGAAGTGTATGGAAGTTGTCCCCTTCTCTTCTTGACTGGGGTCTCCTTGCCCCATATGCCCAGGGCGCTACCTCATGAGGTCATTTCACTTTCTGCAGACACCTCTGGGGGCCTTCGTGATGCCTGAGGCACAGCATGACAGGGGCAGTCGTTTCCCTCTGAGCTGGAGCAGTGCCACCTCTGCACAGGGAAGCCCTGGCAGTGGCCACCCAGTTCATGTGCTGAATGCCTGTAGTGCTGAGCTGTCAAGCCGAGATGACAGGGTTTGTCCTAAAAACAGGAAGGGCTGACATCTGTAATAGAACAAAGCAAACACAGATTGTGCTGTGCTGCCCGTACAGAAGGCTTCCACTGTCTGCCCCAAGAGAGCACCTGAGACCCTCCAGGGTGCCAGGGTTACGACGGGCACAAGAGCCTCCTCTCCTCAGCCTGACGGTGCGGCACGGCTGGCTCTGACCTCGGCGGCTGCGCTGGGGGTTAGTGGCAGTCCTCCCGTCCCCCTCCTCCTTCCCTTTATAACATAGGGGGAGGGGGGAGGGGCACGAGAGAGAGGGACATACAACCCAGATATTCCAAAACCTCCTGATGCACCAGAAGCATTGCTCATTGAAAAGCAAGTTCTCGACCAGGGCTTCTGACATCTGTCCCTGGTGACCCCCACAGCTGGTCGGGTTTTCAGGATGAATATGCAGGAGCTATATTTGCATATTTTGGGATTCTAAATATATCTGCTACATACTCACTGTGAATATCCTAAAAACCCAGCTGGCTTTGGATTCACCAAGACATGACTTGGAAGCCCAGATCTAGGACAAGAGATTTCAAGGGAATAATCTTAGGAATAATACTATAAAATAGTTTTTAATGAAAAGCTTGCAAGATACATGAAATAGCCTCAGAGGAGAGATGATAGAGGCCAAAACAGTAGCAGAGTTCAGGGAAGTCTGGAAAAAGCACAGAGGATCCTTAGCTGCTGGGGAGTGAGGGGTAAAGCCTGGGATAAGCACAGAGGATCCTTAGCTGTGAGGGGTAAAGCCTGGGATACGCACAGAGGATCCTTAGCTGTGGGAGGGAGTGAGAGGTAAAGCCTGGGATAAGCACAGAGGATCCTTAGCTGTGGGAGAGTGAGGGGTAAAGCCTGGGATAAGCACAGAGGATCCTTAGCTGTGGGAGGGAGTGAGAGGTAAAGCCTGGGATAAGCACAGAGGATCCTTAGCTGTGAGGGAGTGAGAGGTAAAGCCTGGGATAAGCACAGAGGATCCTTAGCTGTGGGGGAGTGAGGGGTAAAGCCTGGGATAAGCACAGAGGATCCTTAGCTGTGAGGGAGTGAGAGGTAAAGCCTGGGATAAGCACAGAGGATCCTTAGCTGTGGGGGAGTGAGGGGTAAATCCTGGGATAAGCACAGAGGATCCTTAGCTGTGAGGGGTAAAGCCTGGGATAAGCACAGAGGATCCTTAGCTGTGGGGGAGTGAGGGGTAAATCCTGGGATAAGCACAGAGGATCCTTAGCTGTGAGGGGTAAAGCCTGGGATAAGCACAGAGGATCCTTAGCTGTGGGGGAGTGAGGGGTAAATCCTGGGATAAGCACAGAGGATCCTTAGCTGTGGGGGAGTGAGGGGTAAATCCTGGGATAAGCACAGAGGATCCTTAGCTGTGAGGGGTAAAGCCTGGGATAAGCACAGAGGATCCTTAGCTGTGGGGGAGTGAGGGGTAAATCCTGGGATAAGCACAGAGGATCCTTAGCTGTGAGGGGTAAAGCCTGGGATAAGCACAGAGGATCCTTAGCTGTGGGGGAGTGAGGGGTAAATCCTGGGATAAGCACAGAGGATCCTTAGCTGTGGGGGAGTGAGGGGTAAAGCCTGGGATAAGCACAGAGGATCCTTAGCTGTGGGGGAGTGAGGGGTAAATCCTGGGATAAGCACAGAGGATCCTTAGCTGTGAGGGGTAAAGCCTGGGATAAGCACAGAGGATCCTTAGCTGTGGGGGAGTGAGGGGTAAAGCCTGGGATAAGCACAGAGGATCCTTAGCTGTGGGGGAGTGAGGGGTAAAGCCTGGGATAAGCACAGAGGATCCTTAGCTGTGAGGGGTAAAGCCTGGGATAAGCACAGAGGATCCTTAGCTGTGGGGGAGTGAGGGGTAAAGCCTGGGATAAGCACAGAGGATCCTTAGCTGTTGGAGAGTGAGGGTAAAGCCTGGGATAAGCACAGAGGATCCTTAGCTGTGAGGGAGTGAGGGGTAAAGCCTGGGATAAGCACAGAGGATCCTTAGCTGTGGGGGAGTGAGGGGTAAAGCCTGGGATAAGCACAGAGGATCCTTAGCTGTGGGAGGGAGTGAGGGGTAAAGCCTGGGATAAGCACAGATGATCCTTAGCTGAGGGGGAGTGAGGGGTAAAGCCTGGGATAAGCACAGATGATCCTTAGCTGAGGGGGAGTGAGGGGGCCAAGCTGAGTGCAGAATGCAGATACTTTCTTTCCTTGCTGTTGTGTTGGTTGCATAGTATTTGTCAGTACTAAAATAGTTTGTTTGCCTGAGGATCCAGCAGCACAGTGCCTTCAGGTAGCCAGGGTTGTGATTCATGTTTGTGCGCTGTTCCTGCTGTCTTGCATTTATTGAGCTCACTGGAAAGTGAGTTTTACAATTCTGTATTACGGCGTCCGAGGACAAGCTGGCAGTGTCTCTCCTGTTTCCCTTCCGGGTCCTATTGATTATAGTTTGCAAAATAAAAATAGCTTTTCTGTCCATCTGCGTGACGCACATGCAGCGAGAGTGTGCCGGCGTCCTGGGAGGCTGCTGCTTGGCACGTGAATGGCCTTGGACAGGCCCTGTGGCCAGCAGAGGCAGAAACCTCCAGATCCGTCGGCTCTGCCCGTGCCTCTCCCTCTCAGCCTCTACTTTCCCCCTTCCGTCTCTCTCGCTCTTTCCTTCTGGCACTTTGACTGTGAGCTGTGATGTCAGGTAGCCACTTGCGTTTATCTCAGCAGAGTCCTGGATTAAGGGCCTCACTTCTCAGGAGACTGCCCTGCCATGACTCCCTCGGCCCTGCTTCCACACTTCATGTTGCTATGGATGGGGGGGGGGGGGGGGTGAAGGCTCGGAACCATCCCTCTCCCTGGGAGTGTGAAGCAGGAGGGGGGGATCACCCCATCTTACCAGCCGCGCACCACAGAGAGAGGGTACGAGCCCTTCTACCGCTGCCCCTCCATGAGCTCCGTCAGCACCGTGGGGGCCAAGCAGGACTTCCCTTCACCCACCTCACAACCAATAACGGGAAATCTTCCTCCTTTCACCTTGCTCTCTGCTTTTCTGCCTGTAGCCCCTGGCCCGGTCAGCTCTTGGGCACCGTGAGGTCCACGGTCCGGGCAAAGCTTCGTCACCCCCTTGGGTTTCTGCATGGGTGGGACGACGGGGAATTCAGTCTTTTCAAGGTCCTTCCCCACTTCAGTCAAACAAAAAATCACCCTCCATGCCAGTTCTGTTCTTCAAAATAAAATAAATAAAATAAATAAATAAATTAAAAAAATGTCCTTTACTGAAACTGGTGCAGAAAAAGCAAAATTCAACCCTACACTAGAGGGTAGGACACCTGACTGTACACAGATCTCTGTCTTTCACATGCTCCTTCCCACCAGGGTAAGCTCTTTGGGACAGGCTCCCTTCCGCCATGAGTCCTACACTAGAGGATAGTTCACCTGATTGTACACAGATCTCAGCCTCTTTCACACGCTCCTTCCCACAAAGGTAAGCTCTTTGGGACAGGCTCCCTTCTGCCATGAGTCCTTCCAGTGACTTTTGAGTCTGTAGATCCCCTGACTTTCCTTAGCTGAGCTGCATCAGCCAGCACTCTCTGACTTTCCCAGGCAGACTGTTTTCCCTCATCCAGGACTGCAGGATCCCCTCCATTCCCTCCTCCTCCCGGGCTCCTTCTCCTCCTCTCCCTATAAGGCTCAGCGAGTGCCCTCTGTAAAGAGAGATCCCTGCCTTTTCTAAGGCTGATGCTGACTCCGTCTGCCCACATCAGTGGGTGCAGGGGTGGGGAGTGGTGCACTGTACTGGGGACATCACACATGGGGCCGAGGCCACTGCTTCCACACTACTACGGGGCAACCTCTCTCAGTCAGGAGCAGAGCTGGACACCCCATCACATCTCCCTTCTACGCCAGCCAAGCCGGAGTGAAGTTCTGGGATATCTTCAGACTTCAGAACAGACTGAATGTCTAAATCATTCCTTGCCCTGCAGGCTCTGAATTTTTTAATTTAAAAAGTCTTATAGCCCACTACTTCTAATAAAAATTATCCAGAATGGATAACAGTATCATGCATACAGATAAATTAAAACCTAAAATTCAGTATCTCCATCTCCTGCCTTCCCCTGCAGGACCCGCACCTCCTGCCTTACCCTGCAGGATCCGCACTTTGCTTTCTGAATAGTTGAAGGTGCCTTGCACAGGAGCAGACATGAAGAGGGAGGTGTGCTGTGCAGGGCAGAGGATCTGCCTGTGTTTCTAGCTGGTAACTGAATGAAGGCCAATGGCTGTGCCTCTTGTAACTGTCCCTTTAATGCTGCTCTAGGCTGGTGGTGGGGGCTCCTTTTGAAACGAATGGACAGCAGAAAACGGGCGATGTGTACAAATGTGCAATTACCAATGAGACCAGCAGCAACTGCACCAAACTGAACCTTGGTAGGTCTTGCAGAGAAGATAACTGTACCGACTGCATTGTCTCTGTGCATGTGTGGTCCATTGCATACAGATCAGTGGCCCTGAGGCTCTTGTAATCTCTCTGCAGGCCTTGCAGGGCCCTTCCAAGCTTCCTGTCTTCATTTCCTCCTCTTCCTGCTTCTGTCCAGCCCTCTCTCAATTGATAGGCTCCGCATTTGCTTTCAGGGTCAGTGCCACCTGGATGTTCTGGTGTGTTTAAACTGCTAGAATTCAAGTAAAAAGAAGTCAATAGATGAAATGTAATCATTCTCCTGTTGGTACTCTGCTTTGCTTGGGAATGTTCTGTCATATTAATCTGTGAGAATGTCTTCCAATTGTGATCTGGAATGCGCCATCACTTCTAGATCTGATCTAGAATCTTGCATTATTTCTAGCTTTGCTCTGGACTACTACCATGGTTTTAACTTTGCTTCAGAATGCTGTCATTGGTCTAGCTTTCCTCTGTGATATCATCTCTTACAGCTTTGCTATGGAATACTATCATGATTCTAGCTTTGCTTTGGAATACTCTATTCTAGCTTCCTCTGTAATAGCTCTTACAGCTTTGCTATGGAATACTATCATGATTCTAGCTTTGCTTTGGAATACTCTATTCTAGCTTCCTCTGTAATAGCTCTTACAGCTTTGCTATGGAATACTATCATGATTCTAGCTTTGCTTTGGAATACTCTATTCTAGCTTCCTCTGTAATAGCTCTTACAGCTTTGCTATGGAATACTATCATGATTCTAGCTTTGCTTTGGAATATTCTATTCTAGCTTCCTCTGTAATAGCTCTTACAGCTTTGCTATGGAATACTATCATGATTCTAGCTTTGCTTTGGAATATTCTATTCTAGCTTCCTCTGTATTGTCTCTTACAGTTTTGTTCTGGAGTACTGTATCTGTTCTAGCTTTCCTCTGTGATATAATCTCTTAACAGCTTTGCTTCAGAATGCTACCTTGGTTCTAGCTTTCTCTCGTTCAGCTTTGCTCTGGAATACCGTCTTGGTTCTAGCTTTCTTCCAGAATGATGCACACACTAGTTCTAGCTGCACTCAGGAATTAGAAATCACATCTCATTCATGCCATCTAACTGGGATTTCATTTCTTAAGGAAGAGTCACACTTTCCAACGTGTCAGAACGCAAGGATAATATGCGTCTGGGCATGAGTCTAACCACAAACCCCAAGGACAACAGCTTTGTGGTAAGTAACAAAAGACAGCTTTCCAAAAATAAACTGCTCTCTTTTCTGCACCATTTCAGAATCTTTTCTTCTATGATGTCTGAGTTTCTTCATCCGTCTATGCTGACAGCATCTGAATCCCTCTCTTCACACACAATGATGCTTGAGCAGAGGCGCTAGGAGCCTCTGGTTTCTGGGCTACAGCCAAAGATTTGTTTCCTTTGTGAATCCTCTGAGGAGGGAGTGGCGCACATCTGGATGAACAGCTGGGGTCTCTCCTGAACATTTCAGGAGCTTTGCTTTTCTATTTGTGTATTAAGGCCTACGTTTTGTTTTCATCTTGGTCTTATGGGTTGGGCTGTGTTTCATGGTAGGTGTCTTATTTTATGATGTTGTTGATGTAACTTGCTTAGAGCATCATTGTGTAAAACGAGAGAGGAATTATGATAAAATAAATACATTTCAGAAGTTTCAAGTTAATTTCACCCTGGATGGCCGTGCAGGGGATTTGGGCTCGGAGTGGCAGTGCCATGGAGGTGGTGTATTCAGATCCGGGGAGGATGGCTGTTGGCTGGCATGGGTCACCTAAATTGTCCGGGGAGGGAGAGGGACACAGACCCCTGAGGAAGGCACTGGAAACGTTTTTTGTTTGTTTTTTTCAATACTCGAGTGATGCACCCCCATGAGCTATTTCAGCCCCTCACTTTCAGCCCATTAGCAGAAAAGCTCCAGGGACTGGTGGCAGATTCACTGAGCACATGTCGGGGACTTCAAGGGACTCTGTATATCAGTGGGGTCTGCAGTTTATTGACCTCTGTTTTCCCTATCACAGTTTTTCATTTCCATGTTTCTTTTTCTTTCTTTGTTGCTGTAGGCCTGCAGCCCTCTCTGGTCTCATGAGTGTGGAACCTCTTATTACACCACAGGAATGTGCTCCAAAGTCAACGCCAACTTCCGCTTCTCCAAGACGGTTGCCCCAGCACTCCAGCGTATGATAAAGGCATTATTACACACCCTCCCTCTCCCAATCCCGCAGGCCCCAGTGCGCTATCCGTACAGGACTGGGAGCGAGCCAGGCATTAACACCACAAGGGGCCCAGTTGTTGAAGCTGAGGGATATCGGGACACCTGGCTGTGACTGAGCTGACATCTTAGCTTCTGCTCTGGGCCCCAGTATGTCTAGTGCTGGCCTTGCATCTGTATCATCTCAGGATACGGCTGTGCATGCTGCCTCCTGTCCCAAGGCACTGCCTGCTGCTGTCAGAGCCCGCATGGCCCAAGGTGGCCGCAGACCCCACCATTCTGTGCCACTGGGCGTTGGGGATCAGACGCTCACCTCCATGAAACAAATGCATTTCACAGTACAAATCGGGTTTCTTCCACCTTTTTAGCAGAAGCCACACGGGGAATCACTTTTTGTCTGTCCTGCTCCTTTTCACCTCATTTTACAAGCAAAGTGGCCATCAAGGCTTTTGCTCTTTGAGTGGTGCCACAGACGTGAGACTGGATAAGGAGCTCATATCTGGTCTTTGGTTTTTAAATTGAGAATAAGGCAATAATTCCTCCAGCGGCTAAAAGAAAATGAATCCCTCTGTGCCCTAGCAATGTCGCACACATTTATTGATTTTTGTAACTTTTTGTCCTGCCCCTGTGGGCAGAGCCAGGGCTGGTACCTGGGATCAGGAGCCTTCCTTTACAACCACTCGGGGATCTTACTCTTAGTTAAGATGTGCTGGGGGGGGGGGGGGGGGGGGAGGCAGAGATATTATCATGGTCATGGCAGTGACAGCTCTCGGCCGGGGACCATGCACCAGGATTCTTCCAGAACCAGCAATCGTCAACCCTTTTGCAAAGGCTCTGAATCCCTCCACAAGGGCTGTGAGCACTGCCCCTGCAGCATCCCACCTGATCCAGGCACAGCTCTGCCACTGAGCCCGCCCTCTCTTTCATTATTAAAGTTGTTATTGTTTTATAGTTTCAAACTCTGCCTCCTTGGGAGCAGCCATTATGCCCCAGTGTCCCTGAGGAGCTCATTCGCCTGCCTCTCATTGGTCCGTAACGCTAACAGTGACATCACACTTGCAGACAGTGGGAACCAATGAGCCTCTCTTCTAGGTGATGTCACTCTTTGGCAGCTCCCAGAGAAGACTAATTTTACATTTTGCTACTTGGCATGGGAGGGCAATTTTAAAACCATTTCCCTGGGTGAACTGGCATATGTACACATATGAAATAAAATCGGCTGAACGTGCACACGTGTGTGCACAATTTTATATGGACACACACATGTGCACACAGATGTGGTTCTGCTGCGTAAGTGAAGGTATTTTATTAGACAGGCGCACCAATGCAACACCCTTTTCCCCAGGTCACCCGGTTGAAGGTCCAGATTTCCTAACCACCCCTGTTATTTAGCCTCCCTTTTAACCCTGATCCTTAAATCCTAGTTTTTAAAATTTTACCACTTACACACCATCCAAAGCAGAAGTAAAGTTACGCGGTAAGGGACTCCGGTGCACGCTTGTGCGCGTTAATATTACGCACACATTTCAAAGTAACGTCCAGAATGCCCATGCTTCGACCGTGTTTTAAAGTTTTTGGTTTGAGCAGGTACCGGAAGATAAGCGTGTGCTTGCGTGCTCTCTAAAATCCATGCAGGTGTGCTGCCTGAGCCACGTACATATCTCCTGGGTTTGGCACATGCAGGGCTCATAAAATCAACCTTTAAGAAATACTAGTTAAGACCGAAGGACCATCAAGCCCAGTATCCTTTGTCCAATAGCAGCCAAACCAGATGACAAATACTTGGCAGGATAGCAAACAAGTAAATAGTAATAAACATGCATCCTAAAGCATTCCACCGCACACGACAGAAACACGTCCTGGTGATCATTTTACACCGCACACGACGGAAACACTTCCTGGTGATCATTTTACACCGCCCACGATGGAATCACTTCCTGGTGATCATTTTACACCGCACACGACGGAAACACGTCCTGGTGATCATTTTACACCGCCCACGACGGAAACACTTCCTGGTGATCATTTTACACCGCCCACGACGGAAACACGTCCTGGTGATCATTTTACACCGCCCACGAGGGAAACACTTCCTGGTGATCATTTTACACCGCCCTCGATGGAAACACGTCCTGGTGATCATTTTACACCGCACACGAGGGAAACACGTCCTGGTGATCATTTTACACCGCACACGAGGGAAACACGTCCTGGTGATCATTTTACACCGCCCACGACGGAAACACTTCCTGGTGATCATTTTACACCGCCCACGACGGAAACACGTCCTGGTGATCATTTTACACCGCCCACGACGGAAACACGTCCTGGTGATCATTTTACACCGCCCTCGACGGAAACACGTCCTGGTGATCATTTTACACCGCCCACGACGGAAACACTTCCTGGTGATCATTTTACACCGCCCACGACGGAAACACTTCCTGGTGATCATTTTACACCGCACACGAGGGAAACACGTCCTGGTGATCATTTTACACCGCACACGAGGGAAACACGTCCTGGTGATCATTTTACACCGCCCACGATGGAAACACGTCCTGGTGATCATTTTACACCGCCCACGATGGAAACACGTCCTGGTGATCATTTTACACCGCCCTCGAGGGAAACACGTCCTGGTGATCATTTTACACCGCCCTCGATGGAAACACGTCCTGGTGATCATTTTACACCGCCCACGAGGGAAACACTTTCTGGTGATCATTTTACACCGCACACGAGGGAAACACTTCCTGGTGATCATTTTACACCGCACACGACGGAATCACTTCCTGGTGATCATTTTACACCGCACACGACGAAAACACATCCTGGTGATCATTTTACACCGCCCATGATGGAAACACGTCCTGGTGACCATTTTACACTGCCCATGACGGAATCACTTCCTGGTGATCATTTTACACCGCACACGAGGGAAACACGTCCTGGTGATCATTTTACACCGCACACGATGGAAACACGTCCTGGTGATAATTTGTGCTATTTTTCACAAACTTTAGGCATTGAAATGACCTTTCTCGGTGTTGCCCCATTCCACAAGGCATTGTGCTGCTCTCGTTTTTCAGGTGCAGTGCCCGGTTCTTTCTACAATGATTGATTATATTGCGAGTTACAGGTGACTAAGAAATGCTATGGAAATGTGGTAGCCCTGCCCCCAAGGTGTGAGAGCTCCAGTCCTGGCTGTGCCTTATGACAGTTATACTGAAAGTCTGTTTGATTACTTGAGTAACTTTATTTTTTTTTTAATGCAAGATTTTCATTTTTGACCCAGCAGTTGTATTTCCAGCCAGCCAAATCCAAGGCTGGGATCTGATGCTATGCATCTTCATTTGTCTCTAGCTAAGAACTTTCCCCTTGATTATTTTGGCTGAGAATAGGGGGATTAATGCACCAGGACTCCTTCCAGAACCCTCCAATCATAGGCCTAAATCTGTCCATTGAGTGTCACTATTGCACAGGGGCTGTGAGGGCTACCTCTGCAGCATCCTAGGGAATGGATCCCAGGGCATCCTCATGCTGAGCCAAAGTCTTAAGAGGAAGTGAAAGGAAGGACTTTGGGATGCTGGGGGAGGGCACCTGAAGATAGAGTAGGGCCTAACAAGGGAGGCTCTGTCAGTGATACCCTGATTCTCCTTCTTGCTCTAGGATGCCAGACGTACATGGATATCGTCATCGTCCTGGACGGTTCTAATAGCATCTACCCCTGGGTTGAGGTCCAGCACTTCCTGATCAGTGTCCTCAAAAAGTTCTACATCGGGCCTGGACAGATCCAGGTGAGCAGCGATGCCTGGTTCTGGAGGGAGTTGGATTGTGTCCATTCTTCTAATTAGCCCAAGGAAATGAGGAAGTGAAGATAAAGCAAGTGATCAAATGGAGTCTGTGGTAGGACCTTGAGGTCTCTCTCTGCTGCCATGGTCTGTTTCTTTGTATAATGACATTTCATAGTTTTACCTGATCTATGTAATGGCAAAATTAAAGTCATTTGGAAGTAAAACCGATCATCTTCCACAGCTTACGATCATCTTCCACAGCTTACGATCATCTTCCACAGCTTACGAAAGGCAGATCTTAGATTCACCTCAGTCTCGAGGCTAGACAGGGACAAACCCTCCAACAACTGGAGATGGAAGAGTGGAGAGGCAGGGAGCCTGGGAGGTGAGGGAAAGGTGCTGGCAGGTGGTGAGGTTACAATCCCTGCACGGGAGAATAAAGGGAAAGAGATCCTGTGGGGAGTACAAAGGGATTAGGAGGAAGGAGAGAGGTCCCAGAGGGGAGAATGAAAGGAATAAAGGGGGAAGGAGTGAGACGTGGGGGTGAGGAAGAAAAGCAAACTCTGTTCTCCAAAAGAGAATTAGACTTCGGAATTTCAAGGGATAAGAGGAAATGATTAGTTGTAAGCAAATTCCATCTAGAAATTGTTGCCTAATAGCTTGGAATGAGTTCAACATTCCTTGGTCCATTGGCTGTTGCTCTTTCCGGCTTAGATTATGTGATAGAGCTAAGTGATGTGAGAATTCTGCAGCCTGTGTACTGCATCTGTGACCGTTACTGATGCTGGAGACTTAGATTGTGTGATAGAGCTAAGTGATGAGAGAATTCTGCAGCCTGTGTACTACATCTGTGACCGTTAGTGATGCTGGAGACATAGATTGTGTGATAGAGCTAAGTGATGTGAGAATTCTGCAGCCTGTGTACTACATCTGTGACCGTTAGTGATGCTGGAGACATAGATTGTGTGATAGAGCTAAGTGATGTGAGAATTCTGCAGCCTGTGTACTGCATCTGTGACCGTTACTGATGCTGGAGACATAGATTGTGTGATAGAGCTAAGTGATATGAGAATTCTGCAGCCTGTGTACTGCATCTGTGACCGTTACTGATGCTGGAGACTTAGATTGTGTGATAGAGCTAAGTGATGTGAGAATTATGCAGCCTGTGTACTACATCTGTGACAGTTACTGATGCTGGACCGTTACTGATGCTGGAGTCTTAGATTGTGTGATAGAGCTAAGTGATGTGAGAATTCTGCAGCCTGTGTACTACATCTGTGACCGTTACTGTTACTGGAGACTTAGAATGTGAGAATTGTGCAGCCTGTGTACTACATCTGTGACCGTTACTGATGCTGGAGACTTAGAGCTAAGTGATGAGAGAATTCTGCAGCCTGTGTACTACATCTGTGACCGTTACTGATGCTGGAGACTTAGAGCTAAGTGATGTGAGAATTCTGCAGCCTGTGTACTACATCTGTGACAGTTACTGATGCTGGAGACTTAGAGCTAAGTGATGTGAGAATTCTGCAGCCTGTGTACTACATCTGTGACAGTTACTGATGCTGGAGACTTGGATTATGTGATAGAGCTAAATGGTGTGAGAATTCTGCAGCCTGTGTACTAGATCTGTGACCATTACTGATGCTGGAGACTTGGATTGTGTGATAGAGCTAAGTGATGTGAGAATTCTGCAGCCTGTGTACTGCATCTCTGACAGTTACTGATGCTGGACTGTTACTGATGCTGGAGATTTAGATTGTGTGATAGAGCTAAGTGGTGTGAGAATTCTGCAGCCTGTGTACTAGATCTGTGACCGTTACTGATGCTGGAGACTTAGATTGTGTGATAGAGCTAAGTGGTGTGAGAATTCTGCAGCCTGTGTACTAGATCTGTGACCATTACTGATGCTGGAGACTTAGATTTTGTGATAGAGCTAAGTGGTGTGAGAATTCTCCAGCCTGTGTACTAGATCTGTGACCATTACTGATGCTGGAGACTTAGATTGTGTGATAGAGCTAAGTGATGTGAGAATTCTGCAGCCTGTGTACTGCATCTGTGACAGTTACTGTTGCTGGAGACTTGGATTATGTGATAGAGCTAAGTGATGAGAGAATTCTGCAGCCTGTGTACTGCATCTGTGACCGTTACTGATGCTGGAGACATAGATTGTGTGATAGAGCTAAGTGGTGTGAGAATTCTGCAGCCTGTGTACTACATCTGTGACCGTTACTGATGCTGGAGACATAGATTGTGTGATAGAGCTAAATGGTGTGAGAATTCTGCAGCCTGTGTACTAGATCTGTGACCATTACTGATGCTGGAGACTTGGATTGTGTGATAGAGCTAAGTGATGTGAGAATTCTGCAGCCTGTGTACTGCATCTCTGACAGTTACTGATGCTGGACTGTTACTGATGCTGGAGATTTAGATTGTGTGATAGAGCTAAGTGGTGTGAGAATTCTGCAGCCTGTGTACTGCATCTGTGACCGTTACTGATGCTGGAGACATAGATTGTGTGATAGAGCTAAGTGGTGTGAGAATTCTGCAGCCTGTGTACTACATCTGTGACCGTTACTGATGCTGGAGACATAGATTGTGTGATAGAGCTAAGTGATGTGAGAATTCTGCAGCCTGTGTACTGCATCTGTGACCGTTACTGATGCTGGAGACATAGATTGTGTGATAGAGCTAAGTGATGTGAGAATTCTGCAGCCTGTGTACTGCATCTGTGACAGTTACTGTTGCTGGAGACTTGGATTGTGTGATAGAGCTAAGTGATGTGAGAATTCTGCAGCCTGTGTACTACATCTGTGACCGTTACTGATGCTGGAGACTTAGATTGTGTGATAGAGCTAAGTGATGTGAGAATTCTGCAGCCTGTGTACTGCATCTGTGACCGTTAGTGATGCTGGAGACTTAGAGCTAAGTGGTGTGAGAATTCTGCAGCTTGTGTGCTGCATCTCTAGCTGCTGGAGGAATTCTGTGCTACTGTAGAGCACTGAATTTGTGCAGAATTCTCCTCCTGCGCAGAATTTATATTTTCTGCGCAGAATGTGGAGTAGGGTCCGGCGTGCCCCAAGCAGAGGCCATCCCGCTCACGGTGAAGATGGTACAGGTCCTGGTGGATGCAAGCGGAGCCCATCCCACTCACGGTGAAGACAGAGTAGGTCCCAGTAGCCATGAGCAGAGCCCATCCCGCATGCAGCAAAAATGATGAAGACCCGCTCGCTGCAAAGATGGAACAGGCCCTGGTAAGAGAACATAAGAACCTGCCATACTGGGTAAGACCAAGGGTCCATCAAGCCCAGCATCCTGTTTCCAACAGTGGCCAATCCAGGCCATAAGAACCTGGCAAGTACCCAAACACTAAGTCTATTCCATGTTACCATTGCTAATGGCAGTGGCTATTCTCTAAGTGAACTTAATTAATAGCAGGTAATGGACTTCTCCTCCAAGAACTTATCCAATCCTTTTTTAAACACAGCTACACTAACTGCACTAACCACATCCTCTGGCAACAAATTCCAGAGTTTAATTGTGCGTTGAGTGAAAAAGAACTTTCTCCGATTAGTTTTAAATGTGCCCCATGCTAACTTCATGGAGTGCCCCCTAGTCTTTCTACTATCCGAAAGAGTAAATAACCGATTCACATCTACCCGTTCTAGACCTCTCATGATTTTAAACACCTCTATCATATCCCCCCTCAGCCGTCTCTTCTCCAAGCTGAAAAGTCCCAACCTCTTTAGTCTTTCCTCATAGGGTGAGTGTGTATGTACAGCTTTATGTGAATGCGAGAACCATGAGTGTATGAAGTTGGGTGTATGTGAGAGAGAGAGAGCATGTGTGTGGGTGGGTGTACCAGAGAGAGAGAGGAAACCTTTGTGAGGAGATTGTGAAGGAGTGTGTATATGTGAGAGAGATTTGGATCTGGTGTGTGTGAAAAAGGGATTGTGTGTATGTGAAGGAATGAGTGTGCTTGTTTGTGAGAGAGGGAGCCTGTGTGTAGGGGTGTGTGAGAGAGGGAGCCAGTGTGCAGGGGTGTGTGTGAGACAGAGAATAGGTAGCCTTTGTGAGGGTGTATGCATGAGAGAGAAAGGTAGCCTATGTTGGTGTGTGTATGCAAGAGAGAGAGAGAGCGCCTGTGTGAGAAGGTGTGTAAGTGCACAAGAGAGGCAGTGTGTGTGTGTGTATGTATGTGAGAAGGAGCCTGTGTGAGAGGCAGTACTGAGAGAAGGGTCAAACTGTGGGAGGGAGTGGAGATAGAGTGGAAGGGGTTGAGCCTAGAGGGGGAGGGGAAAGATAGTGGAGGGTGGAGGAGTTTGGGCTTGACAGGGCAAAGTGAAAGGAGAGTGGCCAGGGGAGTAGGGAGAGAGAGTGCTAGAAACACTCTTACACTGTACTTCTAGGGAAATTCTGTCTGTTGTTGTTAATCAGCTGATTTGCGTATGCAATAGTAAATAATTTAGTCTGTCACCAGATGCTGCTTTGACAAGGCAGGCTGTGTAATGTGAGAGGAAGAGGAGGGATTATTATGGAAATGATAACATCTGTACTGTTATATAATGTGAGAGAGGAGTAGGAGGGGATATTGTGGAGGGGAATGATCATCGATTCTGTATGCTGCTCAGCACTGCTGCATAATGTAAGAGATGAGGAGGCGGGATTATTGTGAAGGGGATAAGGATCATCCATGCTGTGTGCTGCTCAGCACTGCGGTATAATGTGAGAGGAGCAGAGATTATTGTGGAAAGCATGAGGATCATCAATGCTGTATAATGCGAGAGGAGGAGGAGGTGGGATTATGTGGAGGGGATGAGGATCATTGATGCTGTATAATGTGAGAGGAGGAGGAGGGGTTATTGTGGAGGGGATGAGGATCATCGATGCTGTGTACTCCTCAGTGCTGCTGTATAATGTGAGAGGAGGAGGAGGGGTTATTGTGGAGGGGATGAGGATCATCGATGCTGAGTGCTTCTCAGTGCTGCTGTATAATGTGAAAGGAGGAGGAGGGGTTATTGTGGAGAGGATGAGGATCATCGATGCTGTGTACTCCTCAGTGCTGTTGTATAATGTGAGAGAGGACGAGGGATTATTGTGGAGAGGATGAGGATCATCGATGCTGTGTACTCCTCAGTGCTGTTGTATAATGTTAGAGAGGAGGAGACCTCCCAGTTCTTCTGGCCAAGAAAGAGATGTGCGGAAGCCTGAATTAAGCTAGATCCTGAGTGAGAGCAGACAATGAAGCTGCCGTGAAATAATGTCTCTTCCGAGCACAATGCTGCGTGCGACTTCAGCACTGTAGGGGTGGTAAGTAATAGCAGCAGCAGAGTAAATCTTGCTTTGCACAGTGCCAGCTTGACATTCCCCTCTCTGACTTTTAGGTAGGAGTTGTTCAGTATGGCGAGGACGTTGTACACGAATTTCACCTTAGCAGCTTTAGATCTGTGAAAGATGTGGTGGAAGCAGCCAGTCACATTGAGCAGAGGGGAGGCACTGAGACCAGGACCGCGCTTGGCATAGAAGTTGCCCGGTAAACTCTGTCATTTTTACTTTCTGTTTTCCTGCCTGATTGTTGCTTCGTGAGACCCAATATCCCTTGCAGCCTGTGTTCAAGAAGAGAATCTCTGGGATTCAGTTCCCTCTTCTGCCAGTAGAGGTCACCCTGGAAATGCGTCTGTCCTCCCTCTCCCCGAGTCTCAAGGCTCACTCTTGGCATATGTCCTCCCTTACCTAGAGGTTTCCGGGGTCATTCTGACCATGCAGCTAGCCTCCCTTACACCAAGCCTCAGAGGTCACTTTGATCATATGATTGTCTTCCCTAAACCCAAGCATCAGGGGTCATTCTGACCATGCAGCTTTCCTCCCTCGCCCTGTGGCCTCAGAGGTCATTCTGACTGTGCTGTGCTCCTCCCTCGCCCTGTGGCCTCAGGGGTCATTCTGACCATGCAGCTTTCCTCCATCGCCCTGTGGCCTCAGGGGTCATTCTGACCATGCAGCTTTTCTCCCTCGCCCTGTGGCCTCAGAGGTCATTCTGACTGTGCTGCGCTCCTCCCTCGCCCTGTGGCCTCAGGGGTCATTCTGACTGTGCTGCGCTCCTCCCTCGCCCTGTGGCCTCAGAGGTCATTCTGACCATGCAGCTTTTCTCCCTCGCCCTGTGGCCTCAGAGGTCATTCTGACTGTGCTGCGCTCCTCCCTCGCCCTGTGGCCTCAGGGGTCATTCTGACTGTGCTGCGCTCCTCCCTCGCCCTGTGGCCTCAGAGGTCATTCTGACCATGCAGCTTTCCTCCCTCGCCCTGTGGCCTCAGAGGTCATTCTGACCATGCAGCTTTTCTCCCTCGCCCTGTGGCCTCAGGGGTCATTCTGACTGTGCTGCGCTCCTCCCTCGCCCTGTGGCCTCAGGGGTCATTCTGACCATGCAGCTTTCCTCCATCGCCCTGTGGCCTCAGGGGTCATTCTGACTGTTCTTTTAACGTTAAGTGACTGTGCCCACCCATTTCTCTTTCTCTATTTGTATTTCCTTGCGTGCTACACAGTAGTTTAGGGTCCAGACTCCTGTGCCAGGTCCCGGGAAGGTTTCCTGCTTTCGAATAGACCGATGCAATATTGGCTCGCATAAAACAGGCCCTCATGCTGGAGCACGCGCTCTCCTAATGCGCACCCAGCCACCGATCCTGGGCACGCGCTGCATTATTGAGAGGAGGAGTTGCACTAGGGATAAGTTGTGCGTCCGTGGCATTGGGCGCCCGGGAGAAGTGGCTGTGCACCGGTTGGGAAAACAGATGCTCAATTAATGGGCGGATTTTAAGAGCCCTGCTCGCCTAAATCCGCCCAAATCCGGGCGGATTTAAGCGAGCAGGGCCCTGCGCACCGGTAGGCCTATTTTACATAGGCCTACCGGCGCGCGCAGAGCCCCGGGACTCGCGTAAGTCCCGGGGTTTTCGGAGGGGGGCGTCTCGGGGGCGGGACCGAGCGCAGCGCCGTTTTGGGGGCGTGACGGAAGCGTTTCGGGGGCGGGTCCGGGGGCGTGGCCGCGCCCTCCGGACCCGCCCCCAGGTTGCGTCCCGGCGCGCTAGCGGCCCGCTGGCGCGCGGAGATTTACGCCTCCCTCTGGGAGGCGTAAATCCCCCGACAAAGGTAAGGATGGGGTTTAGACAGGGCCGGGCGGGTGGGTTAGGTAGGGGAAGGGAGGGGAAGGTGAGGGGAGGGAACTGAGGTAGGCTGCGCGGCTCGGCGCGCGCCGGCTATACAGAATCCATAGCCTTGCGCGCGCCGATCCCGGATTTTAGCGGATACGCGCGGCTCCGCGCGTATCCGCTAAAATCCCGCGTACTTTTGCTGGCGCCTGATGCGCCAGCAAAAGTACGCCAAATCGCGTGGTTTGAAAATCTACCCCTTAATGGGCATCCAATTCCCTAACCTGACTGCCAGCAAATTTGTTTTTTTTTTATGCCTCTTCCTTTGGTTTCTCCTATTTCGTATCGCGACATTATTAAGGAGGAGGAAACACAGAAAAGCAGTATTTTGGGGTGGGGTGGGGTTCAGACGGCTTGGAGTGTGTAAAGATTTAATGCTAGCCCTGGGCCTGGCATTAAGCTTTCCGTGTTAACAGCTAACGGCCTCGTGTGCAAGCATTTACATGTGACGAGCGCTATTCGCTAGGCGCTGGTTTGGACGCGCTAATTCCCTTATTGCATTGGATGTTAGCCTAACACCAAAACGCATGCCCACGAGCTCGTTAGCCCGTGCGCTAGGCTCAGCGTCGGCCTGAAAGTGTAAAACGCCAGACCTAGCTGCAAAGGTGCCTCTTCTGAAAATGAGACTGAGACGGAAAGTTGACACAAGTTGCAAACGAGAAACATGTGGTGCTGGTGTCTGAGCCCTCTCTGTATGACCCCCCCCCCCCCCCCCCAGCTCGGAGGCGTTTCAGAAGGGAGGGCGGAAAGGCGCCAAGAAGGTTCTGATTGTGATAACGGACGGGGAGTCCCACGACAGCCCAGACTTGCAGAAGGTGATCGAAGATGCCGAGAAGGAGAACATCACCCGTTACGCCGTGGCGGTGAGTGCGTGGCTGACGGAGGGCTTGTGCGGCTGTGCAGATAACTAGGAATCCGCTTCAGGCGGGTCAGGGCTCCCGAAAACAAAACATGAAACTAAAACCAACAGGCAGGTGATGCTGGGGCCCTGACGCATTCTGGGCCCTTGGCTTTGGCTTTGCACAGATACTCTCCCTGGTGAGGGAGTGCAGGAAGCTTCCTCTCTAACCCCACACGTAATTAGATAGGAAGACAGGCGACCAGGGCCAAGAAAAAGGGACCCTCAGAGAATGCAGTGCATGGGGGGAATGAAAAGGTAAGAGACCCCCAGCAACCATAGCCAGTGGGGGTCTAAAAGCTGAGAACCCCCCTCACCCCCTGAAATGCAGCTCCAATTTGTCTTGAATGTGCCACTTGCTAACTTCAAGGAGTGTCCCTTAGTCTTTGTATTATTTGAAAGAGTAAATAACCAATTCACATTTACCCATTGTATTCCACGCATGAATTTATAGATCTGTATCATCTGCACAGATCTTACCTTTGAAAAGGTAAAGGTCACAGACAGCTTCCATTTTATTTCACCGTGTGTTTGGAAATCGCCTTGTTTTCTGCAGTTAAGACAACTTACTGAATGTGCCCCCTGTACAGGGTGGACTCCTCGTGTGGAAGGATACGCCCCGTCAGGCCCATTGGGTAATAGTGAGGTAGGTGCTGTTCAGTCGGAGAATATAAAAATGCCTGTTTGTAATGCTTGTTGCAGGTTCTGGGATATTATAACCGAAGAGGAATTAATCCTGAAGCATTCCTGAATGAGATAAAGTACATCGCTAGTGACCCTGACGACAAGCATTTCTTCAATGTGACTGACGAGGCTGCGCTGAAAGACATTGTGGATGCCCTTGGGGAGCGGATTTTCAGTCTGGAAGGCGGTAAGCTGCTGGCGTGCCTCTGAGGAACTCTTCCCATCTCATTTTGTTTCTAGAGATACCTTTAGAGTTCATGAAAAGGAAACACAAAACTCTTGTGAGTGTTGATGGGTTTCCTGAGGCTGATGGACACTGTAATCCTTTTCAGTGAATGCAGCCTTGAGGCAGAGAATTATCATGGACTGGTGGGCAGGCTCAGCCATCCGGCGAGAGGGTCTGGAGACAGATAATGCTCCTGCCCGCCTGACGCAGACCGCTCTGCTCCAGGCTGTGTGGACACAGATTACACCCCCATCCTTCTTACTGACCGCTGGAGGCCACATGGACTCGGATTACTCCCCCTTCCCTTTCACACTGACTGCTCCACTCCAGGCCGCATAGACACAAATTACTCCCCCATCCCTCCATACTGACCGTTCCAGGCCATGTGCATATGGATTACTCCCTCTTCCCTCCACATTGACCACTCCACTGCAGGCCATGTGGGCACAAATTACTCCCCCATTTGTCCATACTGACCGCTCCAGGCCACATGGACACGGATTACTCCCCCTTCCCTTTCACACTGACTGCTCCAGGCCATGTGCACATGGATTAATCCTGCTTCCCTCCACACTGACCGCTCTACTTCAGGCTGTGTGGACACGGACTATGTGCTCTTCCCTCCGTGCTGATCACTCAAGGCCGCGTCTACATGGATTTCTCAACCATCCCTCCTTGCTGACCACTCCAGATTGCAAAGCATAGATAAGGCAGAGGATGTGTTACATGGAAAGTGCTGATCCAGTCCTTTCTCAGATGCCCAGCATGCAGGGTGAATCCCAGCACCTCATCTCGGAGCAGGGAATGCACTCCTAACATCCCTCGTAAGGACTGGCTCTGTGCGTCCAGTCTGACTGTAAATGTCAGGTCGTGGGACAAGTGCTGACATTAGCAGTACTTCTGGCATGATAGCAGTTCCTTCTCTGGATCCCTGCCGTTTTGGGTCTTTCCTCTTTCATTCTGCTTGTCTTCTCTCTGCACTGCAGGAACGAACAAGAATGAAGCTGCCTTTGGCCTAGAAATGTCCCAGACTGGATTTTCCTCACACATTGTGGAGGTAAGAGGCCGGGTCTCTGTCAGTGTCAGGGAATAAGGCTCCGCAGAGCACATCAAGTGACCCTGGGAGACCTGTGAGGAGCAGAATGTAATAGTGTAAGCAGGAGGAGATGAGAGAGAGGAAAGGGTTCTGGTATGGGTGCAGTGACTTTGGTGAAAGATAAGTCATGCAGCTGAATTTAGGACAGATTGCAGGGAGAGAGATTATCTACCTGTTGCATGTGTGCACTTGGTGCAAAGAGCTCCTGGCTCTCAGAGAACGAGTCCAATCTCTGGAGGCCAGAGTGGCAGACCTGGAGGAGCTGAGGCAGACAGAGAGGTATATAGAGGAGACCCTCAGGGACATAGTGGAGTGGTCCCAACTCCAGTCAGGCAGCCTTTGTGCTGCTTGGAGGAGCAACTTGGCAGGAGAGCATCACCTTGGTGTGGCAGGAAGTGATCCTGTAGCTAGGACCTGCTCTCCAGGTGATGTTTTATCCTTTTGCACCGAGGATGTGTCTCCAAGGCTGAGTGCCCAGGAGGGAAGGGTTAGGATGACCATCATAATGGATGAGTCAGTCATTAGAATATAGATAGCTGGCTGGCTGGCGGGTGACTGGTGGTTATAAGAATCACTTGGTAACTTGCCTGCCTGGT
Source organism: Rhinatrema bivittatum (assembly GCF_901001135.1). NCBI lineage: Eukaryota > Metazoa > Chordata > Amphibia > Gymnophiona > Rhinatrematidae > Rhinatrema > Rhinatrema bivittatum. Next base: position 81,078,323 of record NC_042627.1, on the reverse strand, counting down.
GCAAAGGTAGCAGACCTTATGCTCCTCCGAGATAATATTTTAGAGAGTGCTGGGGAGGAGCCAACTGTCATGATATATGTGGGAACCAGTGACATAGGAAGATGCAGGAGGGAGGTTTGGAAGGCTAAATCTAGACTCTTAGAGGGGAAACTGAAATTCAGGCTAGCATTCTCAGAAATGTTCCCTGTTCCATGTGCAGGACCCTCGAGGCAGGTAGAGCTCCGGAGACTCAATGCGTGGATGAGATGATGTTGCAGGGAAGAGGGTTTTAGATTTGTTAGAAACTGGGAACATTCTAGGGAAGGGGGAGCCTATTCCGACAGGATGGGCTGCACCTTAACCAGAGTATAACCAGGTTGCTGGCGCTAACCTTTAAAAAGGAGAGCGTGCAGCTTTTAAACTAGATAATGGGGGAAAGCTTCAGTCGCTCAGTTGTGCATGGTTAGGAAGGATACTAAGAGAACAGGGAAATTAGAGCATCCTGATAGAGAGGTTGAAACAAATGCTAGAGTAGCCCAGGTGCCTTTTAAGTAAAGAGCAGACAGAGCAGAAAGATTCCAAATTACCCCTGTCAACTGATAAGCAGGTTGTGAATACAAACAAAAAACTTACTTTTGTTTCATTGTAAGTTGCCCTAGAGGCGCTAGTTTTAGTTCCCTGTAAACCGGTGCGATATGTATATTATACAGGAACATCGGTATATAAAAATAAATAAATAAATAAATAAATGTCTGAACACAAATGCATTGAAAGAAGAAGCAGCTATAATTGATATCTTGGAGACTTGGTGAAAGGAGCATAACCATGGGACTGTGAATCAGTGCCCCTATGTTCCCCCTTAAAGTGGTGCAGGACCAGGCTAAATGCCTGGTCCCCTTTAATTCCTCTTCTGAGAGAGAGCTCTGTGGGCGGGGCCCAGCAGGGGAGGAATAAGAGCTGGGACCCCGGTGGGGATAGTCAGACCAGGCCCAGGTCTCCAGGAGGAAGGCCGCTCCTGTAGATTATTGGTGTCCAAACACTGAGCTGTAACGAAGCTGTATGTGTACTGTGGGAAGCAATACTAACTGTGAGTAATTGGAGTACACTGTTCTGAAGGTAGAGGCAGTCCACGAATGTGCTAAAGTGGCAAATAAAGATAAAGTGTTTTAAGAAAGGCAGGAATCAGTCCAGGTTTGTGCTAGGGAATCACCGCTCAGTCCCCTCAGTCCCCCAGGGTATAAATTATATTGCAGTATTAGGATGGATCAAATTAGTGGAGGAGTGGCGCTATATGTTAAAGAGAGCATTGAGTCAAACAGGATAAAATATCTACAAGAAACAAAATGCAATGTTGAATCTTTATTGAAAGAAATTCCATGTGAGAAGGGGAATAGAACAGTGGGGGGTGTACTACTCTCCACCTGGCTAGAATGAACAGACAGATGATAAAATGCTAAAAGAAATTAGGAAAGCTAACAAAAATAACAGTAACAATGGGTGATTTCACTTACCCCAGAATTGAGTAGGTAAATGTCACATCAGGACATGTTAAGGAGGTAAAGGTTCTAGATGAAATAAATGAATGCCTCATGGAGCAGCTGGTATAAGAACTGACAAGAGGGGGAGCTATTTTACACCTAATTCTTGATAGACCACATGATTTGGCATAAGAAGTAAAAGTGTTGGGGCCACTTGGCAATAGTAATCATAACATGATCAAATTTGATTTGATAATTGGAGGAAGGATGCTAAGGAAATCTACTGCGACATCATTTAACTTTGAAAAGGGAGGCTATGATAAAATGAGGAAAATGGTTAGGAAAAAACTAAAAGGAGCAACTGCAAAGGTTAAAAGTTTACATTAGGTATGGGCGTTGTTTAAAATACCGTCTGGGAAGCCCTGACCAAATGAATTCCACACATTACCAAAGATAGCAGGAAGGCCAAACAAATGCCAGCATAGCTAAAAGCCAAGGTGAGAGAGACTATTTTATCCAAAAGAACATCTTTCAAAAAATGGAAAAGGGATCCGAATGAAGAAAACAGGAAACAGCATAAACACTGGCAAATTACATGCAAAGTATTGATAAGAAAAGCAAAGGCAGAATTTGAAACAAAGCTTGCTGTGGAAGTCAAAATTTATAATAAAAACTTTTTCAGGTACATTTGAAGCAAAAAGCTTGCAAGGGAGTCTGTTGTACCGTTACATGATCAAGGGATAAAAGTGACACAAGGGAGGACAAGGTCATGGCAAAGAGATTAAATTAATTCTTTGCTTCAGTCTTTACTGAAGAATATGTAACGCAGATACCCTTACCAGAAGTTATATTTAATGGTGGTGATTCAGAGGAACTGAAATAAATCTCAGTGAATCTGGAAAATATAATAGGGCAAATTGGTAAACTAAAGAGTAGAAAATCACCTGGACCACATGATATACATCCCAGAGTGCTGAAAGAACTGAAAATGAAATTGTAGACCTACTATTAGTAATCTGTAAACTATCATTAAAATTAGCTATAGTACCTGAAGCCTGTTGGGTAGACAATGTAATGCCAGTTTTTTTAAAGGGTTCAAGTTTCCAGGCAGCTGCAGACTGTTGAGCCTGATGTCGGTGCCAGGAAAAAATGGTTGAAATTATTACAAAGAACAAAATTACTGAACATATTGATAAGCATAATTTAATGAGACAAAGCCAACATAGGTTTAGCCAAGGGAAGTCTTTCCTCACCAATCTGCTATGTTTTTTGAAGGCATGAATAAACATGGGATTAAGGTGAACCAGTTAATACAGTGTATCTGGATTTTCAGAAAGTGTTTGACAAAGTCCCTAATGAGAGACTCTTGACAAAATAAAAACGTGATGGGATAGGAGGCAATGTTTTATTGGAGATCGAGAATTGGTTAAAAGATAGAAAACAGAGAGTAGGGCTAAATGGTAAATCTTGTCAATGGCGAAAGGTGAATAGTGGAGGTGCCCCAGGTACTAGGACCACTGCTTTTTAATATATTTATAAAAGACCTGGAGCACTGCATGTCCTCCAAACAGAGGACGGCCCCACATCTCGGTGATGCAGATCATGGCAGATTGGTATCAGAGCCAAGTAAGGAAATGCCTGGCTTTATTCTCACCCAGGAAATGTAGAGACCTTGAATCATTTAAAGAGGGGCCAGGGAAGAGCAATGCTGTGATTAGAGTAGTGGGCTTCAAACAAGGGAGACCACTGGCACTCCTCAGGCAAGTCACTTCACCCTTCATTTCTCTGGGAACTGGGAAGTACCTGCATGTGATCCACCATGAAGGGGCTGAAAAGCAGAACACAAATAAGATGTGGCTACCTGCGTCAGAAATGGACTACAAGAAGCAGCCCAAAGTGACTGCAGACCTCCTGATCAGCATCACATGGTGCATCCTTGTCCTGAGCAGCTCATTCATCCTTGTGACTTCATCTGAAGACCTGGAATGGATTGAAGATTTTGGGTTTAAACTATAATGTATTATTTTTTCCTGCCAGAGGACAAAGAACTGTACAAGAATATTTAGAGACCAATACTTAAATCTAGCTGGCTATGTAAGTTAGAGGGATAAGACTTATCTGGCTAATTGACAGGGGATAATCAGTGGCAAGGCAATGCCAATGAATATGCCCAGATACGTTTATCCAGCTAACGTTAATACTTATTGGCTAACGTTAGATCTGCTATGGGGCACATCCACCGTATCTGGTTAAATTAACTAGATGAGTCTGAATATTGCTACTCATCTGGCTAAGTAGCACCGCATGCCCACTGCCTATCCAGCTAAGTAGTACAGCTGGATATTCAGCGGCAGCCCGGTAAGTCATTCTTATTGGTCTAAATAACATAGCAATGACAGCAGAAAAGGACCAAGTGGTCCATCCAGTCTGCCCAGCAAGCTTCCTGTGGTAGCAGCTGCCGCTCCATGCACTTACCCCTAAGCCTTATGATAACCCATAAAACATTTACTGCTAGCAACGTTTATATTTATTTATTTATTTATCGAGTTTTTTATGTACCGTCATTCGGTTTCGCCATCACAACGGTTTATACTGGGTGATAAGAACATAAGAAAATGCCATACTGGGTCAGACCAAGGGTCCATCAAGCCCAGCATCCTGTTTCCAACAGTGGCCAATCCAGGCCATAAGAACCTGGCAAGTACCCAAAAACTAAGTCTATTCCATGTTACCATTGCCAATGGCAGTGGCTATTCTCTAAGTGAACTTAATAGCAGGTAATGGACTTCTCCTCCAAGAACTTATCCAATCCTTTTTTAAACACAGCTACACTAACTGCACTAACCACATTCTCTGGCAACAAATTCCAGAGTTTAATTGTGCGTTGAGTAAAAAAGAACTTTCTCCAATTAGTTTTAAATGTGCCCCATGCTAACTTCATGGAGTGCCCCCTAGTCTTTCTACTATCCGAAAGAGTAAATAACCGATTCACATCTACCCGTTCTAGACCTCTCATGATCTTAAACACCTCTATCATATCCCCCCTCAGTTGTCTCTTCTCCAAGCTGAAAAGTCCTAACCTCTTTAGTCTTTCCTCATAGGGGAGTTGTTCCATTCCCCTTATCATTTTGGTTGCCCTTCTCTGCCCTTCTGTGCCGTTTGAAAATTCAGAGCAGGCTGCTTGACATGCTTTGCCGTAGAAACAGTCCTGTGCTTTTCCCCTTATGTCTGCACATCAGGACCCCGGATCATGAAAGTCAGGGCTCGTGTTGGTTGTCGACTGAATCCAGTTCCTCTCCCCCCCCCCCCCCCCAATCAAAGTGGAGAGCACTGTTGCGTCCCGTAACATCTCATCCCTCACAGAGGCAGGGGGTGATGTGGGAGTCCTCAGGCTGATTCCAAGCTTCCCTCCTTCTGTATGGTCCTCTGCATCTCTCCCTCTCTCCTCAGGCTTTATAATCGCCTGAATCAACCCCTGCCCAGTACAACGTGTAATGTTTTCCAGCATCGAGCGTTCTTCTGCTCCCTTAATGTGCAGGCTTGGATGATAACCATGGGCAGCCTTACCTCCTCCCAAACTTTCCAGATTCCTTTTTAAACCCGTTTGTGTTTATGAAATCTTCGGCCTCTGTCATTATCATCCCATCCTCTTTTATTTTTGTATCATCCCACAATGTCCCGATGCTGCTGTACCATCTGTGAACATCTGTGCTTCCTTAACTTAGCTCAAAGCTTCGCAAAATTCCCCCTCTCTCACCCCTTGCACCCAAAGCAGGGAAGCAGCAGGAACTAGGATTGCCAGCTGCCTCCAGATTCACCCAACAGGGTTGATCCAGTCCTGGGTTTGCCCCACTGCATGCAGGGGCTTGTAGTTCTGATCTCCTTAATAAAAGAGAGGCTACGAATAACTGCATGCAGTGGGGTAAACCCAGGACTGGATCAACCCTGTCGGGTGAATCTGGAGCCATTTGGCAACCCTAGCAGTAAGAGCAGTCAGTGCAAGGTCTGGTAGCAGCAGGCAGGCAAGGCCTGTGAATGTGCACAGATTCCTGGAGCCTGTGCTGCCAGTTATAGATCAGAGGGAAGGAAAATGACTCTGTCTGAAATTATCCACTGATTTTCTGACCCCCAATGTGGGGTCAAATCCAGGTTTGGGAGCTGCTGGCCTTGCGCTCAGCTCCCTAGCACTGTAGGCTTGGCAATAGCAATTTATATTTAATCAACTGATTTTCAAAACAATCCAATTGGTGTACAATAAATAAATCATCAATCACAGATAAGGCACATAAAATAGGAGCGTCTGATGCTGGCAGCAGTCTCTGTGGGTTAAACATTTCACAAAATGGTCAGGTAGATTGTGAGGCAAGGGCTCTATTCTCTCATGCTGGAGCAGGAAAAGAATAAAAAGCCCTCTCACGCCCTGCCCCCACTGCCCAGGCTGAGCTCTGCCGCCACCCCCAGTGCCTCCAGCAAGCACTGCCCTGGCTGAGCTCTGCCGCCCCACCCTGGATGAGCTGTGCCACCTCCATTCCCAGAAAGCCCTGCCGCCCCCGCCCTGGATGAGCTCTGCCCCCACCATTCCCAGAAAGCCCTGCCCGCACCGCCCTGGATGAGCTCTGCCCGCACCGCCCTGGCTGAGCTCTGCCCGCACCATTCCCAGAAAGCCCTGCCGCCCCCACTGCCCAGGCTGAGCTCTGCCCCCACCATTCCCAGAAAGCCCTGCCCGCACCGCCCTGGATGAGCTCTGCCCGCACCATTCCCAGAAAGCCCTGCCGCCCCCACTGCCCAGGCTGAGCTCTGCCCCCACCATTCCCAGAAAGCCCTGCCCGCACCGCCCTGGATGAGCTCTGCCCGCACCATTCCCAGAAAGCCCTGCCGCCCCCACTGCCCAGGCTGAGCTCTGCCCCCACCATTCCCAGAAAGCCCTGCCTGCACCGCCCTGGCTGAGCTCTGCCCCCACCATTCCCAGAAAGCCCTGCCCGCACCGCCCTGGCTGAGCTCTGCCCCCACCATTCCCAGAAAGCCCTGCCCGCACCGCCCTGGCTGAGCTCTGCCCCCACCATTCCCAGAAAGCCCTGCCCGCACCGCCCTGGCTGAGCTCTGCCCCCACCATTCCCAGAAAGCCCTGCCCGCACCGCCCTGGCTGAGCTCTGCCCCCACCATTCCCAGAAAGCCCTGCCCGCACCACCCTGGCTGAGCTCTGCCCGCACCGCCCTGGCTGAGCTCTGCCGCCACCCCCAGCGCCTCCAGCAAGCACTGCCCAGGCTGAGCTCTGCCCCCACCATTCCCAGGAAGCCCTGCCCGCACCGCCCTGGCTGAGCTCTGCCCCCACCATTCCCAGGAAGCCCTGCCGCCCCCACTGCCCAGGCTGAGCTCTGCCGCCACCCCCAGCGCCTCCAGCAAGCACTGCCCAGGCTGAGCTCTGCCCCCACCATTCCCAGGAAGCCCTGCCCGCACCGCCCTGGCTGAGCTCTGCCCCCACCATTCCCAGAAAGCCCTGCCCGCACCGCCCTGGCTGAGCTCTGCCCCCACCATTCCCAGGAAGCCCTGCCCGCACCGCCCTGGCTGAGCTCTGCCCCCACCATTCCCAGAAAGCCCTGCCCGCACCGCCCTGGCTGAGCTCTGCCGCCACCATTCCCAGGAAGCCCTGCCGCCCCCACTGCCCAGGCTGAGCTCTGCCGCCACCCCCAGCACCTCCAGCAAGCACTGCCCTGGCTGAGCTCTGCCGCCACCCCCAGCGCCTTCAGCAAGCACTGCCCAGGCTGAGCTCTGCCCCCACCATTCCCAGGAAGCCCTGCCCGCACCGCCCTGGCTGAGCTCTGCCCCCACCATTCCCAGGAAGCCCTGCCGCCCCCACTGCCCAGGCTGAGCTCTGCCGCCACCCCCAGCGCCTCCAGCAAGCACTGCCCAGGCTGAGCTCTGCCCCCACCATTCCCAGGAAGCCCTGCCCGCACCGCCCTGGCTGAGCTCTGCCCCCACCATTCCCAGAAAGCCCTGCCCGCACCGCCCTGGCTGAGCTCTGCCGCCACCATTCCCAGGAAGCCCTGCCCGCACCGCCCTGGCTGAGCTCTGCCCCCACCATTCCCAGAAAGCCCTGCCCGCACCGCCCTGGCTGAGCTCTGCCCCCACCATTCCCAGGAAGCCCTGCCCGCACCGCCCTGGCTGAGCTCTGCCCCCACCATTCCCAGAAAGCCCTGCCCGCACCGCCCTGGCTGAGCTCTGCCGCCACCATTCCCAGGAAGCCCTGCCGCCCCCACTGCCCAGGCTGAGCTCTGCCGCCACCCCCAGCACCTCCAGCAAGCACTGCCCAGGCTGAGCTCTGCCGCCACCATTCCCAGGAAGCCCTGCCCGCACCGCCTTGGCTGAGCTCTGCTCCCATCATTCCCAGGAAGCCCTGCCGCCCCCACTGCCCAGGCTGAGCTCTGCCCCCACCATTCCCAGGAAGCCTTGCCCGCACCGCCCTGGCTGAGCTCTGCTCCCATCATTCCCAGGAAGCCCTGCCACCCCCACTGCCCAGGCTGAGCTCTGCCCCCACCATTCCCAGGAAGCCCTGCCGCCCCCACTGCCCAGGCTGAGCTCTGCCCCCACCATTCCCAGGAAGCCCTGCCCGCACCGCCCTGGCTGAGCTCTGCTCCCATCATTCCCAGGAAGCCCTGCCGCCCCCACTGCCCAGGCTGAGCTCTGCCCCCACCATTCCCAGGAAGCCTTGCCCGCACCGCCCTGGCTGAGCTCTGCTCCCATCATTCCCAGGAAGCCCTGCCGCCCCCACTGCCCAGGCTGAGCTCTGCCCCCACCATTCCTAGGAAGCCCTGCCGCCCCCACTGCCCAGGCTGAGCTCTGCCCCCACCATTCCCAGGAAGCCCTGCCGCCCCCACTGCCCAGGCTGAGCTCTGCCGCCACCCGCAGCACCTCTAGCAAGCACTGCCCAGGCTGAGCTCTGCCGCCACCCGCAGCGCCTCTAGCAAGCACTGCCGGCTTTCAGACTTATTTCTAACATACTCGTGAGCTGTTTCCTACCAGACTGGAAGAGCTATGGACAGGTTCTAGAATATGTGAGCCGCTGGCTTGGCAAATGAAACCTCTCATGCACAGTCTGTTAAGTTTTAAATGCTAAAGCCATAATTCCTTTCTAGTTTGCAGACGGTAGGGGAAGGACTGAAGCTCATAATTCATGGACATGAGACTCGGGGGACATAAGTCCTTTTGTGTTGCAATGTTTGGAGTCTTCAAAGGAAAAACTCAGTTAGGAATCGACTGAAGATGTTAAAAGTCCTAAAAATGCCACAGTCCTTTTCTGAACAAATGGAAAGATTAATTTTTTCCTCCTGATATTACTGCACAGGTCAGAGCTGCTGAAGAGACATGCTAGGGGACCAAAGGTAGCAGAGTGCCACTAATTTGGCTAAAATAAGTCATTCCAGACAAGCCTCTGGCTCCCAGGTGCACAGACGCACTGGTTTAGGTTTTTATACTGGAAATAGGTGGTAGAGAGAGAGGCTCCCAGGTGCACAGATGCACTGGTTTAGGCTTTGATACTGGAAATATTTACAGAAAGTGAGTCCCTTTCTTCCAAAGGGGACTGATTTATTAGGGAGCTCTCTCTAGGGGCTGGGTACAGAGACCCCTCTCCACCTCTGGACAGGTAAAGGATACTTATTACAGTCCCTTCAATGTGTCTGTGCTCTGATCATCGTCTTGTCCATTTTCTCTGGCAGGATGGCATTTTACTTGGCGCAGTTGGTGCTTATGACTGGAACGGTGCTGTCCTGAAAGAGACCAACAGTGGGAAAGTGATTCCTCGGAGAGAGTCCTACCTCCAGGAATTCCCAGAGGAGCTCAGGAACCATGGCGCATATCTAGGTGAGAGAGCGGCCTTTCCCCACCAAATCATGGATTTTCCAAGGGAATGTCTGGGCCGAGGACATGATGCATGGGGTGCATGCTGTAGAGACCTTCCCGCTTAAATTCCAGTGCTATGCTGTGACATTACTTACCTACCCCACCCACTGCTATCCAGCACTCCCTGTGACTTACTCCATAATACTTACCTACCCCACCCACTGCTATCCAGCACTCCCTGTGACATTGCCCCATAATACTTACCTACCCCACCCACTGCTATCCAGCACTCCCTGTGACATTGCCCCATAATACTTACCTACCCCACCCACTGCTATCCAGCACTCCCTGTGACATTGCCCCATAATACTTACCTACCCCACCCACTGCTATCCAGCACTCCCTGTGACTTACTCCATAATACTTACCTACCCCACCCACTGCTATCCAGCACTCCCTGTGACTTACTCCATAATACTTACCTACCCCACCCACTGCTATCCAGCACTCCCTGTGACTTACTCCATAATACTTACCTACCCCACCCACTGCTATCCAGCACTCCCTGTGACATTGCCCCATAATACTTACCTACCCCACCCACTGCTATCCAGCTCTCCCTGTGACATTGCCCCATAATACTTACCTACCCCACCCACTGCTATCCAGCACTCCCTGTGACATTACCCCATAATACTTACCTACCCCACCCACTGCTATCCAGCACTCCCTGTGACATTACCCCATAATACTTACCTACCCCACCCATCTCTGGAGGCTGTAAGTGGGTGTTTCCATGTCAGGATGTGTTTTAAGGGATGGATGTGTGTGTTTGGGTATTGGCAGGGGGAAGTTTCATAATGGGAAGATGTACTGTGTTACAGGGTTATGTGTGTTAGAGGAGTTGAGGGACTAATTTGGGGATATGGCTAAATATGTGAGGGTGGGGGGAGTGGTTGTGAAGTTGTGGAATGTTTATGAGTGTAGCAAGCTACTATAAACCAGGTTCCTGCCCCCACAAGCTTACTATGTGTTGGAGCCTTATATTGTGGACCAAACTGCATCTGGATCTGAGTAATGATCTTTGGACCTGCCAAAAATAATTTTCAACTTTACAGAAACTGCAAGCTGCTGCAGCCCAGGTGAAGGAATATAAAAAGATATCAATACACTTGTGTGCTCTCCTGTGAATAATAAATGTTCTGTAAGAACCAGCATCCAGTACTCATAGTGTTAATGAGTTGGGAAAAGGGCCCTACTATTTAGCCTGCCGAGAGAACAGCACTGCATAGGCAGCAGAGGAGGAAACCAAATGAATTCTGGGAGACCATTTAAGGAAGAAAAGGTGCAATTTGGCTGCTCTGTCTGTGTGAGAGGGGAGGGGACGGTTAGGAATTGGAGCCAGGAGCCTGGAAGAGAGGAGTGCATCTGGTAGCCCTGCAATCAGTTTCTCTCTTGAAGAGCTAACTATCAAGAGGGAGAGAAGGAAATCTGTGCTCTGAGGAAATATAGAGACAGACAGCTGTTCTTGCTTCATAGCTGAGCAACATGTAAAATCCCAACAAGAGACAGAGGAGCCAGGAGCTAAGAGACTGAGAGATGTCCAGGCCTAGGAGCAGATGGCTGGATCACTCTCCTGAGTTAAGTAATCTAAACTTTGCACAGAGAGATTTTCAGCAGAGGAGGGAGAAGGTTTCCTTGCCCTTTCTCACAAATTCAGTATCTCATCTCAACTGCTTCAGCCTTTCAGCCGAAGTCAAGCATAAACCATTGCTACGGCCACACGAGATAGGGCAGGGAAAGAGAAGCTGATGGACCGTAGTCTTTCTGTAAGAGACTGAAACCAGGCCTGCTTTCTGTTTAGTACCAAGTAAACCATTTGGGGAAGCTCCCCAGGAGAGAGAGAGACCTTCCACACACTGCAGTGCTCATCTATTTGGTTTGTCATTTAGTCAGCTCCAACATTAAGAGGAACTTCTTCATTTTCCTGATTTTTTTCACACAATTTTGGGTTTAGGACAGGGTACCCCATTTACAAATTGGTGACATTTGTATGGATCTGTTCCCCCCCCCCTCCTTCTGAGGACTCAGGAGTAAAGACAATTTTTGATTGTGTTGATTGCCCTGGCTAACAGGCCACACCCAGTGTTAATTTTGCATTGCTTGATATAGAGTAAGCAAACTGCAAGCTTATATTGTGCTTCACTACTGTACTCTTTGTATTTAATGATCTGGTTGGATTTACTGTCTATTTACACAATACTAGTAAGAAGGTTAATTACTGTTTCATTCTGGTGTGATGATTTTATCTGGTCTGTGGTGCCACAAGTGAGAGGTTGCGTGGGAAGGGCACAGAATTGAGGTATTGGGATGATCGGGACCCTGTCTTATCCCCCACTCAGGTACAAACCCAAAGATAAATCATATTAGTAAATATAATGTCTCGTGTGGTAATCCCACCCCAAGCATAGGGGTAATTCACAGTCTGGACCAAGGGGGCGGGCACATGGGGCAAGACGGGTGTGAGGTGTAAGTATGAGAATGTGTAGAGAGGCAGTGAATTAATAATCTGTGTCATTAATTTTTCCTGTCTCTGTGGGGGGGGGGGGAGGGGATGTAAATATATATGCACACTGTGTGTGTGTGTGTGTGATAGTGTCACAGTTAGAGAGCCCTTAGGCTGTGGCATGGTTGATGCAGCCTGATGGGCAAACCTACCAGGCCTACGCTGCCAGCTGGTGGACACACCCTACAGGGGCCGGAGCTGGGCTTCACCTATACCAGGCTTTGGTTTCCTGGGGCCAGCGGGACTTAGGTGAGGCTCCTAAAAAGGCAGTCAGTGAGAGTTCAGAAGCAAGCGGTGGTCAGGGCTGGCAGCAAAGAAGCAGGATTCAGGTGCAGGTGGCAGGCAGGAGGGTGGTCAAGGTCCGTAGCAAGGAGGCAGGCAAGAGGCAGATGGACCAGACAAGACACAGGCAAGGTGGAGGGATTCGGCACAGTAGGACCAGGCAAAGTAGCAGAAGGTACGTCAAGGCAAGGAGACAACGAGGCAAGGCAGGGGCACAGAGAATAGCAACTCATCCTGCAGCACAGGAGGAGTGGAGAGTGGCTGGGGTTTAAATTCCCAGGCATGCGGACGTCATCAGAGTTGTGCTGGCCGGGCGTTCCCACCACAGGGCCTAGAAGTCTGGAGAACATGCGCACGGGGCAACGGACACGGGGCATGATGGTGGCATTCCAGGCACATGGGCGTCTTGGGCAGTGTCCGGGGACCTCAGTGGAGCAGGGGACAAGTGCGGTTGGTTGTGAGATCATCTCATGATCGGCTGAAACATTACAGTTAGTTGCGTGTGAGAATGTGAATGTGAAGGTATGTGTGGTGGGGGGGGGGGGGGGTGTGGTGTGGAGAGTGCGTGTTTATTTATTTATTTACATTATTTATAGACCACCTGCCCCTAGGCCCAAGGCGGTTTACGCACACAACATACATAATAAGACATCACAACAGAAATAAAACTCCAATCAGATGGAGCAGTACAGTGTGAATGGGCCTGTTTGTGCGACCCTTTGCCAGTTGCTTCAGTTATTTCCCCTGTGTCTCTTTCTCGCTGCCTGTGTTGCTCTGTGGAAAGTGCTGGAAGGATGGGGAGGGGGAGTTTGTGCGACCCTTTGCCAGTTGCTTCAGTTATTTCCCCTGTGTCTCTTTCTCGCTGCCTGTGTTGCTCTGTGGAAAGTGCTGGAAGGATGGGGAGGGGGGGAGTTTGTGCGACCCTTTGCCAGTTGCTTCAGTTATTTCCCTGTGTCTCTTTCTCGCTGCCTGTGTTGCTCTGTGGAAAGTGCTGGAAGGATGGGGGGGGGGGGAGTTTGTGCGACCCTTTGCCAGTTGCTTCAGTTATTTCCCCTGTGTCTCTTTCTCGCTGCCTGTGTTGCTCTGTGGAAAGTGCTGGAAGGATGGGGGGGGGGGGAGTTTGTGCGACCCTTTGCCAGTTGCTTCAGTTATTTCCCCTGTGTCTCTTTCTCGCTGCCTGTGTTGCTCTGTGGAAAGTGCTGGAAGGATGGGGGGGGGGGGGGGGTTTGTGCGACCCTTTGCCAGTTGCTTCAGTTATTTCCCCTGTGTCTCTTTCTCGCTGCCTGTGTTGCTCTGTGGAAAGTGCTGGAAGGATGGGGGGGGGGGGAGTTTGTGCGACCCTTTGCCAGTTGCTTCAGTTATTTCCCCTGTGTCTCTTTCTCGCTGCCTGTGTTGCTCTGTGGAAAGTGCTGGAAGGATGGGGGGGGGGGAGAGATTGTGCGACCCTTTGCCAGTTGCTTCAGTTATTTCCCCTGTGTCTCTTTCTCGCTGCCTGTGTTGCTCTGTGGAAAGTGCTGGAAGGATGGGGGGGGGGGGGGGGAGTTTGTGCAACCCTTTGCCAGTTGCTTCAGTTATTTCCCTGTGTCTCTTTCTCGCTGCCTGTGTTGCTCTGTGTAAAGTGCTGGAAGGATGGGGGGGGGGGGAGTTTGTGCGACCCTTTGCCAGTTGCTTCAGTTATTTCCCTGTGTCTCTTTCTCGCTGCCTGTGTTGCTCTGTGTAAAGTGCTGGAAGGATGGGGGGGGGGGGGGGGGAGTTTGTGCGACCCTTTGCCAGTTGCTTCAGTTATTTCCCCTGTGTCTCTTTCTCGCTGCCTGTGTTGCTCTGTGGAAAGTGCTGGAAGGATGGGGGGGGGGGGGGGAGTTTGTGCGACCCTTTGCCAGTTGCTTCAGTTATTTCCCTGTGTCTCTTTCTCGCTGCCTGTGTTGCTCTGTGGAAAGTGCTGGAAGGATGGGGGGGGGAGTTTGTGCGACCCTTTGTCAGTTGCTTCAGTTATTTCCCTGTGTCTCTTTCTCGCTGCCTGTGTTGCTCTGTGGAAAGTGCTGGAAGGATTGGGGGGGGGGGGGGGAGTTTGTGCGACCCTTTGCCAGTTGCTTCAGTTATTTCCCCTGTGTCTCTTTCTCGCTGCCTGTGTTGCTCTGTGGAAAGTGCTGGAAGGATGGGGGGGGGGGGGGAGTTTGTGCGACCCTTTGCCAGTTGCTTCAGTTATTTCCCCTGTGTCTCTTTCTCGCTGCCTGTGTTGCTCTGTGGAAAGTGCTGGAAGGATGGGGGGGGGGGGGGGTTTGTGCGACCCTTTGCCAGTTGCTTCAGTTATTTCCCCTGTGTCTCTTTCTCGCTGCCTGTGTTGCTCTGTGGAAAGTGCTGGAAGGATGGGGAGGGGGAGTTTGTGCGACCCTTTGCCAGTTGCTTCAGTTATTTCCCCTGTGTCTCTTTCTCGCTGCCTGTGTTGCTCTGTGGAAAGTGCTGGAAGGATGGGGGGGGGGGGGGAGTTTGTGCGACCCTTTGCCAGTTGCTTCAGTTATTTCCCTGTGTCTCTTTCTCGCTGCCTGTGTTGCTCTGTGGAAAGTGCTGGAAGGATGGGGGTGGGGGGGGGGAGTTTGTGCGACCCTTTGCCAGTTGCTTCAGTTATTTCCCTGTGTCTCTTTCTCGCTGCCTGTGTTGCTCTGTGGAAAGTGTTGGAAGGATTGGGGGGGGGGGAGTTTGTGCGACCCTTTGCCAGTTGCTTCAGTTATTTCCCCTGTGTCTCTTTCTCGCTGCCTGTGTTGCTCTGTGGAAAGTGCTGGAAGGATGGGGGGGGGGGGGTTTGTGCGACCCTTTGCCAGTTGCTTCAGTTATTTCCCCTGTGTCTCTTTCTCGCTGCCTGTGTTGCTCTGTGGAAAGTGCTGGAAGGATGGGGGGGGGGGGGAGTTTGTGCGACCCTTTGCCAGTTGCTTCAGTTATTTCCCTGTGTCTCTTTCTCGCTGCCTGTGTTGCTCTGTGGAAAGTGCTGGAAGGATGGGGGGGGGGGAGTTTGTGCGACCCTTTGCCAGTTGCTTCAGTTATTTCCCCTGTGTCTCTTTCTCGCTGCCTGTGTTGCTCTGTGGAAAGTGCTGGAAGGATGGGGAGGGGGAGTTTGTGCGACCCTTTGCCAGTTGCTTCAGTTATTTCCCTGTGTCTCTTTCTCGCTGCCTGTGTTGCTCTGTGGAAAGTGCTGGAAGGATGGGGGGGGGGGAGTTTGTGCAACCCTTTGCCAGTTGCTTCAGTTATTTCCCTGTGTCTCTTTCTCGCTGCCTGTGTTGCTCTGTGGAAAGTGCTGGAAGGATGGGGGGGGGGAGTTTGTGCGACCCTTTGCCAGTTGCTTCAGTTATTTCCCTGTGTCTCTTTCTCGCTGCCTGTGTTGCTCTGTGGAAAGTGCTGGAAGGATGGGGAGGGGGAGTTTGTGCGACCCTTTGCCAGTTGCTTCAGTTATTTCCCCTGTGTCTCTTTCTCGCTGCCTGTGTTGCTCTGTGGAAAGTGCTGGAAGGATGGGGGGGGGGAGTTTGTGCGACCCTTTGCCAGTTGCTTCAGTTATTTCCCTGGGTCTCTTTCTCGCTGCCTGTGTTGCTCTGTGGAAAGTGCTGGAAGGATGAGGGGGGGGGGGAGTTTGGAATGGAGCGCTGGTCAACATTCTAACAGTCCAAACGGCTTCCAACAGTTTCCCAGAGAGAGCAATGAGGGTGGTTCTTCCATTGAACAGGGCTTGCCATACTTGTAACCAACGTGGCCCCTGAGGACAATGAAAATAAATTAGTAGGGGTGTGATCCCTCTCCAGCAATCCCCAGCTGATCTCCTCCCTCAGCCTCCATTCCCTCCAGAGGACCTTCTCTTACATTCCCCAGCTCAGCTCACCCCCTCCAGCCCTTTGCGCATCCTCCTTCCCAAGCCATTTTGATCTTCTGTTATCCCTTCCCTGTCCCCCCAAGCTGATCACCTCTCACCCCCTGCGCCTTTCTTGCATCTGATCCCTCCCTTCCTTGGTCAGGATCCGTGGCAACATTTTCATTGTGAGCCTGGGCCAAAGGTGGATGTCAGGAGGTGAGAAGTGAGGGCAGGCTGCTCTTGGGTGAGGAGAGAGGAGCACTGGCCCCCTCTCTCCAGCCCTCCCCATGGTGGCAGCGTGGGGTCTGTGAGCCTTGCAGTGGCCCCAGGTGCCCTTTGGGGTCTCGACCCTTCTTTGGGGGAAGCAATGGGTTCTTCTTCCCCCTACAAAGCTGTGGAGATGCGGTGTTATTGTGCCTATGGACAGACAGACGGACATCGATCCCTTTTACGTAATCCTTTCCTACATTTTATGTGATGGAACGCATAAACCCCTCGACAGGACAGCAGCTCTGAGCATGGGGCAGGTGGAAACTCGCTGCTGGCAGCCGCTAGATGTGGAGCCTCCTTCCATGGCTCAGGCTTCGTAGGCTCTGAAGGTTCAGCCTTTGCTCTTTTACATATTTACAACCGGACAAGAACCGCTTCAGAGCTCGGGGTCACTTCAGGCTGCCCCGTTAGAACTGAAATGACTTTCTTTTCAGAAATCTTGCTTTGAAAGTCCCTCCAGACGTGAGCCTGAGCCTAATCAGAAGCAGATTGTCTGCCAAGGCTGTTTACAAAGGCACAGAAGCTCTCAGAAGGAATGTTCACTCTGCCCAAAATGGAAATCTCATTATACTCCATCAGGTTTCGGATTCCTTTACTGATCTGCCGGGAGACCCCAGGGCCGAGGGTCCCTCTCACAGACTTGCAAGGAGGGTGTCAGAAGGCCAAGTGTCCCTGTCGCAGATCTGCCCAGCAGACAAACGGGGCGGGTGCTCCTGTCACGGTCTCTTCATTTATAAACAGGCATTTGGAGGTTGATATTCAGCACCACTTAACTGGATAAGTTTGGACTAATCCTGTTATTGAACATTTAGCAGCTGCCACTTAGCCAGATAACTATTTAAACAGGTAAATAGTTAACCGGCTAAGTGCTGGGCTGGATGGGGGCGTTCCGGTGCATGGCCATTGATCTGACTAAGCCACATAAGTGCCAATATTCAGCTGCATCCGCATAAGTTAGACTGCTGTTGAACTTTTAGAAAGTGCTGCAGCCGTGCCACTGAATATCCTGACTTAGGCCTGGATTTTCTAAGGTCGCAGACCTTAGAGAATCCGGCAGGAACGGGGGGAGGGGCGAAGCGGGGGGCGGGCCTGCGAAAGCCGGCAGCGATCGCACCACCTGCAGTGTTATCACTGCTGGCTTTCGCACCCAGTAGCGCCACCGTGAAAGGTGGCGCTATTGGGCGCGCTACCGGCGGCGATAAGGAGTCTTATCTTTCACCGTCAGCGAAGTTGTCGCGGACTCTGCCCCGACTCCTCCCCTTCTGGTGTGGACTCTGCCCCGACTCCTCCCCTTCCGGTGCAGACTCCGCCCCGACCCCTCCCCTTCCAGTGCGGATTCCGCCCCGATCTAGCTATCGCACGCGATCCCTTTAGAAAATGACCCCCTTAGTTAGCCAGATATGTTTATAAGAACCTGCCACACTGGGTCAGACCAAGGGTCCATCAAGCCCAGCATCCTGTTTCCAACAGAGGCCAATCCAGGCCATAAGAACCTGGCAAGTACCTAACTTTCTCAGCCAGATAGCGGCTGAATATCTACCTCAGGATATTTCACCTTTTCCTAAAGCTTGTCCCAAGGCCAATTATGAAAAGGCAGGGCTGCGTGTTCCTGTAATAATGCTGTTTGTGTTTTCCAGGTTACACTGTCACCTCAGTCATGTCAGCAAAGTTTGGCCGGATTTATGTGGCAGGAGCTCCCAGGTTCAACCACACGGGGAAGGTGGTGATTTTCACGATGCATAACAATGAGAACCTGACGATTCACCAGTCCTTGAAAGGAGAGCAGGTAAAGCAGAATGACCATCCACTTCCCTCTTCTAATCTGGATGGACGCACAGGCAACTGCCTAGGGTGCCAAATTTGGAAGGCACCGAATATGCAGGCTTGCATTAGGGCTGTATTCTGTCACATCAGAGACGGATCTCAGGGTTTGCCACTGTTGCTGCTGTTACCCCCCCCCCCCCTCCCCGGCTGGGAAAGGTCAGACAATAGGGAGCAGGAGGTGTTCGGCTGCTCAGGCATAGATTCTGTGCCAAAAACTGGTAAATTCTGAAGCACATTGGCAAAACATTTCCATTTTCATATTGTACAAATTAAGTAATTTTCCAACCTTACTTGTCTTTAAATAATTTATATTTTTATTGGGTTAGGAAAAAGGATCTTAAGTATTAGCACAGGAAGGAGATCTGAGGGATGGGCAGAAGAGAAGGGGAGGGTGAGAGGATACGAACATAAGAACCTGCCATATTGGGTCAGACCAAGGGTCCATCAAGCCCAGTATTCTGTTTCCAACAGTGGCCAGTCCACGTCACAAGGACCTGGCAAGTACCCAAACATTAAATAAATCTCAAGCTACTATTGCTTATTAATTAATAGCAGTTTATGGATTTTTCCTCTAGGAACTTATCCAAACCTTTTTTAAACCCAGTTACACGTGCCATAACCACGTCCTCTGCAATGAATTCCAGAGATTAAATATGCGCTGAGTGAAAAAGAATTTTCTTTGATTTGTTTTAAATGTGCTACCTGCTAACTTCATAGAGTGCCTTCTATTATCTGAGAGAGTAAATAACCAATTTACATTAACTTGTTCAAGTCCTTTCATGATTTTGTAGACCTCTGTCATATCCCCCCCTCAGTCGTCTCTTCTCCAAACTGAACAGCCCTAACCTCTTTAGCCTTTCCTCATAGGGCAGTCATTCCATGTCCCTTATCATTTTGGTCGCTCTTCTCTGCACTTTCTCCAGTGCAGCTATATCTTTTTTGAGATGTGGTGACCAGAACTGCACACAGCACTCAAGGTGCGGTCTCACCATGGAGCGATATAGAGACATTATGACATTTTCCGTTTAATTCACCATTCCCTTCCTAATAATTCCTAACATTCTATTTGCTTTTTTGACTGCCGCAGCACACTGAGCCGACTATTTCAATGTGTTATCCACTATGATGCCTAGATCTTTTTCCTGGGTGGTAGCTCCTCCTAAGATAGAACCTAACATTGTGTAACTACAGCAAGGGTTATTTTTCCCTATATGCATCACCTTGCACTTGTCCTCGTTAAATTTCATCTGCCATTTGGATGCCCAGTCTTCCAGTCTTGCAAGGTCTTCCTGCAATTTATCACAATCTGCTTGTGATTTAACTACTCTGAATAATTTTGTGTCTTCAGGAAATGTGATCACCTCACTTGTCGTATTCCTTTCCAGATCATTTATATATTGAAAAGCACCAGTCCAAGTACAGATCCCTGAGGCACTCCACTGTTTACCCTTTTCCACTGAGAAAACTGACCATTTAATCCTACTCTCTGATTCCTGTCTTTTAACCAGTTTGCAATCCACGAAAGGACATCACCACCTATCCCATGACTTTTTACTTTTCCTAGAAGCCTCTCATGAGGAACTTTGTCAAACGCCTTCTGAAAATCCAAATACACTACATCTACCGGTTCACCTTTATCCACATGTTTATTAACCCCCTTCAAACAAATGTAGGAGATTTGTGAGGCAAAAATTCCCTTGGGTAAATGATTATTGGCTCTGTCCCAACTAAATGTTTTGTGATTTTATTCTTTAAAACAGTTTTCATGATTTTTCCTGGCACTGAAGTCAGGCTAACCGGTCTGTAGTTTCCTGGATCGCCCCCTGGAGCCCTTTTTTAAATATTGGGGTTACATTGGCCATCTTCCAATCTTCAGGTACAATGGATGATTTTAATGATAGGTTACAAATTTTTACTAATAGGTCTGAAATTTCATTTTTTAGTTCCTTCAGAACTCTGGGGTGTATACCATCCGGTCCAGGTGATTTACTACTCTTCAGTTTGTCAATCAGGCCTACCACATCTTCTAGGTTCACCGTGATTTGGTTCAGTTGATCTGAATCATCTGAATCATTACCCATGAAAACCTTCTCCATTATGGGTACCTCCCCAACATCCTCTTCAGTAAACACTGAAGCAAAGAAATTGTTTAATCTTTCAGTAATGGCCTTATCTTCTCTTAGTGCCCCTTTAACTCCTTCATCATCCAACAGTCTAACCGACTCTGTGATCTTAGGCAAGTCACTTTCTGTCACTGTGAGTCTGTTCAAAATCCTGGCTCTGTTACTGACTCTCTCTGTGTGACTCTGGGTGAGAGACGTTATCTCTCTATGTCTTGGTTCTAATCCCCGGCTCTGTTACTGACTCTGTGTGTGACTCTGGGTGAGAGACGTTATCTCTCTGTGACTTGGTTCTAATCCCCGGCTCTGTTACTGGCTCTGTGTGTGACTTAGTGTTTGGGTACTTGCCAGGTTCTTATGGCCTGGATTGACCTCTGTTGGAAACAGGATGCTGGACTTGATGGACCCTTGGTCTGACCCAGTATGGCATGTTCTTATGTTCTGGGTGAGAAACTTTATCTCTCTGTGTCTTGGTTCTAGTCCCCGGCTCTCCTTGCTCAGTCCCCTTAAGAAGTTTGACCTTTACACTTCCAGCTCTTCTCTCTGCCTTCCCTTTCAGATCGGCTCCTATTATGGTGGTGCCATAGACTCCGTGGATGTGAATGGCGATGGAATCACTGACGTCCTACTGGTTGCTGCTCCCATGTACTTCACCGAAGGTCGAGAACGGGGCAAAGTCTACGTCTTCCTTCTAAGAGAGGTAACTCTTGGGGATAGTACTGAGAAGCCCCTGCACTGAGGGAGTGCTGACAGCAGAAGCTGCATTTGTTGGTGGCTGAGCAGGATTTGATGTAGAAAGTTAAATCTTATAAAAGCATTGTTTAAAGGTTGAGCTATTACTGTGTCTGAATATTGTATGTTGGGAATTAGTCCTGTGTGTAGTGTATCTTTGTGTGCTGGAAAAGTAGTTTAATTCTCTGTGATTTGCTTTGAAAGTGTGAGAGCTGATTCCTGGACAAGTAGTCAGTGGTGTATGATTTGAAAAGGTGTTAACTGCAAAAATTATTAGAGACAGAAAGGGAGATTTGCTGTATTGTGCTGCTGACCTCGGGCTGCTACAACCTAATCGCCATCCTGTACCTTGAAGCCCTGGGTCCGGCGTGGTGCCGTGTCCTCTGCAGTGATGTCGCAGCAGGGCTCTCAGCGTTCTGCTTCGGGTCTAGACTAAGGGCATGCAGCATCACTGCACTCTCGGTGGCGCAGACTGCTTCTCTGAAATTAAAGGAGGCTCAGTTCCTTTAGTGAGTGTCCCTATCCCTTGCTCCTGTGCCATTGTGGTTCCTGGTTCTGCTTTTCAGTGGCGTTCCTGTCTTGTCTTGCTGCTGCCTCAGTGGTCCAGTGTTCCTGACCTCTCTCTGTCTGCTGTCAGCACTGACCCCTGCCTGTCCCTGCCTTTTGACGTTCTGGATTTGCTCCTTCCCACTGGTCTGCTGCTGTCTATTGGAGCCTAAGCAGAGCTGAGACAGCCCCAAGGGTCCACTCACCCTGAGTCATAACATTAGCTGAGAGTCTCTTTTTTTAAACTACTTGCAGAGAGAATCATTCAGAAGATTTTGTTTTGAAATGTAAAGTAATTGACTTAGAAACACAGAAGAACAGAGTAATTCTGAGGGAGCGTAATAGCGGAAGCCGCATCTGTTGGTGACTGAGCAGGACTCGTCAGCATTGGCTTACTTAGGACGTAGCCACAGACGGGCCTGGGTGGGCAGTCTCCCACCCAACCGGAAGAGGCCTGTTAGAGCAATGCCTTAGCGGGATTCCATCCCCGTGGTGGCGGAGAGGAGAGCTGGAGCTGCATGACCAGGTGTGCATGGGGAGCCTAACCAGCCCGCAGCCTGATGCCTCCCCTGCTGCCCACCAATCTTCCTGTGCACACCCGCGCACAGCTTCTGCTCCCTCCCTCCCCTAAGCAGGAAGATCGATGGGCCATACGGCCTGAAGATAGCAGCAGGCCCTGGGGGCTGTGGTGGAGCTCATCTCACCACAGCCCGATGATAACAGGAGATCATGATGTGTGTCGGCTTGTATGTATGTGTGAATGAGTGAGAGCCTGATGTGTGTGCATGTGTGTGTGTCTGTGTGAGAGCCTGATGTGTGAGAGTCTGTATGTGTGAGCCTGTATGTGTGTGTCTGTATGAGAGCCTGTATGTGTGGGTGGGTGAGAACAGGAGCTTGAATTTGTGTATGTGTGGGTTAGAATGGGTGCCTGGGTGTGGGTCTGTGTGTGCATAAGAATGGGAGCTGGGGTGGGGAAGTGAGAGAGTGAGTGTGTGTGTGTGTGTGTGTGTGTGTGTAAAGAATGTGAGCTTGTGTGCGGGGGGGGGGGGGGCAGATCATATGAGAGTAAGAGCTTGTGTGTGTGAGGGAGTCTGAGAGAAAGCATGTGTGTGAGTGTGAGGGAGAAAGGGAAGGAGAAGAGAGACACTAAAAAGGAATTAGGAAATGAACGACAAGGGAAAAATGTGAAAAATAGACCAGGACCAACTGATTAGAAAAATGCAAAAATCAGACAACAAAGGTAAAAAGAAAAGAATTATTTTGAAATTTTAGCAATGTGAATCTGCCAGCTTTGGGAATGTGCATTTCTTATATTTTTGTATTTTGCTCTTTCTTCAGAGTCTGGTTTCTCAGGCTTTCTATTTTGGTTGTGTCTGCATGCTTCTGTTTCTAATTTGTAGTCTCATTTCTATATTAGGTAACGGTCGGTCTCTGTTTTGCCTGTGTGTGTGTGACTGAAGGGCAGTATTTCTGCTAGCGTGCAGTTTCTCTGAGGTACTCTAGCTTGTTCTGTTATTCCCAGTAGGTGGTGTATGAATGTTCTAGGGCCTGGTGCAGTATTTGCATTGCTGCTTTTTCATAAAGCTGCTGTTATTTGAATCCTGAGAGTCAGTACTGTGACTGTGGGGTATGGCAAGGTTCAAGATGTCGCTTTCTATGCAGGAGTTTGTGTTAACTTTACAAAATAGCAGTGGAGGGATATTTTTGGCTGATGTGACACCAGAATTTGCATTATTTTTTTCATGTTAGTTGTAATGTGAATTGTTCTAGTTCTGCTCTGCACCTGTTCTGATGATTAATGATATTTTATTGTAGATATGATGATTTCTGGCTTTCTGCAAAGTGGATTCATGAAAGAATACATTAATTTTTGTTTTACATGATTTATTGGATCTGATTGTTTGTCTTTGCTTTTTACATGATATACTTGTGCATTTATAAACTGCAATAATATAAAATAAATTAATACAGATTAATAAGGAATTTTTAATGCTGGTAAGTGCTTGAAATAATTGAGGTAAAATATTTTAGAGTTTCATGCATGATGCATAATGGCTGTTGCAAACTACTTAGAAAGCCTTTGTAGGGTGCAATATATGGCATTATTTATTAATAAGAGTACAAAGAGTAAGTCTCAGCCCTGCATGCATACAGCCCACCCATGTTAACCTTGTGCCCACCCAATAAATCAGTTCTGGCTATGCCACTGGCTATTACTGTGTATGAGTATTGTGTGCTGGGAAAGTAGTTTGATAATTTAAGTTTATTAAGTGTATCTTGGTATGCTGGGAAATTAATTCTGTGTGCTTTGCTCTGAGAAGATATGAGAGCTGATTCCCAGATAAGTAATAAATGGTGTTTGATTCCCTCCTGCCTCACTCTCACTTTCTGATAAATACATTTTCTTCATAATAAGAGACATTAAGGGACTTAGATCAATGTGTAATTAACCCTGATTTTAGTAAATGACTAATTTTAGTCCTATTTTTGGTCATTAACAAAGCTAACAGAAAACATACTTTAGTTTGATTAAGTATTTTTGTATAATTATGGATATTATGTTGTACCCCACAGCTATTTGAACCTGTGGGTTGTAAATTTCTACAAATAAATAAAGGATATTTAGCAAAACAGGGAAGTTAGAATATCCCAATAGAGAGGCTATGCTAAAGGGTGAAGAAACCCAGGTGGATTTAAATAAAGAGCACACAGATATGAATGACTACAAAGTGCCTGGGTCGTCTCTGGATAAGCAGGTTGTAAATACAAAGAAAAATGCAAATGAAAAACATATGCCAGAAGCCTGAAAAGTAAGATTGGTTAGTTAGAATGTATGGCACTATATGACGATGTAGACATAATAGCATCTCGGAGACCAGGAGGAAGGAGGATGATCAGAGTACAAATTACACTGACATGACAGGACAGATCAAACTGGTGGAATGATGGCATTATTTGTAAAGAATGTCGTAGAGTCAAGCAGGATAAATGTTCTGCAAGAAACAAACTGTGGATAGAAATTACAAGTGTAGCAGTGAAGAGTACAGTAGTGGGGGTGTGCTACTGCCTGCCTGGCCAGGATGAGCAAACAAACTGTAAAATGCCAGCAGAGATTAAACAGGCAACACAATACTAATGGGAGATTTCAATTATCCCAATATTGATTTGGTAAATGTTACATCAGGACATGCTAGGGTGATAGTTCTTAGATGCTATGAGTAACTGCTTCATGGAAACAATGATAGGAGGAAACTACTTTACATCTAGTTCTTAGTGGAACACAGGACCTGGTACAAGGGGCAAAGGGGCTGGATCTACTTGGCAATAGTGATCATAATGCAGTTATATTTATCATAATCACTGGAGTGTGGATACTGATTTTTATATTACGCTTTTCAGCACTTCAAAGCAGATTACATGCAGGTACTGGAGCTATTTCACTATCCTCAGAAGGCTCACAATCTTAAGTTTGTACGTGAGGCAATAGAGGGTAAAGTGACTTTCCCAAGGTCACAAGGAGCAGTAGTGGGATTTGAACTCTGGTTTCCCTGGTTCGTAGCCTACAGCAGTAATATTTAACTTTAGAAAGGGAGACTATGATAAGATAAAGAAATCAGAAAAAACAACTATAAAAGAGCATTATCAAACTAACCTTTCTTCCAATAAGTTTGAAATGTATGCCTTCCATGTGCAGAAGGTCACGTCATGAGGACCCCACTGTAACTTACTCTCAGCTTGGTATTCAGTACGTTGGAGCACATTCAAGGTGGTGGAGGGGAGAGGGAGTGACGAGATGGTGACATGTTGGGTAGAGAGCAGCTCCCTGGGTAGAACAGAGAGTTGTCAGCACCTGGAGAGAGCGGCTGTCTGAGCAGGATGGACAGCGGTTAGCACCGATGATGGTGGTGGTGGTGTGTGTGTGTGTGGGGTAACAAAGAAGCATAATAGCAGAAAAAGACCATAGAGCCTGTCTAACCTACCCATCCACACCAACTATTCAGTTTTACAATCCCTACCACTCCCTGAGATCCCCTGTGCCTGTCCCATGCTTTCCTGAATTCAGATACTGTGCGTCTCCACCCCCTCCACTCAGAGGCTGTTCCATGCATCCACCAGCCTACCTGTACATAAATACTTCTTTAGATTAGAATAAGAACAGTCATACTGGGTAAGACCCCAAGGGTCCATCAAGCCCCGCATCCTGTTTCCAGGTCATAAGTATCTGGCAGGATTCCAAATAGATTCCATGCTGCTTACACCCAGGGATAAGCAATGCTTTTCCCCAAATCTACTTGGTTAAGAACTGTTTATGAACTTTTCCTCCTGGAACTTGTCCAAACCTTTATCAAACCCAGCTACACTAACTTCTGTATCCTCCAGCAATGAATTTCAGAACTTAATTGTGCATTGTGAAAAATATTTTCTCTGATTTGTTTTAAATGTGCTACTTAGGTCTGTCACTCCCTTATCTCGCTATTAGTTTTGACGCCGCAAAGGCGTTCGATAGAGTGGAGTGGAGTTACCTATTCACTGTATTACAACGTATGGGTTTCGATGGGTTTTTCCTACAAGCCATACAACTTCTTTATACTGACCCCCGGGCTTGTATAGTGGCCAATGGCTCACAGTCGGAGGAATTTGTAGAGGCACGGGGTACGAGGCAGGGGTGCCCTCTCTCCCCCCTTCTCTTCCTATTGCAATTGGAACCTTTGTTACATGCAATTGGAAGTACCCAGGAGATCCGTGGTATTTACATGGAATCCGGGTTCTTTAAATCCGTGGCGTTTGCGGACGACCTGCTCCTACTTATCACCAAACCAGCCTTGTCATTGCCACCATTGTTGCGATTAATTGGGACTTTTGGGACCTTTTCGGGTTTCCAGCTAAATGAGACTAAGTCATATGCACTGGCTTATCCACCTGGACTGCAGGCTAACTGGGAGGGACATTTTCCACTCCAGTGGGCGGGAGATAGTATTCGATACCTGGGAGTTTATATACCCTCGGACCCGGAGTTGGTTTACCAGGTTAATGTTCCACGATTGCTCCGACAAACCCAACACACTCTCCAGACCTGGAAGGCACTCCCTCTCTCATTGACGGGGCGGGTGGCGCTTTTTAAGATGACCCTGCTCCCTAAATGGCTTTACCTACTGCAGAACCTCCCGCTCTTATTACGACGACGGGACTTAGCTCGGGTAGAGGGGGAGTTGCGGAGATTTCTGTGGAGTGGGGGACGGTCTAGATTACCTCTTCGCTGGTTACAAAATTCGTGGAGAGGGGGTGGTCTGGGGGTCCCTAACCTTGCCAATTATAACCTTGCCTGCAATATGCGGCTTATTCGCAATTGGTTACAGGGCTCCTCGCATTATGCCCCGCTTTCGCTGGAGCGGACCCTTTTATATCCGTTGGCTCCCTCTTATGCCCTACAGGGCAAAGTAAGCGATCTCCCTTGGTCTACCTTACATTCGGCATTTACCTGGCCCATACGGCAATCCTGGAAACGTTTTGTAAAACTCATGCACGCCCCAACTGTGTGTGCTCACTTGCTACCTATTCGGGGGAACGCTGAATTCCAACCAGGCACGCAATCGGTTATGTTCCGGGATTGGGAGGCTCGGGGGGTGGAATATTTGGGTCATATGTGGACCGCGGAGGGGGTATTAATGCAGTTTAATGACTTTCAACAACTTTACGGTTTCCACTCCAAACACACATTTCCCTACTTGCAAATCCTCCACTATCTCAAGTCCCTGCCACCGGAGGCCAAGGATATCACAAGGTACCAAGCCCTAGATGAGGTGTTCCAATTTGGGGCTGCTAAGACCCCGTCTTTGTCTCAGTATTATAAGATATTACAAAAACGTACCCAGGTAGAGGTGTGCTCCTCTCTCGTTGATCGTTGGAATAAAGATGGCGAGTTTCTTATTACCAGTTTCATTTTGCATGTCTGTTTTGGGCGAATAGCCAGGATCTCTACCAATATGTACTACAGGGAGATGCAATACAAATTTTTGACCCGTGCGTTTATCTCCCCTCAAAGGGCGCACCAACTGTCAGTGGCCATTACGCCGTTTTGTGTCCATTGCCCTGGACGGGTGGGTACGTTGTCCCACATGTTTTGGACTTGTCCGGGCGTACTTGGCTTCTGGCGCAAGGTAGCGACCTATTTAATGGATTTGCTCGATGTGGCATTGCCCGTCTCCCCTTTGTGGTTTTTATTCGGGTGCATCTCTCCACTTCGTGTCAGGGATCCTGGCTCTTGTCAGTTGTTCCAGAAGGTGAGTTTGGTGGGAAAGAAAACGATTCTTCTCGTTTGGAGGTCTTCGGATGTTCCATCATTTTGGACCTGGAGAAATCAACTGCATAGCATGATGACCATGGAAAGCATGGTGGCACGAGGATCGCCTAGCCGCCGGCGCCGGTTCACTTCCATCTGGACTTTATATCTTCAGACTTTGTCACATCGCGTACGGAGTTTGTTTTTGAATGATTGATAGCTTCGATTGAGGGCCCACGGGCTCCCTCGTGTGGAGTCTTCGTCTGACTGCCTTTCTTTAACCAGTATTATTCATGTTTACGGCACATAAAAGGGGGGGGGGGGGGTGCTGTGGGAGGAGAATTATCGCCCTGTTGTTGGGTCTGTTGGTAGAGGGAGAGATATGAGTCCACTCTCTCTTGTACTGTCTGTTTATTATTGAATTGCAAAACCCAATAAAAATGTTTGAACATAAATGTGCTACTTAGTAACTTCATGGTTTGTCCCCTAGTCTTTGGAGTTTTTTTGAAAGAGTAAACAACCAATTTGCATTTACGCGTTCCATTCCATTCATTATTTTATAGACCTCTATCATATTTCCTCTCAGCCATCCCTTCTCCAAGCTGAAGAGACCTCACCTCTTTAGCCTTTCCTCATAGAGTAACTACTCTATTCCCTTTATCAATTTGGTCGCCCTTCTCTCTACTTTTCGTTTCCGCTATATCTTTTTTTTTTTTGAGATGTGACAACCAGAATTGTCCACTGCCCTCTAGATGTGGTCTCCCCATGGTGTGATGAAGAGTTTTATGATATTCTCCATTCCTGTCCTCAGTCTACCCCTTTCACCCTCTTGCATCCTTCTTCAGGGAGATGAGATGGCGGGTCGCCCTGGCCATACATTTCATTCACAAGGCTGTAATTTACCATTTCTTAAGCACACAGTAATATATAGTTTCCACTCTGATGAAACCTGCAGTTCTCCTGCTCTGCTTTTCATGAATCTTGGCAGCAGTGGCCGGCAGATTCTGGCTCTCGTTATTGCCATGATGAAGTGTGGCAGGCAGACAATGCTCGGAAAATTCATGAAAATTGAGTGATGTGACTCTTGGATTTATTCTTGGTGAGCTCCAGTGCCTGGGTCTCTAGAGCATTGAACCTGTTCTGCCCGGGGGCTTTCAAAGAGCTGTGGAGTGGTTAACTTTGTACGGATTCTCAACTGAAGTTAACTGGTTAAAGTTAGAGCTGAATATTTGTTTTGTTTTATTTCTTTCTCGTGTTTTGTATACCGTCAATCGGTTTCGCCATCAGAACAGTTTACATCGTTCTGATTTTAATATCCATTTAAATCTAACTGCACCTAGGGCCTGATTCACCAGGCTTTTCAACATGAATCGGGCCCTTAGCAGTCAGATGTGGCCAGTTAGTGATGAATATTGCACTAATACTGGCTACATTTGAAAAACCCACTTGGCACAATATGACCCAGCCTCTTTTTTTTTTCTCCATCTAAATCTCTGTACACAGTGGACAGGGAGGGGGAATTTTTAACTAGCTAGATTTATGCCATTTAAAGCCACTTTGAATATTGACCCTCTGCGTGTCTGTGGAGTTTGCACTGCTTCTGCCTGGAGAGGGGTGTGTGAGTGTGTGTGTGAGTGTGTGTGTGTATGGGTAAAGGAAGCTTGCACTGCTGCTCTCTTTGCTGTACCTATCCTGTGGAGGGGCAGTGTGTGAGTGTGTGTGTGTGTGTATGGGTAAAGGAAGCTTGCACTGCTGCTCTCTTTGCTGTACCTATCCTGTGGAGGGGCAGTCTGTGTGAGTGTGTGTGTGTGTGTATGGGTAAAGGAAGCTTGCACTGCTGCTCTCTTTGCTGTACCTATCCTGTGGAGGGGCAGTGTGTGAGTGTGTGTGTGTGTGTATGGGTAAAGGAAGCTTGCACTGCTGCTCTCTTTGCTGTACCTATCCTGTGGAGGGGCAGTCTGTGTGAGTGTGTGTGTGTGTGTGTGTGTATGGGTAAAGGAAGCTTGCACTGCTGCTCTCTTTGCTGTACCTATCCTGTGGAGGGGCAGTGTGTGAGTGTGTGTGTGTGTGTGTGTGTATGGGTAAAGGAAGCTTGCACTGCTGCTCTCTTTGCTGTACCTATCCTGTGGAGGGGCAGTCTGTGTGAGTGTGTGTGTGTGTATGGGTAAAGGAAGCTTGCACTGCTGCTCTCTTTGCTGTACCTATCCTGTGGAGGGGCAGTCTGTGTGAGTGTGTGTGTGTGTGTATGGGTAAAGGAAGCTTGCACTGCTGCTCTCTATGCTGTACCTATCCTGTGGAGGGGCAGTCTGTGTGAGTGTGTGTGTGTGTATGGGTAAAGGAAGCTTGCACTGCTGCTCTCTATGCTGTACCTATCCTGTGGAGGGGCAGTCTGTGTGAGTGTGTGTGTGTGTATGGGTAAAGGAAGCTTGCACTGCTGCTCTCTTTGCTGTACCTATCCTGTGGAGGGGCAGTGTGTGGGTGTGTCAATCTTGCACTGCTTCTGTCGTTAGTGTCCTGTAATTAGGCAGTGTGTATGTGTAAGAGAATCTGACCCTATTCTTTTGGTAACATTGAGAATTAGGTTTACATTTGTGTTCATCTGCCTCCTTTTACCTATAATGAATTCAGTAAAGAATGTAAACTTGGATGTATTTTCTTGTTTTTGTTGTTAAAAATACATTGGAGGAGCTGGGTGTGGTCCCAGAGGGAGATTCAGGACCCCAGCTTGGTAATCTTCAATGGGTTTCTGTCTCTGTGAATCACCAATCCTGTATTAAAGTGACCAGTTTTCCGAGTTTTTCAGAGATTAGCTGGCCGATTGCACATCTTTAAGTCAGTGTGTGGGCAGAAGAAGGTAGGGTGGGATGTAGGTCCTTCTGCCCTTCTCTGAGGGGTATTTTAGCCTTTTGGGAAATTGTAGCTGATATGTTAGTGCTGATGCCCATAGCCACATCATATAGGGTCATGGGTCATGCTTGATGGCTCTTGCTTTGATTATGACCAGGAGCTCTCCTCCTTCTCTCTGGCTTAACAGGTTAGATTTGTTTCTGATGGGTCACTGAAGGTCATGGATAGCTCCCAGAATTCTCGCTTTGGTTCTTCCATCGCTGCTGTCCCAGATCTCAATCAGGACACGTACAATGATCTTGTCATTGGTGCCCCACTAGAAGAGGACAACAAGGGAGCAATCTATATCTTCCATGGCTTCAAAAGGAACATCCTGAAGAAGTATAGACAGGTGAGTCCTGCTGCTCTCAATACAGCACCCAAGATTCCAGCTGGAGGAAGGATCAGATCTCCTTTAACAATGACCATCCTGGGCTGGCACATTGGCTTAATGGCAGGGCAGTGCACTCCCATGCAGAGAACCTGGTTTGAGTTCCTTTCTCAGGTCTTCCCCCTACTTCTAATTGATCCAGCAGCTGGCATGCTTCAGGTTCCCCATTAGCCTCACCTCACCGTGGCTTCTATCTAGGGCACACTCATATCTCCAGGAACGAGGTTTGTTCTGAGCTGGAAGGGAGGGTGCAAGCTCTACTGGCCTTGTTTTGCTCAGAGTTCTTCATTCAGATATCCCTGGTGCATAACTAGAAGTCATTTTCTGCCCCCAAACAATGTGTACACTGCAGCTGCAGCACATGATCAAAGGAACATGGAGAAAGGAACATTTCAATGTGCCGCACTGCCGTGGCATCATGGCATCTTTATGGCTTCTGGCAAAACTAGCAAAGAGCCACCAACAGTGGTGCTACTGAATATTTGGAAAGAACCCGTGGCAGTGCAGGGACACTCAGAAAAACAAAGTGAAACAAACTAGCAGCTGGTCTGCCCTGGGAGACGAAGGCAAAAGGTTGCAAGGGAAGTCTCTTCCATGCTAGCTGGAGGGGCAGGGATGCAAGATGAGCCTTTTTCCTAGGGGAATGAAGGTGGAGAGGTATAAATTGAACCCTTTCATGGTGGGATAGAGGAGTGGCTGATGACTCCCCTCCTTGTCGGGATGGAGGAGCTGGGATGTAATCTGAGCCCTTTCCATGGGAGAATGGAGGGCAAGAGCTATAGTTAAGCCCCCTCTTTGAGGGGATGGAGGGATGTGAGATGGGTCCCCTCTGTGGGATGGAAGGGAAAGGGGTCTATGAAAAATGCAGGGGTAGAGGTCTGAGAGCATCCCCCTTCTCAGTGCAAGGGATGGGGAGGGTCCTTTTAAGTGTTCACCATCTCCAAATTCTTTCCTACACCCTTCATAAGCTGCTTTCAGTAGGCAGCAGCAGGACATGGGATTAGGGATACGGATGGGGGAGATGTGGCCATTTTAGATGGGTTCTCCTTCCCATGAGGTTGGCTTTGTGTTTTCTCAGAGAATAGCAGCGTCGGACCTGGCTCCAGGACTCCAGTACTTTGGCTGCAGCATCCATGGGGAACTGGACCTGAATGAGGATGGGCTGGTGGACC
Organism: Rhinatrema bivittatum; assembly: GCF_901001135.1. NCBI lineage: Eukaryota > Metazoa > Chordata > Amphibia > Gymnophiona > Rhinatrematidae > Rhinatrema > Rhinatrema bivittatum. The sequence goes on along the minus strand of NC_042627.1, from coordinate 81,046,123 downwards.
TGGCTGTGGGGTCTCTGGGCAATGCAGTGCTCCTGTGGTATGTGGTGCCCCCCTCCCTCTGATGTCTACATGGCCGGGGGTTGTTACCCAGCTCCATTATGCAATCGTATCCTCACGCTAATGGGTGATACCAGGCCTCCCCTGCCTGCCCTCCCTTCTGGGGAGGGCAGGCAGGGGAGGGAGGAGGACACCAGGAAGGGGGGGGGGGGGAGTAGAGATTAGGTAACAGAAAAAGGGGGTAAATGTTAGATAAGAGGGGAGGGACAGAAGAAGACATTAGGTGGGCATTGCAAGCTATGGGCACCCAGGGCTCATTGGCCAGTGCTGAATCTTTATTGAATCTTTACCGATCCCGCCCCTGCCTTTACGCAGCCTTTAGGAAAGAGAAGGGGAGGGGTTGGAGAAGGAAGTCAAGCAATTGTTTTCTGTTTTGCTGTATCTGCTCCACCCTCACCTCCCCCCTTCCTGTCTGCCCCATGTGGGGAGGGGAGAGGCAGGAGAAGGGAGCAAAACAAGTATCATCTGCTGTGCTCTGGCCTCATCCATTCCCTTCCTGTCCCTAGGTGAACTGGAGAATGGAGCAGAGCGATGGTGTTCAGGTCTGCAGTGTCTGCTCCAGCCACGTCCCTCCTGTTTCAACAGGCAGCACTTGGGAGAGAAGAGGAGGGGTTTGGCTGGGGCAGAGGAGGAAGGAGGAAGAAGAGACCCCAGAGCACAAGTCAGGGGAGCTGTAAATGATTCACAGGGAGGGAGAGGAGATAATTGCTGGTGCTGTGAGATGAGCTGTAGATGGGATAAATTCTTGGAGAGGTGAGGAAGGAGTGGCACAAAAGGGGGCAAAGACTAAGGAGATGAGGAGAGGGATAAATGCTGGAGGGAGCACGAGAAGGGAAAGTGACTGTCGCTTTCTTCCTGAGATCAGCAGCGCAAGCTTGGGTTATCTGAGGTGATGAGAGAGGGTCAGGTGCTGCCTGAGGAACATGTGGGAGGAGGGGTTGTGTGTGGGGGAGTGAAGGGATGGGGTACGGGTGCTAGAGAGCGCGAGAGGTGGAGATGATGATGGAGGGATACAGAGAGCCAGAGATGGTGTTGGAGTGGAGGTGGGGCAGATGTGGGTATGGAGGGTGTTTGTTAGAGCCAGATGTGGTGAAGTGGAGATGATGACAGAGAGCTAGAGATGGGGGAAGGAGAGCCAGAGGTGTGATGGGAATGGTGGGGGTGAGGAGTGACAGAATGTTTAAGAAGGTGAGAGGGAGCCATGATTGGGAGGGGAAGTATTTGAGCAAGCGAGAGAGAGAACGGGGTGACGGGGTTGGGTGTGCGAGAGCCGGAAGGGTAGGATGGAAGCGGGAAGCATGAGAGAGGATAATTAGGGCTGAGAAATCAGACTGAAGGAAACAGAATAACATGAGAGAAGTGATAAAGCCAGTGTCTGATGATGGGGTGTGGTGAGAGAGAGGAGGTGACCCTGCTGGGGAGAAGGGAGCCAAATAGCAGGAGATTGATGGATGGAGCCACCCAATGAGGGAGACATGAAAGACTGAGAGGGTCAATGGAGGGTTTAGAAAGTGACGTTTTGGGACAGGGAGAACTTAAGGATGAGAGATGGTGAAGGATAGAAGTGAGGGAGAAGGAGGGATGAGCTCTAAGATTGAGAGAATAGAGAGAATGAATTGATGTTGATGCATGGGAGAGATTTAGATGAAGAGAAAACAAGTTAGAAGACAGACGAGGAAATCAGAAAAAAGAGACTGAGAACAACACAAAAAAAACCTCTCACCCAGATAACAAAGGTAGAATAAAGCATTTATTTTAAGTCCAGTGTATAGGACCTTTGTTTTCAGTTTTTATTTTATTTTACCCAGGAATTTATCAGTGTTTATTACAACATGAACAAAAACAGGAGAACTCAATGGAAAGAAATCACTCATCATTTTTTGAGGTAAATATTTTTGTTATAGTAATAAAGTGATAGATTACCTGGGAAAATAAAATAAAAACTGAAAGCAAAGGTCCCCAGTGATAAACACTGATAGATTCCTAGGAAATAAAATAAAAACTGAAAATAAAGGTCCCCAGTGCTAAACACTGGATTTGTGGGACGCTGAAAGGTGAAGTAGTACTAGAAGTAGGGGGGCTTTCCCCCAGTTCAGATATTTCCCCCACTCTTCATCCTAGATTTTCTCCCCCGAGACCCTCTCTTCTTCTCCTCTGTCTATCCCTATCCCTGGTCTTCTCTCCCTCTCCTTTTCCCCATCTCTCCTCCTCTCTCCCAGCTCCAGTCCTCGCTATGTCCCTGGTGCTCGCTGCCTCTCGTGCTGCTCCTCTCTGCTCTCTCCTTCTCCCGAGCCTCTCACCTTCTCCTCTGTCTGTCCCTATCCCTGGTCTTCTCTCCCTCTCCTTTTCCCCATCTCTCCTCCTCTCTCCCAGCTCCAGTCCTCGCTATGTCCCTGGTGCTCGCTGCCTCTCATGCTGCTCCTCTCTGCTCTCTCCTTCTCCCGAGCCTCTCACCTTCTCCTCTGTCTGTCCCTATCCCTGGTCTTCTCTCCCTCTCCTTTTCCCCATCTCTCCTCCTCTCTCCCAGCTCCAGTCCTCGCTATGTCCCTGGTGCTCGCTGCCTCTCGTGCTGCTCCTCTCTGCCCTCTCCTTCTCCCGAGCCTCTCACCTTCTCCTCTGTCTGTCCCTATCCCTGGTCTTCTCTCCCTCTCCTTTTCCCCATCTCTCCTCCTCTCTCCCAGCTCCAGTCCTCGCTATGTCCCTGGTACTCGCTGCCTCTCGTGCTGCTCCTCTCTGCTCTCTCCTTCTCCTGAGCCTCTCACCTTCTCCTCTGTTGTCCCTATCCCTGGTCTTCTCTCCCTCTCCTTTTCCCCATCTCTCCTCCTCTCTCCCAGCTCCAGTCCTCGCTATGTCCCTGGTGCTCGCTGCCTCTTGTGCTGCTCCTCTCTGCTCTCTCCTTCTCCCGACCCTCTCCCCATCCATAAGATTCCCTCTCTCTGCTGCTACTTGACATCCCCTTTCCCAAGGCAGAAAAAAAATACAATAAATTATAAACTCCTAAGCAAGTCTGGAAAGCGACTTTATTTTTACAATGGGAAATACAATTTATAGTATTTAATATGCAAATGTATGAAATATACCACCGAATGTTAGAAGCTTTGCTGTGGCAGAAAACTGGGGGCTGTGGGTCCTCACGAGCCAGCGATACCAGGGCAATATGGGCCCCCAGCAAAGCATTAGCCTTGGCCCTTGCTGTGTTGCAGAGAAGCGGGCCCTGTCATGCAGACTGCGCTTTCTTTACGCCCTAGGAGTCGCAGTGTGGTGCAGATCAACGCCAGCATTAAGTTTGAGCCCTCAAAAATCAACATCTTCAACAAGGACTGTAAGAGGCACGGAAAGGAAGCCACCTGCCTGCTGGCTTTCGTCTGCTTCACCCCCATCTTCCTCTCCCCTTTCTTCCAGAGCCAGCGGGTCGGTAAGTGATGGAGAGGCTTAGTGTTCTGTGTTTCTCATGTACTGATCCGTCATCAGAGCGGGGACAGCATCCAAAGCTCACGTAGAACAGGCACCTGGTGCACTAACCAGTTTATAGGAATTTTAGGCACTTTTTTCCCTTCCTGAGCGCGATCACCTCTCCTGGGCGCGCGATTGAATATTTAAATGAGGAGGTGCTAGGGACAAATGTGCGCCCAGGAGAGGTGGCTGTCAGCAGGTTAGGGAAACGGATATCCGTTAATTGAGCATCCCTTTTCCTACCTGACCATCGGCACACTTTCTTTTTATTATTATTATTATTTGTACCTAATTTCTTTTTTTCAGTTCCTCAGACTTAATATCGCCATGACATTAAGATGGAGGAACTACAGAAAAGCAGTATTTTCTGCTTTTCTGTCAACCTTAGGGGCTTCTCAGAACTTAGCACCTGCTCCAGGGCAGTAAAAATGTGCACATTGGGTGAACATTTGTTTTTGGATCAGGGGAAGAGCTAACAGCCCCATCAACATGCATTTGTATGTGATGAGCCCTATTAGCTATGAGCTGGTTTGGACACGCTAATCCCCTTATTGGATAAGGAGTTGTGGACGCCCGTCCAAAATGGGTGTCCAACCACAGATTAACCAGTGCGCTTGGCTGAGCGCACCCTATTGCACTGGCCCGATACAGATTAAAGAACTGAGCCCTGAGAGAGTGCACAGCTGCAATGTCTTGATCCCATGCATGCCAGATGAGAATAGATCCACTCAACCACACTTCTTGTAAACACCGCAACAATAACCTGTGGCTAATGGAATGAAATGCAGCGTTAGAATCTAATAAGATCAGAAAAGCATCCATACCGGGAGTCTGCTTTGACCCTAATTTCATTGGTTAGGGCTACCGGAGCCGTCTATGTGCTAGAGCCCGGCCTAATGCTGAATTGTCTAGGGTGCAGAATTAGATAACTGGTTATAAACAACTCTTTCTATGATCTTAGAAAGAGAAGGTAATTTGGAGATAGCTCTATAATTTTGTAAAGAACTGTGATCAAGTTTAGCATCCTTTAGACTTGGCCTAATTAGCGCCTGCTGTAACATGGAAGGAGCATTCCCTTGATCAAGACTCGCCTTGACAATTGCAGTAAAGCATGGAGATAAAGGCAATCAGCTTTGAGGGAGTTTAGGCCAAGAAGTGATGTGGATGCTCCCATGATCTCAAGAGCTTTTATAAACCAATCTGAGAGAGCTTATTAAACTGCGTAAATGCGCTACTACGAGGCCTTTTTAATGCAGCTGCTCATTAAAATATTGCGTCGGGCGCCCAGAAGGGGTAGCTGGCCTATGTGAACCTTACTGCCACTATTAGCAGAGCCAGGGCTCTCAGTTCCACAGCTACTTTATAAGACTTGATGCTTGGTGTCCTCATTGACAGTTTTTTCTTTAATAAACCTTAATCCAGCATGTTAGCAAGGCCATTTACTACTGGTCCTTAAAGCATAAGTATGAGGGTCCTCAGTATCCAAGGCGCTCTGAGTAATGTCATTCCATGAATGAACCCAACACTCAAACGTGACCAGCAAACAGCCAAGGTGTCAAAGTTTAGATTATTTAGCTTCCTGTTCTTAAACGTTCGGGTAGCAGCTCTGACATGTGAGGCTCGGATGATCCGGGAATGATGGAATTTTGCTGAATAAGTGAAAGATAATCTGAGGGCCCTGCTGCGAGGCAGCTGCTGAATCAGCTGAGAGAGGCCGTACATGGCAAGAAGTGTGCGGCTGCGGAACGAGTTGGATTACCGAGTGAAAGGGAATAGCAGAAACGCCAGCAATCACGGCATTGCCTTCATCAGGTGGGCGATAAACCCGTAAGCAGAAGAATTAAGCTTCAGGACTAAATTTAAGCAGCAGTGTATGAAGTGGTGGAACAGGTACCAGGTTTAAGCGTGAACCTTTAAAGTGATATTAAAAATAACGGCTAACTCTCCTCTTCACGTTCTCCCCATATTCCCCAGGGCCACCTCAGCCACCCCCCTGATTCCCCTTCCTGCCAGGAGAGCTCACACTGCCCAAATGACCGGATAATTCTCAAAGCCACTGGCAGACGTTAATCAGCGGCTAAAGTTCCTCCATTCCTTCAAGATGCGCAGACTTTCACCGCATTCAGATGAGTTGTTCCCGGGAGAGGAAACCTAAGGAGGGAGACTGCAAATTCAGATCTTCATATCTGCTTCTCCCTACAAAACATGTGGGTGCCAGTGACTGCACGGACTTAGCACCAAAGTGTGGATACTGCCACATTCAAATCTGGCACAAGGCCTGCGGGAGAAAAGTTCCATAAAGAGCAGGCAGGGTAGCACCGACTACGAAAATAGGCGCAGTCTGTACAATATTGTCCAGGCGTGCAGTATCCTGACAACAGTCACTACCTCTGCTGTCGTCTTGGAAGACGTCACTACCTGTACTGTCCCCTAGAACCAGTCACTACCTCTACTAATTCCCATAAAGGCAGTCACTACCTGTACTGTCCCCCTAGAACCAGTTACTATCTGTACTAATTCCCAAAAAGGCAGTCACTACCTGTACTGTCCCCCTAGAACCAGTTACTATCTGTACTAATTCCCATAAAGGCAGTCACTACCTGTACTGTCCCCCTAGAACCAGTTACTATCTGTACTAATTCCCATAAAGGCAGTCACTACCTGTACTGTCCCCCTAGAACCAGTTACTATCTGTACTAATTCCCAAAAAGGCAGTCACTACCCGTAGTGTCCCCTAGAACCAGTTACTATCTGTACTAATTCCCAAAAAGGCAGTCACTACCTGTACTGTCCCCCAGAACCAGTTACTATCTGTACTAATTCCCAAAAAGGCAGTCACTACCTGTACTGTCCCCTAGAACCAGTTACTATCTGTACTAATTCCCAAAAAGGCAGTCACTACCTGTAGTGTCCCCTAGAACCAGTTACTATCTGTACTAATTCCCATAAATGCAGTCACTACCTGTAGTGTCCCCTAGAACCAGTTACTATCTGTACTAATTCCCAAAAAGGCAGTCACTACCTGTAGTGTCCCCTAGAACCAGTTACTATCTGTACTAATTCCCATAAAGGCAGTCACTACCTGTACTGTCCCCCTAGAACCAGTTACTATCTGTACTAATTCCCAAAAAGGCAGTCACTACCTGTACTGTCCCCCTAGAACCAGTTACTATCTGTACTAATTCCCATAAAGGCAGTCACTACCTGTAGTGTCCCCCAGAACCAGTTACTATCTGTAGTAATTCCCCTAGACACTACAACAACCACAAAGAGCAGTGCTGCGAACCTATATAAATTCAACTCCGCAAATCACAAAAGGTATCGCCACAAAATGTTTTCAACAAAAGCTTTTCACCATTGGTATATACTTATATACTGTAGAAAATATTTATGAAACAATGGGATCGCATCAGCAAGCCTCTGACGACGCGCTCGGTTGAACCAAGCGCGTATATAAGTATATACCGATGGTGAAAAGCTTTTGTTGAAAACATTTTGTGGCGATACCTTTTGTGATTTGCGGGGCTAATTCCCCTAGAACCAGTTACTATCTGTACTAATTCCCATAAAGGCAGTCACTCCCTGTACTAATTCCCCTAAAACCAGTCACTATATCTACTAATTCCCTTAGAAGTTGTCATTCCCTGTACTAATTCCCCTAAACGCAGTCACTACCTGCACTGGCCCCCTAGAACAAGTCATTAACTGTACTAATTTCCATAAAAGCAGTCACTACCTGTACTAATTCCCATAAAGGCAGTCACTACCTATACTGTCCCTCTAGAACCAGTACCGAACCCTAGAACCAGTCACAATCTGTACTAATTCCCATAAAAGCAATCGCTAACTGTACTGTCCTCCTAGAACCAGTCACTATTTGTACTAATTCCCATAAAAGCAATCGCTAACTGTACTGTCCTCCTAGAACCAGTCACTATTTGTACTAATTCCCATAAAAGCAATCACTAACTATACTGTCCCTCCTAGAACCAGTCACTATCTGTACTAATTCCCATAAAAGCAATCACTAACTATACTGTCCCTCCTAGAAGCAGTCACTACCTGTACTAATTCCCATAAAGGCAGTCACTACCTATACTGTCCCTCTAGAACCAGTACCGAACCCTAGAACCAGTCACAATCTGTACTAATTCCCATAAAAGCAATCACTAACTGTACTGTCCTCCTAGAACCAGTCACTATTTGTACTAATTCCCATAAAAGCAATCACTAACTCTACTGGCCCCCTAGAAGCAGTCACTATCTGCACTGTCCCTCTAGAAGCAGTCACTGCCTGTACCAATTCCTCTAGAATTAGTCACTACCTGTACTGTTTCCCCTAGAAGCAGTCACTACGTGCGCTGTCCCTCTAGAATTAGTCACTACCTGTACCGATTCCCCTAGAAGCAGTCACTACGTGCGCTGTCCCTCTAGAAGCAGTCACTACCTGTGCTGTCCCTCTAGAATTAGTCACTACCTGTACCGATTCCCCTAGAAGCAGTCACTACGTGCGCTGTCCCTCTAGAAGCAGTCACTACCTGTGCTGTCCCTCTAGAAGCAGTCACTACCTGTACTGGCCCCCTAGAAGCAGTCACTATCTGTACTAATTCCCCTAGAACCAGTCACTACTTGTACTAATTCCCATAAAAGCAATCACTAACTATACTGTCCCTCCTAGAAGCAGTCACTATCTGCACTGTCCCTCTAGAAGCAGTCACTGCCTGTACCAATTCCTCTAGAATTAGTCACTACCTGTACTGATTCCCCTAGAAGCAGTCACTACATGCGCTGTCCCTCTAGAATTAGTCACTACCTGTACCGATTCCCCTAGAAGCAGTCACTACGTGCGCTGTCCCTCTAGAAGCAGTCACTACCTGTGCTGTCCCTCTAGAAGCAGTCATTCCCTGTACTGATTCCCCTGGAAGCAGTCACTACATGCGCTGTCCCTCTAGAAGCAGTCACTACATGCGCTGTCCCCCTAGAGGTAGTGTCGGTTTTCATACTCTTATCCAGGTAATGGTTCACCTGTGTATGGGCAACTTCTGTCCTTGAGACATTGCTAAGGGTCTGCCTTCTGTCTGCCCAGCAATCACATATAACACCACCATTGACGACAGGAGATATACCCCACGGGCCATCTTAGATGAGAATGGAGACAGATACACTCAGAGAAACCTCGTGGCGAGAGCCGGGAAGATGCACTGTGAGCAGCTGAGCTTCCACGTGCTGGTGAGTACAGCTCAGGGTGGCAGAAGGTGCTGTGGCTTTGTGAGACCCATGTGCTACGGGGTCCACGTTGTCCTGCTTTCCATGTGCTGCTCTGAGTCACGGGGTGCGCCTGAGATGGGGAGAGGAAAACTAGAACTGGCTCTTTGATGTGGCTAAAGTTGTAGGAATGTTTTCTGTTTCTGTCTGCCCTCAAACAATACCATTCCTCCGTCTGCTCACACACAATGGGCCTGTGTGTGAAAGGTTTGCTCACATTAAATGCTTTTTTGGAAAATGCTTAGTACACAGGGCCCCATGTGGGTTGGGAACAGCAGAAAGGGAGCAAGCAAACCTAGGAAATGATCAAAACAGCAGCAGAAATAAGCGATTCCGGATGCTAGCCAAGCTGAGTAAAATAGGAAAGCTGCAGGCGGACTGCACACTCGCCAGGCCAAGCTGGCGCAGCTTCAGGGAGTAACCTGGCTGAGCTGGGATGCAGGGCATGGAGTGGGCAAAGGGCGCTGGACGCAAGGAAGGACAGAGAGTAGACAGCCCAGGAGAAGCACGAAGGCCCCCTACTCATGACAGCACTCATTGCAAGAAGGAAATCGCCCCCTGAGTTTAACGATTTCCAGCAGAACCAGAGGAGTTTTCAGCTGCAAATGTGGCTAAAGCCAGCGGATTTACAATATCCCTGGCTCCGTTTACAGCTTAGCCAGCTTGCACTGAAAACCAGAGCTGAGGGACCACAAAGTCTGCAAAGAGTCCAGCACCCCCAGCCCTGCATTAACAAATAGAAGTGGGGGGTGAAGAAATGCCCAGAATCCCCAGTTCCTGATCACCCCATCTCTCCCCGCTCCCCTCTCCCCTCCCCCATCTCCCAGTCCCTTTCATTCCTGGCATCCCAAACCCTCAGCAGTTGAGAATCCCATGACACTCACTCATTCCCACAAAGCAGAGGGTCTCTCTCTTTCCTTTAGAACCTGTCCAGTTCATTAGGAGCTGGCGAAAGCTCAGCCTTCCTTCTAGCGTGCTCTTCCTCTCATCTCTGTGTCCTGCTGAGGGTTCGCTCTCACCCACTGTCTGCTCTGCATTGAGTGATCCCCTCGCTGTGCTCTCCCCTCTCCCCAGGACACTGCAGATTATGTGAAACCTATCACCTTCCTGCTGGAGTACCGGCTTCGCTATCCTGAGGATGGGCCGACACTGGATTATGCATGGCCGACCACACTGAGAGTTTCTGTACGTATCACTCTACGTGCTTCTGTGACTTATGATCCACTGCCAGAGGGTGGCATCTGCTCTGAAAAGCCTTGCTTTCATTTTATGTCTATTTTCCCTATGTACATCACTTTGAACTTTTCCATTTTAAAATGCATCTGCCATTCAGAGTACATTTAAAGCAAAAAAACCTGTCATGGAGTCAGTTGGGCCACTAGATATCCAAGGAGAGACAGAGATGCTCAGAGAAAGAAACAGCAAGAAAACTGGCTTTATTTATTTATTTACAATTACTTAGGAACTGCCATTCTAAGTCAGACCAAAGGTCCATCAAGCCCAGTATCCTCTTCCAAGAGTGGCCAATCCAAGTCACAAGTACCTGGCAGGATCCTAAATAGTGTGTTGAATGATAAAACCAAGAAAATGCAACACCATTTAAAAATAACAGAAAAGGCTAAGAGTTAATGAATAAATTCTTTGCCTCGATCTTTACTAAGGAGGATATTATTCACACTTGAAAAATTCTTTGATGGTGATTATTTTGAGCAATTAATACAAATCTCTGTGATAATGGAGGATGTAATAGATTAAGCTGACAAACCTAAGAGTAACAAATCACCAGGACCAGATGGTGTCCAAACCAGGTCCTAAAACAACGCATTAAGTAACAGAGACGTATGAAATTTCTCTGTGTTAATGCTTTACTCCACTGACCTAAAAGAACTCAAACATGAAAATGCAAACCTGTTGCTAGTAATCTGTAACTTATTTAAAACAGCCACAATACCTAAAGATTGGAGAGTGGTCAATATGATGCTGATTTTTAAAAAGCGCTCCAGGTGTGATCCAGGAAACTATAGACTGGTGAGCCTGACATTGGTGATGATCTTAAAAACAAAATAACTGACCACATAGTTTAATAAGGGAGAGTCAACCTCATTTTTGCAAAACAAAATCTTGTCTTACAAATCTGTTAGAGGCCAATATTCAAAAATTGTTGAACAGGCAACTTATACAGCTGAATTTAGGCCTGGGTCACAATAGGCTGCTACCATGATCCGGGCTGATCATTTTAAAATGCTAGTGCTGGGAGAGTGGGTAAGATTGGGGTGAGGAACGGAATTAGGGGAGAGGATGGGGCCACGACAAAGGGGAACTGAGAAGGGGCGGGGAGTAGGGGAAGTGACACGACCGACCGCTCAGACTTTCATTTCTTTGTTAATACCTGGAGGGGCTTGGAGGAGGTGCATCTTCTTTGCACCATTAAGTGGGAGCATGTAAAGCCCATGCCTCAACTGGTTTTCTATCAGGCCTTTGAAACTGAACTGCTTATATTCTTTTGAATATAGCCGGTTAAGCTAAAGTTATCGGGGAATACATTCCCTGCTAACTATGATACATTACAGGAGGACCTTGCAAGACTGGAAGATTGGGCATCCAAATGGCAGATGAAATTTAATGTGGATAAGTGCAAGGTGATGCATATAGGGAAAAATAACCCTTGCTGTAGTTACACAATGTTAGGTTCCATATTAGGAGCTACCACCCAGGAAAAAGATCTAGGCATAATAGCGGATGGCTCAGTGTGCTGCAGCAGTCAAAAAAGCAAACAGAATGTTGGGAATTATTAGGAAGGGAATGGTGAATAAAACGGAAAATGTCATAATGCCTCTGTATCGCTCCATGGTGAGACCGCACCTTGAATACTGTGTACAATTCAGGTCGCCGCATCTCAAAAAAGATATAATTGCGATGGAGAAGGTACAGAGAAGGGCGACCAAAATGGAACAGCTCCCCTATGAGGAAAGACTAAAGAGGTTAGGACTTTTCAGCTTGGAGAGGAGACGCCTGAGGGGGGATATGATAGAGGTGTTTAAGATCATGAGAGGTCTTGAACGAGTAGATGTGACTCGGTTATTTACACTTTTGAATAATAGAAGGACTAGGGGGCATTCCATGAAGTTAGCAAGTAGCACATTTAAGACTAATCAGAGAAAATTCTTTTTCACTCAACGCACAATAAAGCTCTGGAATTTGTTGCCAGAGGATGTGGTTAGTGCAGTTAGTGTAGCTGGGTTGAAAAAAGGTTTGGATAAGTTCTTGGAGGAGAAGTCCATTAACGGCTATTAATCAAGTTGACTTAGGGAATAGCCACTGCTATTAATTGCATCAGTAGCATGGGATCTTCTTAGTGTTTGGGTAATTGCCAGGTTCTTGTGGCCTGGTTTGGCCTCTGTTGGAAACAGGATGCTGGGCTTGATGGACCCTTGGTCTGACCCAGCATGGCAATTTCTTATGTTCTTAAATGCAGTGACCAGAATTGTTTGCAGTAATTTAAGTTGCAACATGGAGTGATACAGAGGCATTATAACATTCTTTGTGTATCCTCCGTTCCTTTCTTAATAAATCCTAATATTGTTTACTTTTTTTACCACTGCTGCACACTGAGCCGATGATTTCAGCGTATTGTTCACAGTGATGCCTAGGTTGCTTTCCAGGGTGGTGACTCATATAATATGAAACCTAATATTGTGTAATTAGTTTGGATTATATTTCCCTACATTTGTTCACATTAAATTTCTTCTGCCATTTGGGTGCTCAGTCTTGCAAGGTTGAACGAGTAGATGTGAATCAGTTATTTATACTTTTGGATAATAGAAAGACTGGGGGCATTCCATGAAGTTAGTAAGTAGCACATTTAAGACTAATCAGAGAAAATTCTTTTTCACTCAACACACAATTAAGCTCTGGAATTTGTTGCCAGAGGATGTGGTTAGTGCAGTTAGTGTAGCTGGGTTCAAAAAAGGTTTGGATAAGTTCTTGGAGGAGAAATCCATTAACGGCTATTAATTAAGTTTACTTAGGGTATAGCCACTGATATTAATTCCATCAGTAGCATGGGATCTTCTTAGTGTTTGGGTAATTGCCAGGTTCTTTTGGCCTCTGTTGGAAACAGGATGCTGGGCTTGATGGACCCTTGGTCTGACCCAGCATGGCAATTTCGTATGTTCTTATGTTCTTACTTTCAAGTGCATCGAGAGATAGCTGAGTAACTTATTTGGCTAACTCCAAATATCAGAGCTAGAGAGATAAGTTGTTAGGATAATTTGTCCCTGCTCAGCTAAGTATGAGAGATATTCAAAACTCACCATTTAGCCACATAACTTGGGAGTTATCCAGCTAAATGGCTCTGAATATTGACCCTTTAGATTTTTTTTGAAGGTGTAAATAAACTTGTAAATGCAGGTGAGCCGGTTGATATAGTGAGCCTAATATTCAGAGCAGGCTGGCTAAAGTCACGATGTACATTCGGCGGCACGGCAAAGCTGCTGAATATACACTTATATGTGCACACTTCACAGGATAATACACGCATATGCGCACACTTAGCAGAATAATACACATTTATGTGCACACTTAGGATAAGTCACCAGTGTGAATCCCTGTTAAAAAAAAAATTTTAATCTTTATTAGAAATCTCAATTCTTCAATTTAATTTTTATTATGCTATTTTTTTATTAATTTATTTTTTTATAAATTTTTGTAATAAAGAGACAAGGCCTCAGAACTGGTACTTTAGGTGTAGACCTAAAATTGTTAAACCAGTAAGTTCATTCACCAGCCCATTTTTGTAAGTCTCTTATTGAATATTAGAATTAAATGTCAATATTGCAAATTGTTTTAAATTCTCAAAACTGCTGTAAAATCAATTTTCTTTACTGAAATCGTATTTGTATAATGGGAATAATGCAATTAATCCCTTCTATATATCTATGCCAGCGATAATGAGTATGTTTCACTTGATGAAGAAACTGCTATCCATATTGGTGGCTTGTATCCCAAATTGTAAGCCCAAAATCTTATAGCTTGCACGACTGTGTAGTGGTTTCAGAATCTGACTGACTGAAACTTGCCCGATATTGTAAGGGAGCCGTTCATGAGCTTGCTTGAATATAATTTTCCTTGAAAACAAAAAAAGACGCTACAAGTTTCAGATAAGTGCCTTTCGCTGTATTAAATCAGCAGATACAACAGCCATTCAAGAGAGGCGTGCATTGCTTTGGCTAGACATCAGCAATAAGTTTTGAGATTTTGTAACATGCCTCCTTGATACTTTGTAGCCGTTTCTTGCTGACTCCAATTTAATTGTGTAGCAAGTTGATTGCTGAAAAAAGAAACCACATCAAAGCAAGTTTATGAACGGCTCCCTTACAATATCGGGCAAGTTTCAGTCAGTCAGATTCTGAAACCACTACACAGTCGTGCAAGCTATAAGATTTTGGGCTTACAATTTGGGATACAAGCCACCAATATGGATAGCAGTTTCTTCATCAAGTGAAACATACTCATTATCGCTGGCATAGATATATAGAAGGGATTAATTGCATTATTCCCATTATACAAATACGATTTCAGTAAAGAAAATTGATTTTACAGCAGTTTTGAGAATTTAAAACAATTTGCAATATTGACATTTAATTCTAATATTCAATAAGAGACTTACAAAAATGGGCTGGTGAATGAACTTACTGGTTTAACAATTTTAGGTCTACACCTAAAGTACCAGTTCTGAGGCCTTGTCTCTTTATTACAAAAATTTATAAAAAATAAATTAATAAAAAAATAGCATAATAAAAATTAAATTGAATAATTGAGATTTCTAATAAAGATTAACATTTTTTTTTTAACAGGGATTCACACTGGTGACTTATGATCCTTTAACAGTTAGTACATATAGGTGATTTGAATTAGATTCTAACTGATCCTTATTTCTATTTTGGTTCCACACTTAGGATAATACACGTATATGCACACACTTAGCAGGATAATATGTGTATATGTGCACACTTAGGATAATACACGTATATGCGCACACTTAGCAGGATAATACGCATATATGTGCATACTTAGGATAATACATGTATATGCGCACACTTAGCAGGATAATACGCGTATATGTGCACACTTAGGATAATATGCGTATATGCGCACACTTAGCAGGATAATACGCGTATATGTGCACACGTAGCAGGATAATACACGTATATGCGCACACTTAGCAGGATAATACGCGTATATGTGCACACGTAGCAGGATAATACGCGTATATGCGCACACTTAGCAGGATAATACGCGTATATTTATTTATTTATTTATTTATTTATTGTTTTTGTTATACCGAGTTTCATGATAGGCATCACATCAACCCGGTTTACAAATAACAAGGAGTGTAAAGCATAACGTAACGTAAAAAACAATATTTTCAATAAGAACCTTGAACTTTAAATACAGTGAATCAGAAAAAGGGAGAGGGAAAGTTACAAAAAACAAGGAAAATAAACTTGGGATGGAAGGGGAGAAATTGAACAGCATATGTGCATACTTAGGATAATACATGTATATGCGCACACTTAGCAGGATAATACGCGTATATGTGCACACGTAGCAGGATAATACGCGTATATGCGCACACGTAGCAGGATAATACACGTATATGTGCACACTTAGCAGGATAATACGTGTATATGTGCATACTTAGGATAATACATGTATATGCGCACACTTAGCAGGATAATACGCGTATATGTGCACACTTAGGATAATATGCGTATATGCGCACACTTAGGATAATACGCGTATATGTGCACACGTAGCAGGATAATACACGTATATGCGCACACTTAGCAGGATAATACGCGTATATGTGCACACGTAGCAGGATAATACGCGTATATGCGCACACTTAGCAGGATAATACGCGTATATGCGCACACTTAGCAAGATAATACGCGTATATGCGCACACTTAGCAGGATAATACACGTATATGTGCACACGTAGCAGGATAATACGCGTATATGCGCACACGTAGCAGGATAATACACGTATATGTGCACACTTAGCAGGATAATACGTGTATATGCGCACACTTAGCCGGATAAGACTACCTGGCTAAGTTTAGATCTGCTCTATGAGGCATCTAAACTTAGACATAAACGTATGCGGCTAACTTTGAATATTGTGTATAAGTTATAAGTCTGACTCACTCTGCCTCAATCTGCCCAGTACACCCACACTTATTATGCGGGTAACGTTTAGCTGTAGGAGGGACTTAGACAGCTAAGTGGCGGCCACTGAATGTGGGCTCATACTCAGCAGCCGCGACTTAATCTCGCTTATAGCGCTGAATATTGGGCTCAGTGTATCTGGATTCTCAGAAGGTGTTTGATAAAGTCCCCCATGAGAGACTCCTCAGGAAATTACAAAGCTGTGGGTAGGAGGCACTGTCCTGCTGTGGACTGGTAACAGAAAACAGAGGATAGGACTAAAAGGTCAGTTAGGCAGAGAAAGGTCATTAGTGGAGTATTGGGATCAGTCCTGAGACCTGTACTGATTAAATATTCATAAATGATCTGGAGAAATGCAACATACGAAGTAATCAAATTTGTAGATGACACAAAATTATTCAAAGTTGTTTAAAAAGCAGTGAATTGTGATGAACTGCAGAGGGACCTTGTGAAATTGATTGGCCACTGTCAGAGACAGGATGCTGGATTTGAAGGTCCTTGGTCTGACGTGCAACTTAGAAATTGTTAGATAAAATAACTTCTCAGGTTAGTAAATCTTCTCTCCTGGAGGATATTCAGTGCTGTGTCATCACTTTGTGCCTCTAGCATCAATCCAAAAATGCCAATTTTGTCCTGTTGATTGCAGGGTGAGGTCATTCTTTATTCCTTAGGGCAATGAGAACTACAATTCCATGTATGCAATGGGGAACAGTGAGGCCTGAATCAGCCCCTCTATTTGAGCTAAGTCAGGTCACTCTCTGCTCAGGGGTTCAGTCCTGCTTATGCTATTTCTTGGTGCTGTGGAAGTTTTGCTCTCACCTGACTCTTGTATGGATATTTGCTAATCATATTGGGCCCAGTATTCAGTGCTGGATGGTTAAGTAATGTAGCCAGATATGACTTTTTCAGCTAAGTTACAATGTATATTTAGCAGCACGGCAAAGCCGCTGAATATACACATATATGTGCACACTTAGCTGGATAAGTCTATCTGGCTTAAGTTATACGGCTAACTCAAGCCATTCCTGATCCACCCAGTGCACGCCTCCCTTTTGTGCATGTAACGTTTAGCGGCAGCTGCAGATTGTAGTGGTCTCTACTTCACCATGTAAATCCCGCTTATCCAGCTAAATAGCGCTGAACGTGCTTTGAATATTGGGCCCGTTTTAGTTCATGGTCTCTCCTAGAGAGTGCTGGGTGACCCAGAGCCCATGTCAGAGTGACTTGGACCATGCTGCAAGCTATGGAGCTCCCACTAGTAACTCTGCTTCTCTGCTGGCTCAGGTGCCATTCTGGAACGGATGTAATGAGGATGAACACTGTGTCCCGGACCTGGTACTAGATGGACGGAGCGACATCCTCACCGCCATGTGAGTACACGGGACCGCATTGCTCTCTGTGAATGCACAGACCATGTAATGGCATCTTTAAAAAGCATTTACATGCTTAAAATTGTGTTTTACACCTGTAAATGCACGTTACCTGTGTAAGTGGGCTTTTGAAAATTGCTATAATACATGCCATTGAATGGTCCATAGGAGATTCACGTGCAAGTGCACTTTATATGCATAAAATGGCTTTTTAAAATTGCTACAATAGTATTTTACATTTACACGTGTAACTCCTTTGAAAATTACCTCCAAAGTGAATGCACGGACTGTGTTATGGCATCTCACCGCCATGTGAGCACGCCGAGCGTGTCATGGGATCTCGCTGAGCGTGTCATGGCATCTCACCACCATGTGAGCACGCCGAGCGTGTCATGGGATCTCGCTGTCCTGTGAGCACGCCGAGCGTGTCATGGGATCTCGCTGTCCTGTGAGCACACCGAGCGTGTCATGGGATCTCGCTGTCCTGTGAGCACACCGAGCGTGTCATGGGATCTCGCTGTCCTGTGAGCACGCCGAGCGTGTCATGGGATCTCGCTGACCTGTGAGCACACAATTTGTGTTAAAGTCCCCTGCCATTCTTCAGAAGGGATTTCGTCTGCTTGTAAGCTCCAGATATTGAGCAGCGGGGATCCTCCTGCCTCCTTGTGACCATGGCTGAATTGTGTCTGAACCCCGGGAGAGGGTGAGCCTCGCCTTCTGAGATTCTCAGCAGGGCAAGACCCTCCGTGCCATCCAGTGACGCTGCCTGGGACCCAGCACAGTACAGAGAGGACTTTCAAGGCCATTCTTGCAGTGTTTCCCAATAGGAAAATGCTGAATGCCAGACATAGTTATGCCCTGATGCGACGGCGGAAAATTAATCCTTCTGTCCCATTTATCTGGAAACAATTGCTTCCATCTTCTGATCTTGTTTGTTTCTCATGTTTGTAGCGCTTCATCCATTTTTCATCTTTTCCTGCCCCACCTGAGCTCATCCATCCATCTATTCCTCTCCTCCTGCTTGGCTTCCCATTCTCCTGCTCCAATTTTCTCTCCCGCATTCACCCACCCATCCATCCAATATTTGCTTTCCCATTCCCCTCTCACTGACCTGTCTGCCCTTCTGTTCATCAGCTCCAGTCTTCCCTCCCCACTCTTACCCAGCCCTATAATCCTCCTTCCCCATCCATCCAACCTTACATTCCCTTTCACTAACCTGTCTGCCCTTCTGTTCCTTAATGCCAATCTCCTCTCCCACTCTCCTACTTAGCCACTTAATCTTCCCTCCCCTATCCTCCTACCCATCCATTCTACCTTCCCAATCTTACATTCCCTTGCCAACTGATCTGCCTTCCCCTCTGCTCCCCAACTCTAGCCATGCCTCCCTCTTCCACTAACCCGCCCATTCAAGCTTCCCTTTTCCAACCTTTCTCCCCCTACAACCTCCTATTCCCCCCCACACTCACCCTTCCCTCTTCTCCTTTCCCAGCCTTTGCCTTCACTCATTCCCTAGACTTCCATCTTCTGAATCCTCCAAGCTTTCATCACGACTCCCCTAGACCTAAGAAGAGCAGAGAAGAGGGTCTCGGGAGAGAGACTGCGAGTGTAGGAAGAGAGGGAGGCTGAAGGTGGGAGGGGATGAGAAGCACAGCTCGGTATCGGCTGCAAACACTGCACTATTACTGCTTAATTAGTCATCAAAATCATTGATAAAATAATTAAGAGCTGTATTACCTCTTCAGCCACCTCCTTTTACTCACTCACAGGAGGTTCCTCTAAATCCTGTGAGGTTGAGATTCAAACCCTTTGTCTGGGTAACTTTGAGTGTTTCTGCCCACTCGCCAGGTAAAAAGAGATGGGGGCAGTGAGCGCGGACATTCAGTGCTGCCCAGCAGAAAATTAGTCAGGGACGTCTGGCACGAGTTATCCAGGTGACTTCACCCGCGCGCAGGCCTGCTAAATATTTACCCCCTGATATCCGGAAGGGGTAAATATTCATCGCCGGAGTATTAGCCTGGGGTGCACTGTGCGCTGAGGCTCACATTCCCTGGGGGCGAGGAGAGGAAGTCCAATCATCATGGTTGCGCTCAAGGCCCCGGACGTAGCCCCAGTGAGAGGCCCCCAGGACTGCTGCTGTTGGGACGGGAAGCAGCAGCCCCTGCAGTGCTTCTGATCCTGCAGTGAGCCTTGCTTGTGTTGTCTCTTGCAGGGAGTTCTGCAGACGAGTGCTGAGGAGGTCTCCCGTTGAATGCTCTGCCTACAGCCTGTCCTTCGATACCTCTGTATTTATCATAGAAAGCACGAGGCGGCGGGTGGCAGTGGAAGCGACGCTGGAGAACAGAGGCGAGAATGCCTATAACACAGTCCTCAACATCTCCTTCTCCAGGAACCTGCACTTCTCCAGCCTTATCCTAAAGGTTCAAGCTTCTCGCATCTCTTATCTTATACTTGCCGCCCCTTAAAGTTGGTCAGATATGGCTCCCCATTCACCCCTTAGAGTCAAATATGACACCCCTTACAGCTGGATGCAGCATCCCTTACAGTCAGACATGGTACCCCTTACAGTCAAATCAAAGTTCCCACAGAGAGCCGAAGGGTAACCCAAGTAAAATATCACACAAGATGGGGGACATCATCTGGTGGCAGATTTACTGTGGCTTCCCCCATCTTGTTGTTTGCTCCTTACAGCCAGATATGGCACCATTTACAGTTGGATGTGGTGCCCTTTGCAGTCAGACGCTGTGCCCCGAACAGTTGGATATGTGTTTTGTATAGCCCTTACAGTCAGACGTGGCTCCCCTTACAGTCAGATGTGGTACCCCTTACAGTCAGTCGTGGCTCCCCTTACAGTCAGACACAACTCCCCATACAGTTGGATATGTGCTTTGTATAGCCCCTACAGTCAGACGTGGCTCCCCTTACAGTCAGATGTGGTACCCCTTACAGTCAGTCGTGGCTCCCCTTACAGTCAGACACAACTCCCCATACAGTTGGATATGTGCTTTGTATAGCCCCTACAGTCAGATGTGGTACCCTTACAGTTGGACATGGCACTCCGTACAGTCAGACGCGACGCCCCATACAGTTGGATATGGTGTTCTGTAAGGTCAGACGTGGCTCCCCTTACAGTCAGACGTGGCTCCCCTTACAGTCAGATGTGGTACCCCTTACAGTCAGTCGTGGCTCCCCTTACAGTCAGACGCGACGCCCCATACAGTTGGATATGGTGTTCTGTAAGGTCAGACGTGGTGCTCTTACAGTCAGGTACAGTACCCCTTACAGTCAGACGTGGCTCCCCTTACAGTCAGACGTGGCTCCCCCTACAGTCAGATGTGGTACCCCTTACAGTCAGATGCAACTCCCTATACAGTTGGATATGGTCTACAGTCGGATGCGGCGCCCCTACAGTCAGATGTGGCACAGCTTTTTTTTATAGCTGTGGCACTCTTTATAATGCTTGGTCAAAGAAAAGAAAAAAGACTTCTAAAACCAGTCCTTAGTGACTCAGCTGTTGGGTCTGTGAGGAAGTCAGAGAAAAGAGGCAGCAGTTGGAGGGGGAGAGAGGCACCAGTTTGGGGAGGGGAGATACCAGTTAGTGGATAGAAAGGTCATCAGCCTGGGGTTGATGAATTTCTTCTGGCATATTTTGTTATTGTATTTTGTATGTGTTCATTTGACTTTGTTTTTATTGTTTTTAAGTCTACGCTGCCTTGAGATGTTGTAATTGCAGTTTACAAACGTAAAAATGTAATTAAATTCAGTGTAAAATTAAAGGAACCAGCTAGGTGGGGTGGGAAGGGGGGAGAGACAGGTGTGGGTGGGAAGGGGGGTGGAAAGGAAGGATGGAAAGAGAGGCACCAGTGGGTGGGAAGGAAAAAGATTGAGCAGCACTGGGACAGGGGTCAGATGCTTTTTATTTATTGGGAGTCATTTTCTCAGCAAAATCTGTGGATTTAAATTCAGCTGATCCACTCCTGCCTGTGACTTGCTCACTAACATTAGGGTGTGAGTCTTACTCCTGGAAGTGCTCGCTCCAGCACTGCTCGGCTGCAGGCATCCGCTGGTTTCTGAGGAGCGAGTGCCAGTGGAAAATTGTGGGCAGCCGTTCCCACAGAATGGGAAGAATGCAGGGGCCTCTTCTACTGTGCAGAGAGACTTGCCAACAAGAATAGCTTCCCAGGCACAGGCAACACACACTCGGGCAAACACTTCTTGTAATTCTGCACACTCGGATCACTTTCCACTGAGCAAAAGCTCCATTACAACATAGGCAAAAGAAATCTAATTGATTACACACATACACCCTGCCACACCACAGGAAAAGTAAGGCTCAGGCAGCAGCAGTGCAAGCTTCTCTCAATCTCTCACTCACACACACACTGTGCTACAGAGAACAGGTATAACACAGGGATCAGCAGTGCAAGCTTCTCTCAATCTCTCTCACTCACACACACACACACTGTGCTACAGAGAACAGGTATAACACAGGGATCAGCAGTGCAAGCTTCTCTCAATCTCTCTCACTCACACACACACACACACACACACACACACACACACTGTGCTACAGAGAACAGGTATAACACAGGGATCAGCAGTGCAAGCTTCTCTCAATCTCTCTCACTCACACACACACACACACTGTGCTACAGAGAACAGGTATAACACAGGCAGCAGCAGTGCAAGCTTCTCTCAATCTCTCTCACTCACTCACTCACACACATACACACACACACACACACACACACACTGTGCTACAGAGAACAGGTATAACACAGGGAGAAGCAGTGCAAGCTTCCCTCTCTCACACACACACTGAGAGCACAGGGAGCAGCAGTGCAAGCTTCTCTCAATCTCACACATTCACACTGCCCTACAGAGAACAGGTGTAACACAGGGAGAAGCAGTGCAAGCTTCCCTCAATCTCTCACACAATCACACTGCCTCAGAGAACAGGTATAACAGAAGGAGCAGCAATGCAAGCTTCCCTCTCTCACACACTCACTGAGAGCACAGGGAGTAGCAATGCAAGCTTCTCTCAATCTCTCACACAATCACACTGCCTCAGAGAACAGGTATAACAGAAGGAGCAGCAGTGCAAGCTTCTCTCCCTCACACACACACACACACACTGAGAGCACAGGGTGCAGCAGTGCAAGCATCTCTCCCTCACACACTCACCGAGAGCACAGGGAGCAGCAGTGCAAGTTTCGGATACATGCATGCATACACACATACGCACTCTGCTGCACCACAGAACTGGTAGCAGCAGTATAAAAAGTTCCATCCCTCACCCACACTCCTCCAAAACATAACAGCATGGGCAGCTGCATTGCAAAGTTCACACTCATTCCTTCATCCCAGAAGAGGTACAGCACAGGCAGCATCAGTGCAAGCTTCTCTCACTCGCACAGGACTGGTATAGCATGGCAACTGTAGTACAACCTTCCTTCACACAGACATGCACAACACACTGCAACCATTACCACCATATCTCTCATCTTTTCTCATAGTGTAACTGTAAACTGTTCTCTGTCTGGTTATGTTACAGGATGACTCTGATGTGAAAATTGAGTGCATGAATGAAGATAGACTTTCCAGCACCAAAGTCTGCAATGTTAGCTATCCATTCTTCCGCTCTAGAGCCAAGGTAATGTAAACTATCCATTCTTCCGCTCTAGAGCCAAGGTAATGTAAACTATCCATTCTTCCGCTCTAGAGCCAAGGTAATGTAAACTATCCATTCTTCTCCTCTAGAGTCAAGGTAACATTATCTATCCATTCTTCCGCTCTAGAGCCAAGGTAATGTAAACTATCCATTCTTCTCCTCTAGAGTCAAGGTAACATTATCTATCCATTCTTCTCCTCTAGAGTCAAGGTAACATTATCTATCCATTCTTCTCCTCTAGAGTCAAGGTAACATTATCTATCCATTCTTCCCCTCTAGAGCCAAGGTAATGTAAACTATCCATTCTTCTCCTCTAGAGTCAAGGTAACATTATCTATCCATTCTTCCCCTCTAGAGTCAAGGTAACATTATCTATCCATTCTTCTCCTCTAGAGTCAAGGTAACATTATCTATCCATTCTTCCCCTCTAGAGCCAAGGTAACATAAACTATCCATTCTTCTCCTCTAGAGTCAAGGTAACATTATCTATCCATTCTTCCCCTCTAGAGTCAAGGTAACATTATCTATCCATTCTTCTCCTCTAGAGTCAAGGTAACATTATCTATCCATTCTTCTCCTCTAGAGTCAAGGTAACATTATCTATCCATTCTTCTCCTCTAGAGTCAAGGTAACATTATCTATCCATTCTTCTCCTCTAGAGTCAAGGTAACATTATCTATCCATTCTTCCCCTCTAGAGCCAAGGTAACATAAACTATCCATTCTTCCCCTCTAGAGCCAAGGTAACATAAACTATCCATTCTTCTCCTCTAGAACCAAGTAACATAAACTACCCCAGTCTTCCCCTCTCGAGCCAAGGTAACGTAAACTATCCATTCTTCCCCTTTAAAGCATAGGTGACATAAACTATCCATTCTTCCCCTCTAGAGCCAAGAGCCAAGGTAACATAAACTACCTCATTCTTCCCCTCTCGAGCCAAGGTAACATTATCTATCCATTCTTCTCCTCTAGAGTCAAGGTAACATTATCTATCCATTCTTCTCCTCTAGAGTCAAGGTAACATTATCTATCCATTCTTCTCCTCTAGAGTCAAGGTAACATTAACTATCCATTCTTCTCCTCTAGAGTCAAGGTAACATTAACTATCCATTCTTCCCCTTTAAAGCATAGGTGACATTAATTATCTGGTTTTCCATTCTTGAGACAAGATATTATTAACTATCCATTCTTTCCCTCCAGAACATAGTTAATGTAAACTACCCCACTCTTTCCTCTAGAGCCAAGGTAACATTAATTATCTGGTTTTCCACTCTAGAGCTAAGCTAATGTTAAATATCCAATCTTCCGCTCCAAAGACAATCTAAACACAAGGAGCCCAGTATTTGAACACCATCTAGCTGGATAAGTTGGAATTATCTGGTTAAGTGGTGGCCGCTGAATATCTGGGTATATTCAGCGGCTGTCACTTAACTGGATAAATCACTTATCTGTCTAACTAGATAGCTGGATAAGTTATGGGCAGTCAGTGAGCAGATCAGGGTGGCGCTACTTATCTGGCTAACTTACGGGCCATTGCAATAAAGTGCGCTCATGCTGAGTGCACCTTTAGCCCCAGTTTGGCCACGCGTTTTCGACGTGCTATTTTTACCCCATATACAGAAAGGGGTAATAGCGTGTCAAAAATGCGCGGCCAACCCCCCTGAAACTAATAACACCCGCAACATGCAAATGCATATTGATGGGCCTATTAGTTATTCCCGCGTGATTCAGTAAGTAAAAGGTGCAGTGAAGCCGCACATTTTACTTTCAGAAATTAATGCTTGCCCAAAGGCAGAAGTTAATTTCGGCCGGCACAGGGAAAGTGTACAGAAAAGCAGAAAAAACTTAGCGATATTAAGTCAGAGGCCCCAAAAATTTAAAAAAATATATATATCTGCCTGCGGCCCACGGGTCGGAAGACGGAAGCTCAATCTTGCCGGCGTCCATTTTCCGTACCCGTGGCTGTCAGCGGATTCGACAACCGACGCCAGTAAAATTAAGCGTCGGCTGACAAACCTGCTGACAGCCGCCGCTCCTGTCAAAAAGGGCGCTCGCCCGCTCTCCCGCGAAGTTTTCTGTATTGGCCCGTTAGCCGGATAAGTACCAATATTCATACTTCTCTGATTAAGTTAATTGGATAAGTTAAACCTGCCATAGAGCAGGTCCAACTTAGCTGGATATAACTTATCCACCTAAGTAGCACCGAATAGTCATGCTGCTGAATATTATCCGGCTAACTTACTTAAATGGATTGCTTTCAGTATTGAGGCCGGAGGATCTCTACAGTCAAGGTAACTCTAGAACCAATGTAACATTAATTATCTGCTCTTCCCCTCTAGAGCTAAGGTAAGCCATAGGGAGAGAGCTTTCAGGCGTACAAATATAGAGACCAATCAGAACTCTAAGAAGGCGTTAAGAACCTTGGGGTCTTTCCATAGGACCATCAAGTGACCCCGTCCCTGTTTTGTGACTGTAAAATAATCCAGGTCTTTGAACCATGGAGGGTTCTGAGGCTTTAGTACTGGTCAGGGTCCGACGTGCGTTCTCCTAGTAGCCCTCTCCTTGCCCTTGTCTCCAGGTTCAGCACATGACCTTCCCTTGGGTCTTCTGTACAAAATTGCTGATCATAAATAAAAGTTGGCTCTTACAAACTGTCTGGCACTAGCAGACTTAGTAGCTAAGAAACGTTTATCCTGTTATGCTGTTTAAGTTTCTACAAATTGAAATAAGAAAGGAGAACTCGGCATCATATGCTAATGTAAGTAAAAAAAAGTGTCGTTAATTTATGAGTAACTTGTCTGATACGTGAAGAACAGAGCAGATAGTGGGGTGCTGGAGGGCGTAGGTGCCAGTTCTGTGGCGGCAGAGGGTGCTTGAGCACCACCAGTATTCAGCAAACTCCTTCGCTGCCTGCAGGCAGGAATAATTTATGGTAAGCTGCTTCCAGTGGTGGAGAAACTATTGAATTAAAATGCGCTGCCCTGGGGAAAGGGATAGCGGTCGGAATATGGGGGCTAGGCCTGAAGCAGCAGCAGAGAGGAAGAAAGATGTGAAAAAGAAGTGGTGAGAACTGAGAGAGGTGGACTTTCTTCCTAGGTGCCTCCTCACCCTCCTCCCCTCGCACTCTTTCTCTCCCTCACTCCTTTCTGGCTCTCTCTGCTGGTGAATGATGGGAAGGGAGGGGGGGGGGGGGGTAGCGTTCATTTTCCTGCCACTTTCAGCCTCCTTTCTCAGAGCCAGGGTCAGACATGAGCTTCCAGCCTGGCTTCAAATGATTTTTTTTGTAAACTGGACCTCAGCCCAGCCTGCAGCAGTGGTCAAAGAGCTTTTCTTTCTTTTAAAATGTAAGCTGTGTGATCCTGGCACTAGAGAGCAGAGGTGGGATTTGTGAGCCCTGGCAGCCTGGGGTGCTATAGCCAAAACCTGGGGTGGAGGAGAAACAGAACAGAACTAGGAGGGAGCAGACTTACTGGAGCCTCTCTCTCCAAGATGATGCAGGCCATCTGGCCCCAGGGCTTTGTTCCTCACAAACAGTGTCGTCCTTCCCCACTCCCATATGTACCCCTGGCGACCAGCAAGAGTCCTTCTCCCAGGTGGTCTTTAGTGGACACCAGACACAAGTATTTATATAGGATTTCCACTTGCTCCTCGCCTCTCTCCATACATTGCTTATGATCTCCTCTCAACCAACAGGGTGGAGAAGCAGCCCAGGGATTAGAGGAGCAGGCTGAGAAGCAGAGAAGGCAGCGCTCACATCCTGCCGCTGCCTTCTGGGAAAACACTGACCAGTCCCCACCCCCAGCGCTGGCCATTCTTCTTTCACAGCTGCTCCTGAAGACTGTCTTCTTACCGCTTCTTCTTCCGATTGTGCCTTTGCCTTCTTCCTCGCCTCTTTCAGTTTTACCAGATATTCTCCGCTGTGTTCCTATTTTTGAGATGCTTTGTACTTTTTCAGTGCGGATTTTCAAAGCAAGTAACGTGTAAATGTAACATTTCCTAGCAATTTTCAAAAGCCCGTTTACATGCTTAAAGTGCAGTTACATGTGTAAACCACAAATGCTTTTGAAAATGACCCTCTCACTGCTCCAGCCAGAGGGTGGTCGCCCTGCTTCCTTCTCCCTTCTGACAGCACTGACCATCCTTTTCCTCTGACTTGTATTGACTTTCCTGACATAGATTTCTTGCTCTTACTATAGCTCCTTTTAGTTTGTTCCAATGGTTTTCCATTTTACCCATCTCCACCCACCCTGCCAAAGCCTCCATAAGAAAAGAATGGAGAATAAATCTGTAGCTCCATGCTGTGACCACTCCTTGAGTGTGTGTGCAGTTCTGGGAGCCCCATCTTTAAGAAGAAGATACAGCAGGATTAGAAAAGGTGCAGAGAAGTGCGATCAAAGTGATAAAGTGGAGGAGAGTGAGGAGGAGGTTTCTGGGGACCTTGACGCTGCGGCTGGCGTCTCCTGGCCTGTACTGCATAACACTGGGATGTAAAGGGGCACACACACTTCTGAGCATTGTTATTGGGGTAACCTCGTCTCTTCACAGTCCTTGGGTTCTCCTCAGTAACGGGAAAGAAGAAGAAAGGTAACTTGAAAGTGCTTCCACCCTCATCTCAGTCTACCTTTCAACCAACCCAGATAACTTTGGAGGCCTTTAATTTTACCAGTCGAGATTTGGGACAAACTGAACTCGAAGCCCATTCACTATGAGACCTCGGCGTCCCTTAGATCCAGATCAACTGCAGGCGACCTGGAGAGGAAACTGAAATTTCCATCAGTACCTCTGTTTCTCTTCTGGATGGAGGGGGGGGGGGGGTGGGTCTCAGTTGGGTCCAGGAGTTACAATATCTCCTCCTGTGATGAAGGGTGGACCTGCTACAGTAACTTTCGAATCATTGTGGACAGTTGAGTCTAATCTGGAGTCTTCTCTTTCTGCAAGATTGACTCCATTCTTGCTCATTGGGGTGTGGTGGTTATTACCCCTAACCAATAAGCCTTCATACTGTTGATGCAACTCCATCATTGCTTGCTGCTTCAACGGCAGGGGGAAAGAGGAAAAGACGAATTGGATTCAGACAACAACCAAAAAGGACATAGAACTGTACAGTCTGGGAAAACAAATAAGCATGGGGGTAACTTGCTTGATGCGGCGGTTACTACCCGTAACCTATAAGCCTGATACTACACTTTTGAAGCAACTCCAACATTGCTCTCTGCTTCAACCGCAGGGGTGAAAAGAAATTGGACTGAAACAGAAACCAACAAGAGCCCTGACCTTGACGGTCTGAGTAACTGATAAGAATGGGAAACTGATAACTATGGGAGCTTGCTGGGAAGACTGGATGGGCCATTAGGTCCTTTTGTGCTGTCACTTCTATGTATGTTTCTATGTGTGAATTTGACTGTGCAAGTCACTACTCACTGTCAAAAAATTTCAGAGCAAAGAAAGCAATTAGCTAAGTGACTGAAATGAGCATTAATCTACTGTTCCCTTGATAAAAGATAACCAGTTACTACACAGGGTAACCATTCCAAACGATTGAACTTTCCACGATAATCCTTAGTTCCTCCCTTGGAGATGATTCGAAATGTATTCCTGAGATTTCTAAGGTGCATTGCGTAGCAGGTGTTAGAAACAAAATCTCTCAGCTAGTGGAAGACGTTGTAGACAAACCTAAAGATGATTTTCTTGATTTAACAGCAATGATAGAAGGATATGTGTCAAGACTGAGGGAAAAGGTAAAACCATACAACCGATCATGGCATGAAAGAGGTTTGAGTCGCCATAGTATAAGCAATATTGCGCAACATTGTTAAGCGCATTGAGAAACACAAAAGAACTCTCTCTTCCATCGGCCCCCTGATGCAGATAACGAAACATGGCCAGTGTCGGGGTGTTTTTTCTGGATTTCAAAATGGACTCCAATTAAGGATCTCTAAGCGAAGTTTGTTTTTACTTGCATAAAACATATATAAAAATGGTTTTCTCTGAAGAGCTGTACCATAGCCTGTGGTTAAACATAAGGCAAAGGAGGCGTCCCCTTGCCAGTCGTGCATCTCAGCTGCCTAACTACTTTTCTTGACAAATCTAACTTGATAGTTCATGACAGAGCCACTTTGCTGGTGATATTTGCTTGCGAGTATGACGAGCGGTAGACTGTACAATTGGTTTTTCCTAACATTTTCCTGGGAAACATGATTACTTTATTCCCAGATGTGGTAAAAGAGACAGAAGCATGCAGGAGATTGTTTTTGATTAAAAACCCCGGGTTTTGGCTCTGGGAGCAGCTTTTCTTATTAAACTACAAAGGAATAGTTATTTGTTTTAGGATCCCATGCAATTAGAACATTTTGTGCATTCTCTAGTTGTTGTCACTCCTGTTAAATGAATCTGAACAGGACCTGTATTAGTTAATTACCGGAATTCTCTTTAATTATATTTATTTGTGGTATCTCTCCCCTTGATGTGGATGGATATGAACTGAAAATGTGTATTTCTTCTAATATTTTTTTCTCTTCTTGTTTTTCATTAAGATTGTATAAAATTCAATAAAATAATAAAATGATAAAGGGGCTGGAACAGCTCCCCTATGAGGAAATCTAAAGAGGTGAGGGCTGCTCATCCTGGAGAAGAGACGGCTGGGGGGGGATATGATAGAGGTCTGTATAATCAGGAATGGAGTGGAACGGGTAAATTTGGAACAGTTATTTACCTTTTCAAATAATAGGAGCAGGAGACATGCCATGAAACTAATAGCAAATTGAAAACAAATTTAACAAAGCATTTTATCAGTCAATGATCAAACTGTAGAATTTGTTGCTAGAGAATGTGGTCAAGGCTAGTACAGGTGAGCTTAAAAATAATTTGGACATCTTTCTTGAGGCTCATTAACTATTACCTCCCAGGACAATTTGAGAAAGCTAAAGTAACAGGGAATGGATTTCTCCATTAGGATCTGCTAATTCCTTGCACATGACCTGGAACAGGATACTGGGCTCGATAGACCAATGCTCTCACCCAGCACCGCACTTCTTATGTTCTTATGTACAGGATGAGGGGCTCGATGGGTCCTGGGTGTGACCCGGCACTTCTTATGTTCTTATGTACAGGATGAGGGGCTCGATGGGTCCTGGGTGTGACCCGGCACTTCTTATGTTCTTATGTACAGGATGAGGGGCTCGATGGGTCCTGGGTGTGACCCGGCACTTCTTATGTTCTTATGTACAGGATGAGGGGCTCGATGGGTCCTGGGTGTGACCCGGCACTTCTCATGTTCTTATGTACAGGATGAGGGGCTCGATGGGTCCTGGGTGTGACCCAGCACCGCACTTCTTATGTTGTTATGTACGGGATGAGGGGCTCGATGGGTCCTGGGTGTGACCCGGCACTTCTTATGTTCTTATGTACAGGATGAGAGGCTCGATGGGTCCTGGGTGTGACCCGGCACTTCTTATGTTCTTATGTACAGGATGAGGGGCTCAATGGGTCCTGGGTGTGACCCGGCACGGCACTTCTTATGTTCTTATGTACAGGATGAGGGGCTCAATGGGTCCTGGGTGTGACCCGGCACTTCTTATGTTCTTATGTACAGGATGAGGGGCTCGATGGGTCCTGGGTGTGACCCGGCACTTCTTATGTTCTTATGTACAGGATGAGGGGCCCGATGGGTCCTGGGTGTGACCTGGCACTTCTTATGTTCTTATGTACAGGATGAGGGGCTCGATGGGTCCTGGGTGTGACCCGGCACCGCACTTCTTATGTTGTTATGAACAGGATGAGGGGCTCGATGGGTCCTGGGTGTGACCCGGCACTTCTTATGTTCTTATGTACAGGATGAGGGGCTCGATGGGTCCTGGGTGTGACCCGGCACTTCTTATGTTCTTATGTACAGGATGAGGGGCTCGATGGGTCCTGGGTCTGACCCGGCACGGCACTTCTTATGTTCTTATGTAGAGGATGAAGAGGCTCGATGGGTCCTGGGTGTGACCCGGCACGGCACTTCTTATGTTCTTATGTAGAGGATGAAGAGGCTCGATGGGTCCTGGGTGTGACCCAGCATCGCACTTCTTATGTTCTTATGTACAGGATGAAGAGGCTCGATGGGTCCTGGGTGTGACCCAGCACCGCACTTCTTATGTTCTTATGTACAGGATGAGAGGATTGATGGGTCCTGGGTGTGACCCAGCACCGCACTTCTTATGTTCTTATGTACAGGATGAGGGGCTCGATGGGTCCTGGGTGTGACCCAGCACCGCACTTCTTATGTTGTTATGTACAGGATGAGGGGCTCGATGGGTCCTGGGTGTGACCCGGCACTTCTTATGTTCTTATGTACAGGATGAGGGGCTCGATGGGTCCTGGGTGTGACCCGGCACTTCTTATGTTCTTATGTACAGGATGAGGGGCTCGATGGGTCCTGGGTGTGACCCGGCACTTCTTATGTTCTTATGTACGGGATGAGGGGCTCGATGGGTCCTGGGTGTGACCCGGCACTTCTTATGTTCTTATGTACAGGATGAGGGGCTCGATGGGTCCTGGGTGTGACCCGGCACGGCACTTCTTATGTTCTTATGTACAGGATGAGGGGCTCGATGGGTCCTGGGTGTGACCCGGCACTTCTTATGTTCTTATGTACAGGATGAGGGGCTCGATGGGTCCTGGGTGTGACCCGGCACGGCACTTCTTATGTTCTTATGTACAGGATGAGGGGCTCAATGGGTCCTGGGTGTGACCCGGCACTTCTTATGTTCTTATGTACAGGATGAGG
The DNA here is from genome assembly GCF_901001135.1 of Rhinatrema bivittatum. Taxonomy (NCBI): domain Eukaryota; kingdom Metazoa; phylum Chordata; class Amphibia; order Gymnophiona; family Rhinatrematidae; genus Rhinatrema; species Rhinatrema bivittatum. Next base: position 81,014,313 of record NC_042627.1, on the reverse strand, counting down.
GGCTCGATGGGTCCTGGGTGTGACCCAGCACTTCTTATGTTCTTATGTACAGGATGAGGGGCTCGATGGGCCCTGGGTGTGACCCAGCACGGCACTTCTTATGTTCTTATGTACAGGATGAGGGGCTCGATGGGTCCTGGGTGTGACCCGGCACGGCACTTCTTATGTTCTTATGTACGGGATGAGGGGCTCGATGGGTCCTGGGTGTGACCCGGCACAGCACTTCTTATGTTCTTATGTACAGGATGAGGGGCTCGATGGGTCCTGGGTGTGACCCGGCACTTCTTATGTTCTTATGTATAGGATGAGGGGCTCGATGGGTCCTGGGTGTGACCCGGCACTTCTTATGTTCTTATGTACAGGATGAGGGGCTCGATGGGTCCTGGGTGTGACCTGGCACGGCACTTCTTATGTTCTTATGTAGAGGATGAAGAGGCTCGATGGGTCCTGGGTGTGACCCGGCACTTCTTATGTTCTTATGTACAGGATGAGGGGCTCGATGGGTCCTGGGTGTGACCCGGCACTTCTTATGTTCTTATGTACAGGATGAGGGGCTCGATGGGTCCTGGGTGTGACCCGGCACTTCTTATGTTCTTATGTACAGGATGAGGGGCTCGATGGGTCCTGGGTGTGACTCGGCACGGCACTTCTTATGTTCTTATGTACAGGATGGGGGGCTCGATGGGTCCTGGGTGTGACCCGGCACTTCTTATGTTCTTATGTATGGGATGAGGGGCTCGATGGGTCCTGGGTGTGACCCGGCACTTCTTATGTTCTTATGTACAGGATGAGGGGCTCGATGGGTCCTGGGTCTGACCTGGCACTTCTTATGTTCTTATGTACAGGATGAGGGGCTCGATGGGTCCTGGGTCTGACCCGGCACGGCACTTCTTATGTTCTTATGTAGAGGATGAAGAGGCTCGATGGGTCCTGGGTGTGACCCGGCACGGCACTTCTTATGTTCTTATGTAGAGGATGAAGAGGCTCGATGGGTCCTGGGTGTGACCCAGCATCGCACTTCTTATGTTCTTATGTACAGGATGAAGAGGCTCGATGGGTCCTGGGTGTGACCCAGCACCGCACTTCTTATGTTCTTATGTACAGGATGAGAGGATTGATGGGTCCTGGGTGTGACCCAGCACCGCACTTCTTATGTTCTTATGTACAGGATGAGGGGCTCGATGGGTCCTGGGTGTGACCCAGCACCGCACTTCTTATGTTCTTATGTACAGGATGAGGGGCTCGATGGGTCCTGGGTGTGACCCAGCACCGCACTTCTTATGTTCTTATGTACAGGATGAGGGGATCAATGGGTCCTGGGTGTGACCCGGCACGGCACTTCTTATGTTCTTATGTACAGGATGAGGGGATCAATGGGTCCTGGGTGTGACCCGGCACTTCTTATGTTCTTATGTAGAGGATGAAGAGGCTCGATGGGTCCTGGGTGTGACCCGGCACGGCACTTCTTATGTTCTTATGTAGAGGATGAAGGGGCTCGATGGGTCCTGGGTGTGACCCGGCACTTCTTATGTTCTTATGTACAGGATGAGGGGCTCGATGGGTCCTGGGTGTGACCTGGCACAAAAGATGAGTTTCAGTGACCAAAAGGTTGTGTAGCTGAAGAAGGGACCCCTGTGGCCTTAAGCTCTTTCTTGTTGTAAAGGTGTTGGTCAGAGCTGAGGAGAGGAAGAACCAGTAGAAGAGCAGTGGTCATTATTCCTCTGTACAGGTCACTGGTGAGGCCTCACCTGGAGTGCTCTGTTCTCACAAAGGATATAGAGAGGCTACAGATGGTCCGGACAAGGGCAACCAAAATGGTGCAGGGTTTGTATGGGACTCCTCCTTACTTGGGCAATAGGTCCTCTAACTGAAGTAGAACAAATTGCCTCAGCTTTTCTGCCTGTGCTACTGGTCTTCGTTCCTACTTTCCTGGTCTTCTTCATCTTTGTCCTATGGTCTGTCTTCAGTTCTTCGTCAGGTCTTCTGTACCTTGCCCGCCCACCTGTGCTGCTCCTCGCCTTCCCTCACATAGATCTCTGGGTCTGACTTTCGCCTATTGATACTTGACTACTCTTGAATGCCGCCTGCCACTGACCACTGCCTGACCCCTGACCACGTGTAAATGCCTCTTGTCTTGACTACCACCTGCCTCTGACTATGCCGGACCCTGACCTATGGCCGAACCATCTCCATAGATATCCAGCTCTTCAGCAGTGGCCCCTGCATAAGTCCTGTGTCCCCAGCACCCAGTTGGGCCTCTGCAGCAGTCACTTCCACCAGCTCCTCCCTAAATGTTGCCCCAACTCCACCTCTGTCCAAGGATCCTCACCCACACTTTTTTTTGTTCTGTTCGAGATGTATGTTCATTCTCTCCATGTTTTTCCTCTCTGGGTTGTCTCATTTCCCCCTCCTCCCTGTTCTTTCTCACTTCTAGGACTCTTCCCACCACCACCAGAGCTGCCCTGCCCTCCAGTCCTTCCTGTAGATCTGCATGGCCATAGCCCCAAGTCACAATGGAGGATGCTTTCTGCAGGTTGGCCAGTAGGATCTGGCTGCCTCAGGGCTGGAAGGTGTCAGCTCCGAGATTGTGAAGAGGACCTGCAGAATTTAACCTTCCTCTTGACTTGGGGAAATATGAGTAAAACAGGGACCAATCTTATCCTTCGCAGTTCTTTAAGAAAATAGTTAGCATTAATGAAGTTGCTACTGAGGGCTTAATTCACTCAGCCAGAAGAAAAGTCTCAGTGAGCATTGCCTGTCTCTGGCTAAGAGAGGGTTAAAGAGCCTGGGCAGAAAGGAAGAGCCGGAGGGAACATTTAATAGATCCCGTGCTGAGCCCTGAGAAAACCTTCCCCACCACAGCAAAACCCAAGCTGAAATAAGGAAAGGAATCAGAATTCAATTTTTCCCATTTCTGAAAAAGGAGACTTTGTGAATGTCTGTCTGAAACTGAATCTCAGAAGTCCTTCCGTCTGTCCGCAAGAGAAGGCCTTTCCTGTCTGAGGTCCTGCCCACCTACAGGGTTATCAGGAGAGGTTTCCTGGAAAGGCCCTGGCTTGCAGGGTATGGGCCAGTCACAGTCATGGCTAATGGCTGCACCTCAGCTACCACAAAACTCTGCAGGGCTAAGAGTGCGCAGACCCTGGGGATAAAATACACAGTGAGGAAGAGGAACTTACCTTTATTAATTTAATTCTTTCCATCAGTGCACATTGGGCCTCAGCAGAGCCTTGCAGGGCAACCAGAAGCAGAGCCCTAAAAGAAAGCATGGCCTGGAGAGAAGAAGTGGGCATAGTGGTGCGTTTTACCATTACAATCTCTGCAGGGAGCACTAGAGACTGGGATAGTGCTGATGTCTTTCTCTGTCATCAGTCTATTCAGAGGCTGTTTTTAAAAACCCAAACAGGAGAAAATTGGCTTTGGCTTTTCAGCTGTTTTTGACAAGCATCTGGTCTGAATAGAGACCTCCCCGCCCCGGCTCTCTCTCAGTAGTTCCTCCGGGAGCTCTTACTTTAATGAGCTAGGCAATGGAAAGAAACGTTTTGCTTCCTGGAAGAAATCCCCCTCCCCAGATGGTGGCTTCGGCCTGGAATCCTTGCCATCCAGCTGTGCTCGAGCGGCGGCTCTGGTGACCTGAGGGAGTGCTTGTGCGTGGCATCAGGTAGCCAAGGTCCAGCCAAGACGAAGAGCAGAGCCTTGGCCCAGGAGCTGGATCTCCTATCACAGTCAGAGTCCCAGACATCTGAGCTTTACAATCTCATTTTACCACTGAGAATGTGCTGACCCCTTGGTGCAACCGGCCCCTTTTCTGATGAGAGCACTTCATGCCCTACATACCCCTTACAATCCCAAAAGGTGTCTGTTTCATGTGAACCTTGTGGTCTCTCACATGCACTGCCATGCACAACCCAGTGACCCGAGGGAGGGTGTTGATCAGTAGGGGCTGTTGGCGTGGAAGGCTAGGGGCCACTGCCGCTTCATCAGATTGTGGATCTTCACTGGTCTGGAAGGGGGGTGGGGCAGCTCCTGTGATGGATGCAGGTCCCATGGCAGCAGGGAATGCTGCTCTTAGATCAGTTCATATGATATGGAGCGACGCTCTTGGGATGAGCTGGCAGTCCTCAGCTCATATAATACTGTGGACTGCTAGTCTTCCACTGGCCTAATAGGAGATGTTGCTTGCTCTTGGTGTTCTGGTTTGGGACATTGCTTCATGGCCAGGCTGATAGTCCTTATGTTTTAGTAGGGGGTACTGTCCAGTCTTCTGCTGCAACATCCCCCAAATCCATCCCTTCCTTTTGGAGCACACTAGCAGGCCCCTTATCCAGGCTTTCATCCCCTCTCAGTCCAACTGCTCCCAGTAAAACCACCTCTGTCCTGCTCAGCTGGGCGATTTATCTTCCGCCAGCGTCATTACAACCATGTTACCCTTCTCAAGGCTCGACATTGCCTTCCTGTTGGCGTCCACGTTTATTTCAAACTTCTCCCTTGAAAGTGCATTCACTCTACATTCAGGCCACCTCTCCTCTCAAACCTTTCTCTGTCTCCCCCTTTCTGCTGCTTCCATCTGTGCCTGTCCTCTCCGTTGATAAGTCCATGCTCCGTGCTGTCTCCTGCCACTTCCTGAGTTGTTGCCTCAGACCCGCCTTTCTGGGATGCTCTTAAATCCAAAACCCCTGAATCTCCTGATAGAGCCTCTCACATTCAAACACGATTTTACTATAATACTTCAGCGATTATAAAAAAAGATTTGTCTGTGTGTCTCAACTAGATTGTAAGCTCCATGGTTCAGGGACTGTCTCTTCTATGTATCTGTACAGTGCTATGCAATGCTATGGCAAGAAGTGGCAGTATTTATTTAATTTTTATTTATTTAAAAACTTTTCTATACCGTCGTTTAGTGATGCACCATCACAACAGTTTACATTTAGGCACAAATAGGTTTGGTTTGCTTTTTAAGTTATCCATGGGGTGCCAATATTTTACGGTTACATAGGTCAAATATACTCTAAATGAGAAGTGTGTTGGAGCCACTGTTGATATGATTCTGTGGTAATCATATGTGATAACTGTTTTAGTTTACAATTTAGCTATGATTAAAACAATAAAGTAACATTCTGCTTTTTGTATGTGACTTTCAGCTGTAGGTATTTGTTGTTATTTAACGACCTCACTTTGAAATGCTTTTTTGAAGAGCCAAGTTTTAAGCTCTTTTTGAAGAGTTTTAGTTCTTTCATAAGTCTGAGCTCAAGTGGTAATGAGTTCCATAATAATGGTCCTGCCAAGGATAGTGCTCTCTCTCTAACTTGGGTCAATTTTGCTGTTTTGACTGATGGAACGGTTAGTAGTGCTTTATTCGCTGATCTGAGATTTCTTTGAGGGACATGTAATCGTAGGGCAGTGTTTAGCCAGTCGGCCTTTTCGTCGTTTATTAGTTTATGAACTGTGCAAAGTGTTTTGAATTGGACTCTTTGTTCTATTGGGAGCAAGTGCAAATCAGCAAGTGTTTGGGTGATGTGATCTCTTCTTCCTTTTCCAGTTAGTATTCTTGCAGCTAAGTTCTGTAGTATTTGTAGTGGCCTGATTGTGGTGTACGGTAAACCTAGGAAAAGTGTGTTACAGTAGTCTGTGCTAGCAAATATTAGTGCTTGTAGTACTGTGCGAAAGTGATCTTGAGTTAATAAGGGTTTTAGACTTCTAAGGATCATTAGTTTGGCATAGCCTTCTCTCACTTTTATTGATATGTGTTGCTTAAGGCTGAGTTCGGTATCTATAATTACTCCTAGGTTTCTAGCCTTATTAGTTAGCTCGATTGCCTTGTTATTTTTAATTTTGATGGGATTTTCGATTCTTACAATGTTTTTTCGTTCAAGGTGTATAAATTCGGTTTTTTCTATGTTTATTACTAGTTCCATTTGGTTTAAAAGCTGTTTATTATGTCTATGTACATCATTGCAAAATTCAGTGTTTTCTCAATTGATTCCTCTACTGGTAGAATCAGTTGAATGTCATCGGCATATATGAAGTGTATGATACCTAGCCCTGCCAGAAGGTGACACAGGGGGAGCATGTAGATGTTAAACAGGGTTGCTGAGAGTGCTGATCCCTGTGGGACTCCTGTTTTTAGGTCGATTTTGTCTGATGTTGTGTTTTTTATCTGTACCTGATAGGATCTATTCGTCAGGATCTGAACTAATCAAGTGTTGTTTTTTGTAATCCTATTTCTTCCAGTCTTTTTAATAGTATGTTGTGGTTTACGGTGTCGAATGCTGCGGACAGGTCTAGTAATATCAAGATGTAGTGTTTTCCGCTATCAAATCCGCGTAATACATTATCTGTAAGAGAGATTAGTAATGTTTCGGTGCTATAGTGTTTTCTGAACCCATGTTGTGACGGGTAGAGTATGTTATTGTCGTCTAGATGATCTGCTAGTTGCTTTTGTACTGCTTTTTCTATTAATTTTGCAAGCATAGGCAAGTTTGAGACAGGTCTATAGTTACTTAAAATGTTTGGGTCATTGTTTTTCTTTTTCAGAATTGGTTTAATTATTGCATTTTTCAGAGAGTCTGGCATTACTCCTTCGCTGAGTGATAGATTAATTATTTTGGATAGTGTGTAGGAGGTAATATCAGCTAGTTTTTATATATTTGTGGTGGGAATGGCATCAATTATATGTGGTGCAGGGTTCAAGTTTTTTATCATGGATTATACTTCGGCTTGTGATATTTCGTCAAATGCGGAGAATTATGTCACGTCTCTTTTATGCATTTTGATTTCCTGTTTGGTTAGTATTGGAAGCTTGGCTCTAAGGTTTGAGATTTTGTCTGAGAAGTAGTGTGCTATATTGTTGCATTTGCTTTCATGTGGGGTTTGGGGCAACTCTGCAGTGTCATTGGTCAAATTTTTAACTATGTTGAATAGTGTTCTTGGGTTGGAGAAGCTGGTACAGTTGTGAGGGTGCACGGAGGAGGCAATGTGACTCCTGAATGACTCCTCACTGTTTTTATGCATTGATACACAAGAGCTATTCTGTCTTTACCATGCTGGTCTCCAGGCGGATTACATTCTGATTTATGGTTAAATTGCTGACAAGCAGGCCAATACAGTACAGTGCGCTGTGGCAGAGCGAAATGTTAACCCGCGTTTGGACGCGCATTTTCGACGTGCAAGCTATACCCCTTTTTCAGTAAGGGGTAATAGCGCGTCGAAAATGCGCATCCAACATCCCCGAACCTAATAATGAACCCAAAAATTAAAAATAATTAAAAATTAAAAAAAAATAATTTTTAAACCGGTGTGTGGCTTGTGGGTTGAAAACCGGACGCTCAATTTTGCTGGCGTCCGGTTTCCGAACCTGTGGCTATCAGCGGGTTTCAGAACAGACGCCAGCAAAATTAAGCTTTGGCTGTCAAACTCGCTGACAGCCGCTGCTTCTGTCAAAAAAGGCGCTAGGGACGCACTAGTGTCCCTAGCGCCTCTTTTTACTGCAGGCCCTTATTTGAATACTGAATTGCGCGCACAGGAGAGTGGCCTGTGCGTGCGCTGGGAGAGCAGGTGCTCGCCTCACATTGCCCACTCTCCCGCAACTTTTACTTTATCGGCCTGTCTGTTTGCAATAAAGTTAGGGAGACACAGGCAGGAGGTACATAAGATCCATGAAGGCCTCACTCTCTCTTAATCTTTGCAGGTGACTTTTCGTCTGGATTTTGAATTCAGCAGATCCCATTTCCTCCCGCGCATGAAAATCTCTCTGTCTGCTAACAGGTTAGACGCTGGACTACTCTGGGGGCTTTGTAACCTGTGGGTGACATTTTCGGCTCCACCTGTCTCCAGGAGGGCCTTGCTCTAATACACTCTTTCATCCTGTCTGGGCCCATGGCTTTGCAGGTTCACATTATTAATTGGGATTATTTTACTGCCCTTGGTGAATGAATTAGCGCTTTTAGCTGTGGTGGCAGGAGCTCCGGGTGCAACACCAAGGGAGGGAAATAACTGAACCCAGCTCCCTCCATAGGGAGACAGCCGGCGGCCCATCTTTCATACTCTTCCCGACTTCTGAATGAAGAATGTGCATGTTTTGTTATACACGCACCCCACGGAGAGAGGGAACAGATCAGCCTAGAGAGGAGAGGACAAAAAAGAAATGAAAATGTAAAAAAAAAAAAAAGATAATAATATAAGGATAAAGAAAATAAACAAACACGTGACAGAAATTAACCCAATATACAAAAAGATTAGAACAATTCATAATGCTGCATAGGGGGCTATTAATAGTTCAGTAATGTCATTTTACATGTTCCCAAAACTGCGATAGAATTTCTGAAATGCCCATGGGAGCAGAAACTTGAAATCTTGCCCTGATGGTAGGGTCCCCTGCAGGCAGAGGCAGCCAAGGCTGGATGAGTCCAGCTGGGAGAAGGGCTTAGGGATGCAGAGGTCAGGGGTAGGAAAGCAGGACAAACCTTTGCTTTGTGTTTTGTATTCTCAGTGACAGTGAGGAGCTGGAGGCCACCAGACACGATAACTCCATTCTCTTGGACTTCCTGCTGAAGTTTGAATCGGATCTTCTCTTCCACAGGTACCGTCCCGAGTTCCTGCAGGGGGCTGGCTCTGTGGCTCTGAATGCCCGTGCACACCTAGAGAGATGAGATTCTAGGGCCCTGTACACTTACGAGGTCATTTCCAATCAAATATGCACATAAATTACCCTCCAAAGCAGATTTACTCCTGCGGGTAAACTACGCACAGTGGGCCTACACGTGTACTCTTACTCTGGTCCCTGGGAACGCCTCCGCTCACTGCGGGTAAACCTATGCACACTGGCCCTTTACGTGTACTTTTACTCTGGTCCCTGGGAATTCAGCCACTCACTTATGCACATACAGGTACTACATGTGTACTTTTACCCCAGTCCCTGGGAACACCTCCGCTCACTGTGGATAAACGTAGGCACATACAGGTACTACACGTGTACTTTTACCCCAGTCCCTGGGAATTCAGCCACTCACTGTGGATAAACTTATGCACATACAGGGCCTACACGTGTACTTTTACCCCAGTCCCTGGGAATGCCTCCGCTCACTGTGGATAAACTTATGCACATACAGGGCCTACACGTGTACTTTTACCCCAGTCCCTGGGAACGCCTCCGCTCACTGTGGATAAACTTATGCACATACAGGTACTACACGTGTACTTTTACCCCAGTCCCTGGGAACGCCTCCGCTCACTGTGGATAAACGTAGGCACATACAGGTACTACACGTGTACTTTTACCCCAGTCCCTGGGAATTCAGCCACTCACTGTGGATAAACTTATGCACATACAGGGCCTACACGTGTACTTTTACCCCAGTCCCTGGGAACGCCTCCGCTCACTGTGGATAAACTTATGCACATACAGGTACTACACGTGTACTTTTACCCCAGTCCCTGGGAATTCAGCCACTCACTGTGGATAAACTTATGCACATACAGGGCCTACACGTGTACTTTTACCCCAGTCCCTGGGAACGCCTCCGCTCACTGTGGATAAACTTATGCACATACAGGTACTACACGTGTACTTTTACCCCAGTCCCTGGGAATTCAGCCACTCACTGTGGATAAACTTATGCACATACAGGTACTACACGTGTACTTTTACCCCAGTCCCTGGGAATTCAGCCACTCACTGTGGATAAACTTATGCACATACAGGGCCTACACGTGTACTTTTACCCCAGTCCCTGGGAACGCCTCCGCTCACTGTGGATAAACTTATGCACATACAGGTACTACACGTGTACTTTTACCCCAGTCCCTGGGAACGCCTCCGCTCACTGAGGATAAACGTAGGCACATACAGGCACTACACCGGTACTGTTAACTCATATGCAGGGCACAATGTAACAAACTGTTTTACCTGAGTTAATGCTTTTGAAATTTGTCCTCTGAGGGAGTAACTTTCAGAGCCATTTATGTGTGTAAATGGCCATTATGGAATGGAGCTAGGCTCAGCACATGTAAAGTCCACGTGTAACCCATTTTCCTGTGGACCTTACATAGGTTCTGTGGTAGTGGAGCTGCCATGTATGCGCATACTTTATGATTTTAAAAAATCTTCATTCAGGTTGCGCCCACTTGGAGCAGATGTGGCTTTGTGTGAGGTAATTTGTTCACAAACTTGGCCAATTATCCGAGAACTTTCAAATCAAACGTCTCCGTGTGAGAAGATAATTGTATAACTCCTTGTGTAGCGGTGAAGTGCATTGCACATGCAGACTTTACTGAGGATTTTTATAGCAAGCATCAGCATGTGAGATGGCTGTGTGTATCTGAATGAAAGCCTGACTGGGATGGATGGGTGGATGTAAATGGGAGACTGCCAGGGATGTGTGTGTGTGTGTGTGTTTGTGCGTGCGTGTGCATGCATGCATGGGAGCCTTCCTGGGATGGGTGGAGAGGGTATGAATGGGTGTCTGGGATAGGTGGGTTGGTGTGTGTGTGTGAGAGAATGGGAACCTGCCTGGGATGTGTGTGTGTGTGTTTGTGTGTGCACGTGCATGCATGCATGGGAGCCTTCCTGGGATGGATGGGGTGTGTGAGAGAATGGGAACGTGCCAGAGATGGGTGTGTGTGTGTGAATGAAAGCCTGCCTGGGATGGATGGGTGGATATGAATGGGAGCTTGCCTGGGATTTGGGTGGGTGAGGGAGTGTGAATGGGAGCCTGCTTGGGGGTGTGGGTGTGAATGGGATCTGGCCTGGATTGCATGTGTGTAAGAGAGAGAATGGGGCTGCAAGTGGATCCCAACCTGCCACCAGCAAAATGAAGAGGAGGGCCTGGGGCTGCTGGCAGAGCCCAATCAAAGAAGAGCTGGAGACATCTGAGTACGTGTGAGAGAAAGAAGCACACGTGTGTGAGAGCTGGAGACATCTGAGTACGTGTGAGAGAAAGAAGCACACGTGTGTGAGAGCTGGAGACATCTGAGTACGTGTGAGAGAAAGAAGCGCACGTGTGTGAGAGCTGGAGACATCTGAGTTCGTGTGAGAGAAAGAAGCGCACGTGTGTGAGAGCTGGAGACATCTGAGTTCGTGTGAGAGAAAGAAGCGCACGTGTGTGAGAGCTGGAGACATCTGAGTTCGTGTGAGAGAGAGAAGCGCACGTGTGTGTGACTTGTGGGTGCATATACAGTATATAAGAAAGAAAGGAGAGAGTTTTTGTAGCCCACTCCCACTGTTCCACGACAATCTCAGGACGACTAGAAATCAAATGAAATTTTAAAATCCTTTTTAGTTTTGTTTTTCGGGTGTTGTTTGATGTGTCTGCTGTTTTGAAATATTTTATTGGTGTTTAGGACATTTAAAAAAATGTATGAGTGTTTAATTATTCACTTTTTTATTTTTCATCTGTTTTAAAAATATTATTATTAGTATGTTTTTACTATAATGATGATGTATTTGTTATATTTCTTGATTTTATTGTTTGATGTTTGAGGAATGGTGATGGTTCTGTGTTTTCATTGTTGCACTGCATAGATTGTGAGGCTTCTTGCCGTTTCCAGTTCAGTTTTTGTCTGCGCGTTTGTATTTCTACTTTATGGTCGCGCTATTCTGTATTTGGGGAGGGTCTGTTTATGTTCTGCATGTGTGACTGAGGTGAGGTATTCTCCTAATAGGAAGTGTATTAGTGTTTTAGGGCTTTCGGAGGGTCAAGCCCACACCCAGCACACAACAGGCCTAATACCTTATGGGTTCCAAGTGGGTTTTTCTGCAGGGATTTCTGGTTGGCATCACAGCCGTGCATGTAAATATAATGTAAGGGATATTTTTACCTCAGAATGCTGTATTTTGGTATTTTTTGTGTGAAACGTTGTTATAAATGCATAACTCACTGTGTGTGTGGAGTGGGCCAGGGTGAGTTGAGACCCTTGCACTGGTCATGGATTCCAGGGCGAGGGTCAGTTTTTAGAGTTTGTTTCGCTGGAGGGAGCTGAGCTTTTTTTTTTTTTTTTTGTGGGCCTGGGACAGAGACTGAATGATCCGGGACGGGGGTGGGGGGCAGCACCGGCCCTGCACATGCACACACAGACTTCACCGAGGATTTTCAAAGCAAACCTATGAGCATCCCCTTCCTTAACGGCCAGAAATGCGCAGCACAAAGTTGCATCTGCTGTAAGCAGGGCGGAGCTGTGTGAGGGAACTTGCATGCCCACCTCTATTTATTTATCTATCTGATTTATATTTTGCTTTTTGGCAATTCAGAGCAGATTACATTCAGGTACTGGAGGCAGCCAGTCCTATCCCAGCCCGGGAATCCTGCTTGGTTTCAGAGCACCGCCTACTCGCATCGCTGATGCCTGCACCTAAGTCTCCTTGTTCCCTCTGCTCTCACTGCAGGGTCTCGAGCCTGGAGAGGTACGAAGTAAAGGCTGGAAGCTCCCTGGACAGATATGACAGCATTGGACCACCTTTCAACTGCACCTTTCAGGTAGCACAGGCGGCTGCTCCCTTAGATCGAGGACCCAGAGTATGGGATTCATGTATCACAAGGCAGCAAAAGGATTCCCCCATTCTCATGTGATCCCTGTGAGAGGCAGGGGCAAGTGGAAATCTAACCGTTTATATTCAGAGAGAGCTGGGGGTGGCTGAATACTCGTCACATAACTTGGCTGAGGGCCGGCTCACTGAGTGTGCACCTGTTTATTTTATGTCCCACAGCTACAGAACTTGGGATTCTTTCCCATCAACGACCTCACCATTAAAATCCTGATTCCTGTGGCCACAAGAGGTGGGAATCGTGTTTTGTGGATATCGGATTTCCTGGTTGATCAGGTACTGATTGTAACTTTGGGGTGCAGTATAAATCTGTGCTCTGCTCCTCCTCCTCCTCCCGATTCTCTCTCATGGCTCTGCCTAGCATTAATGTTTGCGATGTATTCATGAACTTTTATGGGATGCACCTCCCTTTCAGGCCGATGCAACAAGCTGAGCATTAAAAAACCGTGCGCCGGTTTCCATTTTTAACGCTCAGGTTAAAATTTGTTTTTACCTCCCAACGCAGAAAGCTAAGGTTATGCAAATGCATGCGGAGTTTAAAAAAAAATAAAGTGCAAAAACTTTAAAATTTTAACTCAGGAAGGGAAGGGGGAGCCATCCGTGACAGCCGTGGCCCCCAGTTAGCTGGATAAATGCTGATTTATCTGCTGCCAGAGGCTGGATACGTCTGAATTTATCCACCTATCTAGCGCGGGTCACTGAATCGTAGCCAGATAAGTCTGTTCTCCAGCTTAACTAATGGTGACCTGCGCTAGATATCTGCAGAAGTCCTGTACTTATCCACGGACATTTAAAAACTTTTTTTTTTAAACTTTTATTCTCCTTTTTTAGGGGTTTTAAGTGCCAGTGCAGTAGCACTGGAAACTTATCTGCAGCTCTGACCCAGGAGAAGTTTCCAGCGCGCTGGCCAGATGCAGGGTCTCTCTGTACCGCCGTTCTTACTCTGGGTGCGCTGTGGGATTTGATGGCGCAGTCTTTCCTCTTACCTCAAGAATTGGGGTTCCATTGCTCATGTTTAGCAAAGAATAAATCTCGAACACTCAGAGAAAATTTGAGTTTTAGAAGCTGCTCTTTCTGAAATGGAGTCTGTGAATGCCACCACGATTCAAGAGCCCTCCTCGAGCGGACAATCTCTGCCTCCTCTTGATGCGGCTGAGTGTGTCCTGGACTGTACGATCCAGTGCTGCTGCTCTGGGGACTGGAGTTGGTGGCGGCTGAGACACTGTCAGTGGCTCCAGTGCTGCCATGACCAGGCTGGTGGGCTGAGCTTGCTGGCTCTCTGGTGCATCCAGCTGGTCATGTGGCATGTTGGAGGCAGGTGGCAATTGGACATCTTCCTCCCATGGCAGGGATGTCCCCTCCATAAAGCTGGCGCCGAGGGGTAGGGGTGACCCAAGGGGTTGCAGTTGCTTCTGCTTCTGCTCCTCCTCTTCCTCACTTGGCTGGGTCTGAGCATCCAGTTGAAAGGCTGTGCTGAGATCTGGGACTGCGCTGCTGCTCCCTGGGGCTTCATGGCTTGGACCAGGGGTTTCCTGGGCAAGAGCTGTGAAAACAAAGGGTATTAAAAATTACAAAAAAGAAATGATGGCTGAGATGAAAGAAAGAAGATTATGAATGAATTGGGTCGGCGAGTGGAAGAGACTGCTAATAAAACTGAGACCCAGAGACTCTACATCACCTGCAGTGCCAAGATAAACCTTTCCAAACAGAATGTGAAACGATGTCAGATAAATTCCGGGGAGTGCCGACGGCGACTGTGAAACAGTGGTCATTAACATTTGATCCTGACCGCCAGGAATTGCTCATCGTGCTCTCAGCCAGAGGAGGTCTAGCAAACCAAGGGATATAACTCCATTACTATTCCATGAAAGAGAGAATCCACAATATTGCGAGGAAACGAGTGGTCTGAAAGTGGGAGGGCCAGGATATAGTGAACATTACTGCCATTTCCCAAATTACACTTTGCAAGAGGCAGGACTTTAAAGATGTCAGGAAATCTACGCTACTGCTAGCTTTAGCCTTTTGGTTCATGGTTCACCATCCAAGGATTATCGTCCAGGGTCAAAACAGTAGATGAGGCAGTATCAGCTTTAAAGGAGGCTAGGTTTGCTAACATCGATAGGAGCCAGCGACCTGCCACAGCCCTGAGGCAGGAGGAGGATTGCCTGTATTGGCAGTGTGTTGAGAAAGGGGGCAGGCGCCTTCAGAGGAACGAAGGAGAGTCTGCTTCATCCGAGAGACGGTTTGATGTGCCATTGCTACCTGGGACGTTCACCACTGGGACCATTGTCCAGCTTTTGACAGCTGATTTTATTTGTTCAGCAAGAAAGACCGGTTTCTGTTCATTGTGCTATGCCTTGCTAATAACCATTTGCTTAACTTCAAGCGTAACACCGAGACACTATTGCACATAAGTTAGAACTAGTGCAACAAACTTTCTTTGAGGGAGATAATAAGCCAGGGAAATTAGTGGCCAACAAACTTTAGAGACTCTCTGGCTATTAAACTATGCAGTATGATCAGCTTTAACCTTTATATTTCATATAAAAGAAAGCACATTATAATCAGCCTGATGGCGGATGATATGCTTTAGTTTATAGGTAACTCAGGGAAAGTATTGTAGAAATGATAATAATAAATCGATCCATGACTAAGTTTGCAATGGATGGGGCAGCAGAAGACCCCATCGCAATGCCGTGAACTTGTAGATAAAATTTGCCAATTTAGCAATCTCAGACACAAATCTATAGGGGATGCGTCCCCCTTCCATGTTGTCTTTTAAACACCTTTCAATAGTGAGAAGAGCTGTTGCTTGAGACACATTAGTATATAGAGATACTACGTCCATAGTTACTAGTACAGTAGATGATGTTAATATTTCTCCTTCCAATTTGTTCAAAACATGCGTGGTATCTTGTACAAAAGAGCGCATCTGCTTGACATAAGGTTGTAGACATGTATCCAAAAATATAGCCAGAGGTTCAAGAATCGACCCATTACTGGCAATAATAGGGCGAAGGGGTGGATTGTTAAGAGTCTTATGGACTTTAGGTACCCGGTATAACACTAGGTTGCGTGGATGATTCACCTGCAAAAAACTGCATTCCGCGTTGGAAATGGTGTGTCTTTTTCTTGCAAAGGTTCTTCAATTATATGCTGTAAGTCTGGAGTGGGATCATCTGCTAACTCTCTGTAATATCTTGTGTCTGATACTTGTGTTGTAAGCGATTGAATATATTGATCTCGATCTTGTATAACTACACTGCTGCCTTTATTGGCAGGCTTAATAATAATGTGTTGGTTTTGAGACAATATTTGTAATGCCTGTCTTGATTCAGTGGATAAATTAATGTAAGGATTAGTTGACATTTTTTCAAAATCTGCTATGTCCTTAAGGATCAGATCGCGAAAAGTACTGATGTTAGCATCCATGGGTCCAGGTGGAATCCATTTTGATTTAGGACGTACTATTGATAACTGATCTGTAGGGACCTCATTAACATCGCAGTATAATTTTATTTGAAGATTGCGAATAAATTTCGCTATGGAAATCCTACTTTGAAATGGATCATGGCGTTTATATGGAACAAATGACAGTCCCAAATTAAGAACATGTTCTTGAGATTTTGAAATCACATATTTAGAGAGTTTACGACTGCGGATCGTAACGAGTCCGTGATCTCGTCTGAGGTCCTTCCCATTGGGAATAAGCCTGTGTTACTGGGTCGTTGCAATACGGTTTCCGATGTGATTGAGACTTCCACCTGCTTCGTCTTCCGGCCCTAAAAAAGGCTGATTGTACACACCTCTTTTTGGATTTCTGTTGGATTCGCCCTCGTCTGAATCATTTGATCTGCTACCATCCGAATCTTCGAATGTTACATGTCGTCCAGGTTTTGTGTCTTCTGTGTTTAACCAACGGTATACATTATTCATAGCATAATCTGCTTCATCCCTTTTTAATTTTTTAATTTTCATTTGCTTGATTGATGTTTTAAATTCTTCCAATGCTCTTATATTGGCATAGTGATGAATTGCCCTGGAAATCAGTAAAGCAGCATCAAGCTCTTTGGAAATGTTAAGGTGATGAGAATTATATGGAAAAAAGATTATTTTTTCAACGGGGATACTTTGGTTTATGGGAGACATTTTGTAAAGTGGATTATTTCATGCCTAGTATGTAAATGAAAATGTGGGGATTTAGTTGCTCTATGTAAAAAGATTATGAATATGTGCTTTGTGTGTGGTGTGAATGTTAAGAATGGTGTACGTGAGTAAAAGGGGTTTTCATATGAAGGCACCCCACTGTGTTAGATGCTTTGACCACATCCTCTGGCAGCAGACTCCAAAGCTTGATTGTGCGCAGAGTGACAAAATACTTCCTACGATTTGTTTTAAATCTGCCGGTTGCTGGATTCATGGAGGGTCCCCCAGTCCTAGGGTTGCTTGAAAGGGTAAATAACCTGTTCCACCCCACTCATGATTTTATAAATCTCAATCCTATTCCCTCTCAGTCGTCTCCTTTCCCAGATCTGCTTGGCCTTTCTCCATCCCCTTTATGATTTTTGTTGCCCTTCCAGTACCTTTTCCATGTCGAGTAAGTGGTGTTGTGGTCTAGAGAGGATCTGCTTTCCACCAGGAGCATAGAATGGCCTGCACTATCTGCAGAATAAACCGGGGCTTTATCATTCTTTCTAGCACAGGAAGAAGAAGTGGGAGGCTGTTCTGTGAGAGACAAACTTCTCCGCATACTTGCATTATGTACGTCTCCTCTGTACTTTCCCAGGTGTTCTCGTAGAAGCGATGACCCCATGGGGACCTCGGTATAAAGCATTCACATGTGACAGGGACAGGATTACCCCAGGTGGGGTCTCCGGACTGAAGGCGATGAAAGCCTCTCTTCTCACAGGGGATACGGGAGGCTGTGCCCTGGGATTTGCTCAAGATAGCTGAGGACAGAGCTAAAGGCCAGACAGGAGCAGGAGTACCCTAGTACTGTTACTTCCCGCTTCAGCAGTAGTAACAAAAGCAAACCGGTGGTAGACAAAGACTCGTGGGCTTTGTACCAGTTCTCAGGTGCCCTTCACTCCAAATCTTCCCATGGGTACCTCACGTTTCCTCGTCCGGGAATAGCTCCTCGTGGTGCGGCAAATTCTGCACATCATGCAGGAACGTGGAAGCTTTAGCCTCATTCATCCTTTTACCCGCATAAATTGCTTGCTAGCTTCTTCTCCCTGTGACTTAGCGTTTGCATCTTGAAAGTTATTTTTGTAATTGATGTATTAAGGCATCTCCCTGGTTGTTTTTTTATTTGTGGTAAGCAATAGGAAACATTCTGAGATCACACATCACAGAAAAGGGGGTAGCCATCAATGACTTTTCAGCTTCCAGAGGTCACTTACTGCTTTCCTTTTTCTTCTCTTGAAAGGAAAACATCACCTGTAATATTTGGGGTAACAAGACAGACTACAGGCATTCTCCGTCAGAAGAGGACCTCACCCGCCACCAGCAGCTGGTAATGTCACTCCTGCAGAATTATAAAACAGGGATAGGCGACAAAAAAAAAATGTAGCTATTCCCTGTGAAGGTTCTTGTGACCCTGAGTCCTGGGTCCTCCTGGGCTTGCCATTGTGTGAGGCAAGTGGCCTTTTCCTCTGCCTCTTTCTTCTGCATAGTGCCTCTAGTGGCTGGGAGTGGTATTGCAGAGGCCTGCTCTGTGAGAGGGTCATTTTATAACAGCTCGCGTAGGGCTGAAGTGTGCTCGTTCCTCGTGCGCTACTCACACACACACATTCTCACCTGTTAGAGAGCGGGTTGCAAGGTGGGCACTGCATTTCCGCATGGACTTTTGAAAAGCAAAACTCCGCCCCCTGGAATGCCTCTGTGCAGGTCAAGTAATCGTATGTGCATAATCCTTTCGCTGCATACTTTTCTGTGCACAAACCCCAGACTCTTTTTTCAGAAATGTATAAAACTGGGTTTTGCATGTGTAACTGCTTTAGAAAATCAGGTGCTGAGCAAATAATTACCAAAGAGCACAGACGTTTCCTGGGGAATTCAGCACACAAAGGTTTCCCTGCCTTTCAGGCCAATACGGAACGGTGCTCTCGGCCACGCGCTTTTGATGCGCTATTATTACCTCTTATACAGTAAGGAGTAATAGCGCGTGGAAAACACGCAGCCAACCCCCCCCCCCCCCCCGAAACTAATAGCACCCATCATATGCAAATGCATATTGATGGCCCTATTAGGTATTCACCCTCAATAGAGAAAGCAAAATGTGCAGCCAAGCCGCACATTTTACTTTCAGAAATTAACTCCTGTCATAGCGATATGAAGTCGGAGGCCCCAAAAATAAAAAAATAAAAATCTGCCCGCGGCCCGGAAAATGGACGCTCAATTTTGCCGGCGTCCATGTTCCGAACCCATGGCTGACAGCCGCCAATAAGGAGGCACTAGGGATGCGCTAGTGTCCAAAGCACCTCCTTATTAGAGCGGGCCCTAGTTTAAATACTTAATCGCGCGCCCAGGAGAGGCGCCTGGGCGCGCGTTGGGAGTGCGGCTCTCCCGCGGAGTTTCCTGTATTGGCCTCTTGTGCGATGTCCTTTACTTGCAGACTTCTTAAAATCAAAACACAGGTGAATAAGTCCCAGCTCCGCTACCACGTAAAAGTCATGGAAAACCAGGTTCTTTATGCCCGTTTTGCTCACCGAGCCCCAGAAATCCATTTTTATGCCCGGCACAGCTAGAAAATTCAGCCTTTTATGTGACACTCATGTGGATCTCTGCTTTCAGAATCACAGTAACTCTGACGTGGTGTCGATTGATTGCAATGTGCACGTGGCCTCCGGTGAAGAAATTAACTTCCACATGCACGGAAACCTGTGGATGAAATCCCTGAACGCTGTAAGTGCCTGCTGAGACCCGGAAGGTAGTAACACAATAAACAATAGCAGTTAAGGACCATGCGTTCTGCTTCATTGCGCCAGCCTGCACTGCTCTGGCTGAGAGAGCACCCCACCTGTCAGCTGAACAAGCTTGACCATCTGCAGGGTATCGCTCTTTGTATCCAAGTCAGTCCTCTCCCGTGGGCTAGCTCTCTCCCAAGCATGCGTGGACTCTCTCACCTCTGCTGGTGGCCATGCCCGGCAGCCACCATCTCTCATGACAGAGCAATCCTCCAGCCTGCTCTGTATCACTCCCTGTGCTCAACTTTGTTTTTTACAGACAATGTCACTGCCTTGTATTTTATTGATGGCTGTTTCTGTCATATCCCTTCATTCCTTCTTTTCTCCAGTCTGAGTGACTCAAGCCTCTCACTTTCACAAGCTTTCTCTCCATGCCCTGCCTCCTTTTCCCAGCCACTGCTAGCGCTCCCAGGGGCAGAGGAATGCTGCTCTTATCTCTTTCAGCTCTTGTGGGACTCATCTCATTGCTGCTTTCCTGTTTCCAGCTCAAGTTCAGGTCTCTGAAACTCATCATCAGTGCGGCCCTGCAACGTCGCTTTCACAGCCCCTTTATCTTCAGAGAAGAGCAGCTAAGCCGTCAGGTAAAGAGAGCCAGCAGCAGAGAAGCAGCACAGTAACACCCACGTTTGTAAGACCCAGGACACCTGCGCAGCCCCAGAACATCGCAATTGTTGTCTGTGTGTGTGTGTGTGTGTGTGTTCATATATAGGAGGCTCTGTCCCTGTGTATCTGTGTATCAGGTTGTGTGTGTGTGTGTGTGTATAAAGGTTTATCTCTCTCTCTCTCTCTCTCTGTGTCTGTGTGTGTGTGTGTTCATATATAGGAGGCTCTGTCCCTGTGTATCTATGTGTATCAGGTTGTGTGTGTGTGTGTGTGTGTGTGTTCATATATAGGAGGCTCTGTCCCTGTGTATCTGTGTATCAGGTTGTGTGTGTGTGTGTGTGTATAAAGGTTTATCTCTCTCTCTCTCTCTCTCTCTCTCTGTGTCTGTGTGTGTGTGTGTTCATATATAGGAGGCTCTGTCCCTGTGCATCTATGTGTATCAGGTTGTATCTGTGTGTGTGTGTGTGTGTATATATAGGAGGCTCTGTCCCTGTCCCTGTGTATCAGGTTGTATCTGTGTGTGTATAAAGGTTTATCTTTCTGTGTGTGTGTGTGTGTATAAAAGTATATCTTTCTCTGTATGTGTGTGTGTGTGTGTGTGTGTTCATATATAGGTGGTTCTGTCCCTGTGTATCTATGTGTATCAGGTTGTATCTGTGTGTGTGTGTGTGTGTGTGTTCATATATAGGTGGTTCTGTCCATGTGTATCTATGTGTATCAGGTTGTATCTGTGTGTGTGTGTGTGTGTGTGTGTATAAAGGTTTATCTCTGTGTGTGTTCATATATAGGAGGCTCTGTCCCTGTGTATCTATGTGTATCAGGGTGTGTGTGTGTGTGTGTGTGTTCATATATAGGAGGCTCTGTCCCTGTGTATCTATGTGTATCAGGTTGTGTGTGTGTGTGTATAAAGGTTTTCTCTCTCTCTCTCTCTCTCTCTCTCTGTGTGTATAAAGGTTTCTCTCTCTCTCTCTCTCTCTCTCTCTCTCTGTGTGTGTGTATAAAGGTTTCTCTCTCTCTCTCTCTCTGTGTTCATATATAGGAGGCTCTGTCCCTGTGTATCTATGTGTATCAGGTTGTGTGTGTGTGTGTATAAAGGTTTTCTCTCTCTCTCTCTCTCTCTCTCTCTCTCTGTGTATAAAGGTTTCTCTCTCTCTCTCTGTGTGTATAAAGGTTTCTCTCTCTCTCTCTCTCTCTCTCTCTCTGTGTATAAAGGTTCTCTCTCTCTCTCTCTCTCTCTCTCTGTGTATAAAGGTTTCTCTCTCTCTCTCTGTGTTCATATATAGGAGGCTCTGTCCCTGTGTATCTATGTGTATCAGGTTGTGTGTGTGTGTGTATAAAGGTTTCTCTCTCTCTCTCTCTCTCTCTCTGTATAAAGGTTTCTCTCTCTCTCTCTCTCTCTGTGTTCATATATAGGTGGGTCCATCTTTGCACGTTTATATACTGAACTGTCCACATCACTAAATGTAATTTGGTATTTCTGTATTTCAGATTACAGTGGAGATTTCCAAGCAGGAAGCATGGGAGATCCCAGTCTGGATAATAATTGGGAGCACATTAGGGGGGCTGCTGCTTCTAGCACTGCTCGTCCTGGCACTATGGAAGGTAAGGGCAGGTAGCAAGTGTTTCTGTGCCCGGTCATAGTGGTGGAAACAGGGACTGGAAAGAGCCTGCTGGCAGTCAGAGATTGTATTTATTTATTTATTTAGTGCTTTTTTTATACCGGCATTCATGATACAGATCAGATCATATCTGGGGCCCAGGTTGTCATGGGAAGTGCCTTAAGGAGATTGCTCCTGTCATCCGCATGCCTACTACTCCAGCCATGCCAGGACTGCCGCCCCAGTACGCATCTTTTAGTGATGTGTTTTCCAAAGAAGCTGCTGACATCCTTCCTCCGCATAGGTCCTATGACTGTGCCATAAGACTGAAACCCAATACTGAACTTCCTAAAGGACGGGTCTATCCACTCTCAGCGATTGAGAACAAGGCGATGTCCAAATACATCGAGGAGAATTTACAGAAGGGGTTTATTAGGCCATCGAAGTCTCCAGCTGGCACAGGCTTCTTCTTTGTGGGGAAGAAGGATGGTACCCTACGTCCTGGTATCGATTACCGAGGTCTGAACGAGATCACGATGAAAGACCGCTACCCCCTGCCTTTAATCTCAGAGCTGTTTGAACGGCTTCAGGGGGCCGAAATATTCTCAAACCTTGACCTGAAGGGAGCCTATAACTTAATTCGCATTCGTAGTTTTTGGTTTAACGCCTTACTTCGGATCCATAAGCCAGCTAGAGCACTTAGGTCTTCACAACTTAATTTACTTGAAGTCCCTTCAGTGAGATTAGCCCATTTACATTACACAAGAGAAACATCTTTCTCCATAGCGGCACCTAATTGCTGGAACATGATTCCTTATGAACTACGATCTATTGAAGATGTTAAAAAATTTAAAGCTGCTTTTAAGGAATATTTGTTGAATCGTGTGTATAACTGTTAAAGGTAATACTTGAACAAGTTAATGCATAAGGTAATGAATATCAGATAATACTTTATGAGTTAGTTTCTATGAAACCATTTTTGTATTTGTCTTCGTTTGTGTCGCTTTTATTATGTGTGTGTATTTTGTATATCGCCTAGGCCTAACAGTGTTAGGCGATTAATAAATTTTATAAATGAATGTAAATGAAATGAATGAATGTAGTGGCGACGAATGGAAAACAGCCTTCAACACTCGAGACGGCCATTTTGAGTACTTAGTTATGCCCTTCGGCCTGTGCAACGCACCCGCTATATTTCAGAACACGATGAACGACATCCTGCGGGACCTGCTGTACAAGAGTGTCATGGTATACCTGGATGATATCCTGATATTTTCCCAGGATTTGCCCACTCATCTAGAGGATGTCAAACAAGTACTACACTGACTCTGTGAACACCTGCTCTACGCCAAACTCTCCAAGTGCGAATTTCATAAAGACTCAGTGCCTTTTCTTGGCTATATCGTGTCTAAAGATGGCTTCCAGATGGACCCTCAAAAGCTCGAGAGTATCAAAAATTGGTCCCAACCTACCAGCCTGAAGGCCCTGAGACGATTCCTGGGGTTTACCAACTATTATAGAAACTTTATAAAGAACTATTCTTCTTTAACAGTACCCTTGACCGCAATGACCTGCAAGGGTGCCAACGCTTCAAAATGGTCTGCGGAGGCCATTTCCGCATTTGAGAAACTAAAGACTGCCTTTTCCACGGAACCATGCCTGCGGCATCCTGACCCCAACAAGCCCTTTATCGTAGAAGTTGACGCTTCAGTTGTCGGCGTGGGGGCTGTATTGAGCCAGACGGGAGACTCTTAAGCCTTACGTCCCTGCTCTTTCTTCTCACGACATTTCTCCCCGGCAGAGAAGAACTATGGGATCGGCGATAAAGAGTTCTTGGCAATAAAGCTTGCATTCGAGGAATAGTGGCCTTGGCTTGAAGGCGCTCAACATCAAATAACCGTATTCACGGACCACAAAAATCTAGAGTATCTCCACCATGCGCAACATCTTAACCACAGACAAGCTAGATGGTACTTATTTTTCAATCGTTTTGGCTTTGTGCTTAAATATCACCCCGGAGACAGAAATACCAGAGCTGATGCCTTGTCACACTCCTTTCTCTTGAAGGATGTGCTTGAAGAACCTCAGCACATAATTGACCCGAAGAAAGTCATCTTGGCGACTACACATTCTGTGCCCGCTGGTAAGCCCATCGTGCCTAAACACCTCAGGACAAAAGTGCTCTTTTGGGCGCACGATTCCAAGCAGGCTGGCCATCCTGGTCAACGCCGTACCCTGCTCAAGATCCAGAAGTTTTATTGGTGGCCTACTATCAAGAAGGATACCCTATCCTACGTGGCATCCTGTACCAACTGTGCCAAACACAAACCTGCTTCTGGCCAACATGAGGTTTGCTGCAACCACTGCCAGTTCCGGAACAGCCCTGGTCACACATCGCTACTGATTTTGTAGTCTATTTACCCCCTTCTGGAGGAATGAATACCATCTGGGTAATAGTCGATCGCTTCAGCAAGATGGCCCATTTCGTGGCGCTGCCTGGTTTACCTTCAGCCTTGGAGCTTGCGAAGCTCTTCATATCGCACATTTTTCGCCTTCACGGCCTACCAAGACACATTGTCTCAGACCGAGGATCTCAATTCACGACAAGATTCTGGAAGGCTTTGTGCAAGTTATTCGACATCTCTCTAGACTACACTTCAGCCTATCATCTGCAATCAAATGGCCAAACAGAACAGATGAATAGAACCTTAAAACAGTTCATTCAAGCCTACGTGAATTGCCATCAGAATAACTGGGCTGAACTGTTACCTTGGGCTGAATTCGCCATCAACTCTCATCCAGCAACATCAACTGGATCAACACCTTTTGAAGTGGTATATGGACGCTCTCCAACATCGCCACTTCCACTGAAGCTCTCAGTGACGTCCTCAGCAGCTCAATCTACTGCTGATGAAATCCATAACCAGTGGACTCAGACGAAAGACATAATAGTTAAAGCGAGTGACTGCGCTAAGAAGTTTTATGATGCTCACCATTCTCAAGCGCCTGTCTTCAAACCCAGTGACAAAGTCTGGTTATCTACCAAACATCTCAGACTGAAGTTACCCTCCACTCGGTTCGCTCCTCGCTACGTTGGACTATTTACAATTCTCAGACGTCTTGGCAACATCACCTACAGTCTGAAGTTACCACCCGGACTAAACATCCACAACGCTTTTCACGTTTCACTCTTGAAACCTCTCATACTCAGTGAATTCTCTTCCAAGACTCAGAAACCACCTGCCATCAACGCAGACGATGACCTAGAATTCAAGGTTGAAGAGATTCTTGATGTCCGAAGACGAGGCAAAACACTTGAATAACTCCTTTCTTTGGGAGGGTTTCGGCCCCGAAGAAAACTCTTGGGAGCCTCAGGCTAACATCCTTGATAAGGAGATGCTTCATCAATTTCATCTAGCGCATCCTTCAAAACTTAAACCTGGTACCCGCAGGAGACCACCCTTTGAAGGGGGGTACTGTTACGACTGTTCCTGCCCGACGTCTCCACTCCACCCCCTTTACTTCTCTGGTGACAGCCATAGTGTCCAAGGGTCCACCCAAAACCTTACAAACAATAACAAATCATTGATTGGGGAGGATATAAAATGAAAGCAAAATCCCTGGGTAGTGCAAAGGCTTCAAGGTACCAGTGCCCAGCCCTGGTTCAGATTGAACTGGAAGCACAAAGGAGAAGGAAGAAACTGCTGGATCCTAAAAAAAAAAAAAAAATCAAAGGAACATAATAGTGCACAACTCTGTGCCAGGTGAAGCAGCAGCAATGGCAACACAGCCTGCAGTTCTCCCTCCTGGCCACTAGATGTCAGCAGCAATACCATCAAGGTGCCTGCAGTCTCTCTTAGAGTTGCTGCTCCTCCCCCAGCTATTGGCCCTTTCCTGCTTGTTTACTCTGATTGGATGGAGCCCCCGTTTTCAGTGGAGTCGGTGGCAGGGCCACAGCTGATGTGTGCATTCTTCATCCTGTGGTGAGAGGCTAATTATGCAGCCTCTCCTTCAGCCAGGGACTCGCAGGAGACTGGGGGCTCCGGTTGGGGCCTTTTGCTTCCGAGCATGGCCATGAGTGGGGGTCATGGGATATTGGATGTAAAAGTAAAGTGGGGTGGTGTGGGCCCTTGGTTCTGAGAGAAAAGGGTCATGGGAGTCATTGGTTCTGAAGTGACTGTGCTCACAGATTTGTCTTTTTTTTTTCAGCTGGGATTCTTCAAACGTTCCTCTCCACAGCGAGGTGATGAGCAGGAGCCAGATGGTAAAGCCCTGGAATAACCAGTGCATCCAGCGAGAGGTGGCAGGAAGCACGTGTGAGGGAGGTGCCCGCTGCACAACTCACATACAGCAACAGACAGGATACCCAAACCATATCAAAGCGGTGCAGAGACGAAGCACCGTCTTCCCATAACTGAGCATCGTGTAGGAAACACGAGACTGCAGTAAACAGGTTGGGCCCCTCCCTCCCTCCTCCGAGTCCTGGGCCCTCCTGCACCCAGGATACAGTCAGCTCCCTGGGGCTCATCCCAGGTCCTTGACCCCTCCCTCCCTCAACAGAGGGCTCGGTTAGGCCCCTGGGGCTGATCTTCCCTCACCCCGGGGATAGTAAAAGCCACTGGGGCGGCTCCTGCTTTTTTTTCTTTTCTTTTTCAAAGTTGAGTGTATTTATTTTTGAAGTTGTGTGTTTAAGAGTATTTATTTGTGGAGTTCTCATTTACATTATCCCAATTTCACAGGCTTAGCTTTGAGGGCCAAACAGGAGCCTGCTCTGCTGCTCAGACTGGATCCTGGCACTGTGCATGGGATTGGGGTCCCCTCTTCTCCCCCACAGGGGTCAGGGGGTCTGCGTGCTCTGCTTATTATCGGACTGAATGCTGGCAGAGATTTGTACTTCACTGGGTTTTCTCATTATTTCACTTTCTGTAGTAGGTTTGTAACTCTGTCTTCCCCTGTTTCCCCGTTAGCAAGACCACTCTCATTAACAGCCCAAAAGCAGTTTGCTATCCTCCCTGTCTTTGTTGTAAAACGCCAATAGGGTTTCTTTTGTAAGGCCTCGATTCTCTAAGAATGTCACTGCCTCTTATTCTTGGTACAGCCATCACCCTATTTTCAGAAGGATTTGCTTCATTTTGAATTGCTTTGGAGGATTTCTGAGCTCTTGCCCGTGGCACTGCCACAGTCACAGAGCGGAAGAGTTTTATCTGCACAAGTCCTGTTTGCATATATTTACCTTTTTTGGAGAAATTGGACAAATGTTGGCCACATCTCCCTCCAGGAAAAGAAGTGAATAATACAGTGACCTACACTGCAGCTCATGAAAGAAGCAGGATGTGCGTTTATGTGCCAGGATCAGGTGCCTTTCCTACAAGCAACGAGTTTACAGTACCTAAGTATGTCCCAAAATTCCTCTGTACAAGTTGTTTTTTTAAATTAAATTGTGTATCTTTTGTGGTTAAGGCACCATTGCTTTCTGTTACTCTCAATGAGGAAACCTGAAAGCACGACACAGCCAAATTAATCTCATAAGAGCCAGCGAGAGAAAAATGTGCAAAACATTTCACTTAAAGGAAGGTCTTTCTGGCTATAAGGGACTGTACCTGCCCGGCCACTGGATGGAAGGACCACGGGCAGCTCTGGTTCTACTCTGCTTGTGGCAGCGCCCCCTCTCCTACCAAGGTCACCCTGAGTTTTACACAGCTCTGTACTGCGTATGGCCGAGGCCTGAAGCATTACCAAGAAAGGTGCAGCTTGAAATGCAGTCATTTTTGGGTCATTCTTAGGCAGTTTTTGTGCCTAAAGCCAGCACTGAGAAGGAAAGAGCTCTACGTTTCTCCTTCATGATGTGCGGGTTTGTCCAGGCTTGCCCGAGGTCAACCCTACATCTGTGCAAAATCACCTGACCGTCCTGACTTCAAGCCTGTTTTGTGCCTGTAAATGATGCTCTGAAATTGACGTGGGCTCAGTGCATGCACTGGGGTGGCAGTGGCAGCACGGGTGGATCATGGTGCACGTAAGTTCACCCACGCAATTCCATGCACATTTACAAAGTGAATTTGTGTATAAATTCACTTAGAAATTCCGAGAAAGGTCTGCATGGAAAAATTACCCTCCCCAAGAGCCGTGGAGTAATGCTGCCGTCTGGTGGCCAGTTTGAATAGTGCAGGCTGGACTGACGATTATTAAACGTGTGGGTTGTAATCCGTTCACTTTACAGGCGCTTGGCCCAATCTAAAAAAAAAGGTATCAGCTGGTAAGGCAAGGGATTAGACGCAGCAGTACAAGTGAATAGAGATACTCTACATCCCTTTAAAAAATACTGTCAGACAAGACGGCAGCAACAAAACCTGCACGCGCTGGAGAAAACAGCTGCCGGCAAAGCAAAACGACATAAAGCACAATTTTTGCTTTTCAATTGAGCCTTTGACGCACGGCAAGACTTGATGCTAGCTCCAGGGCTGGCGTTAAATTTTCTGTACTAAAAAGTGCGCACTGAGTGCACAGCGATTTTTTTGGCACTTACATGTAATGAACGCTATCAGCTAGACCTTGGCTTGGACACACTAATCCCCTTATTGCATCAGGTGTTGGTCCAAGTGCAGGTCAACCTGTGCACGAGGCTGAGCACACTATTACATGGGCCCCCGAGGAAGCCGGATCACATTAAATGAAAGATGAAATCATGCGATCAAAAGGAGGGCAATGCCTAGGAATGCTTTGCAGATGGTGAACATCGTTTTAACATCTAATTGTACATATCTGAAAAGCACACTGAGGGGGGGAGCAATGGGGTTCATATGTAGAACGCTGAAAGCATGGGCAGAACGTAAAATGAAGAAAGATGAACTTCACCGAGCAGAAAGTGGACACCGTCCGGGAAGGCAGCTACGGTTCTTGAGGAAGGAAGATCTTAAATGTCTGCTCCTAACCTGTAGAATGAAAGGAAAGACAAGAAGAGGAAGACCAAAACTAAACTTTACAACTCATATTAAGAAGACTGGTATTCACAACCATGAAATGAACACCTTAAGAAACCAAGGACAGGGGACGACCTGTAAGGACCTGGAACCAAGGAGAAAAAATGAGCTTTGCAAGTGCCTGCCCTCGATGCCACAAACAGGTCTCATTTCTAAATTATCGACAGTGGATATTGCTGAGGCTTCTTTGTACCCAGTGACTCCAGTTTATGATGGTGAAGAGCTGGTGGCCTGGAACCCAAGTGCCTGCCCTCGCTGGCCACAAACAGGTCTCATTTCTAAATTATCGACAGTGGATATTGCTGAGGCTTCTTTGTACCCAGTGACTCCAGTTTATGATGGGGAAGAGCTGGTGGCCTGGAACCCAAGTGCCTGCCCTCGATGCCACAAACAGGTCTCATTTCTAAATTATCGACAGTGGATATTGCTGAGGCTTCTTTGCACCCAGTGACTCCAGTTTATGATGGTGAAGAGCTGGTGGCCTGGAACCCAAGTGCCTGCCCTCGCTGGCCACAAACAGGTCTCATTTCTAAATTATCGACAGTGGATATTGCTGAGGCTTCTTTGTACCCAGTGACTCCAGTTTATGATGGTGAAAAGCTGGTGGCCTGGAACCCAAGTGCCTGCCCTCGCTGGCCACAAACAGGTCTCATTTCTAAATTATCGACAGTGGATATTGCTGAGGCTTCTTTGCACCCAGTGACTCCAGTTTATGATGGTGAAGAGCTGGTGGCCTGGAACCCAAGTGCCTGCCCTCGCTGGCCACAAACAGGTCTCATTTCTAAATTATCAACAGTGGATATTGCTGAGGCTTCTTTGTACCCAGTGACTCCAGTTTATGATGGTGAAAAGCTGGCTGTCCTGGAAACCAAGTGCCTGCCCTCGATGCCACAAACAGGTCTCATTTCTAAATTATTGAGAGTGGATACTGGTGAGGCTTCTTTGCACCCAGTGACTCCAGTTTATGATGGTGAAGAGCTGGTGGCCTGGAACCCAAGTGCCTGCCCTCGCTGGCCACAAACAGGTCTCATTTCTAAATTATCGACAGTGGATATTGCTGAGGCTTCTTTGTACCCAGTGACTCCAGTTTATGATGGTGAAGAGCTGGCTGTCCTGGAACCCAGACATTTGCAGTACAAGCTACAACCGTAGATGCTCTTTAAGACTTGGTTGCTTCATGATTTTTGTGACCCATTTTCTAATCATTCATGAAAACCAATGCCCAAAAGACAATTCTGAGAAACATCTCTCATCATAAAGCCCGCTGCTCATGAATTATCAGGGGCAATCAGCACACTGGGCCTTGCCGTGTAGGAGAGCCCTTAATGCCTGCAGCCCATGGTCCCTCAGCAGTAAGGGGCTTTGTTGTAAATCTGACACTTCTGGAGTCTGGACTCGCTCAATAAGGAAACAGATTAGCTGCCTTCCTCGGGCCTTAGGTTTCAATCTCCCAGCAGATGAAATTGTATCGCTTGGAATAAAGGATTCGTCTCCCTGTCGCTTTTAATTGAGGTTCATTCCCTAATGGTCTCCACAAATAAAGAAGTTACACTTTGATAATTTAGAGGCATTTCAGTGTTATCGTGGTCGCCTCATGAATGCCCCAGCTTACTTTGAAAAGAAATAATGACAGCAAAAGCCTGCAACTTGCCTGCTTTAATTCCTCAGTGCCAAAGAAACAGGGCAGTTCACCGGGTCTGCTGCCATCACTGTGGACACTTCAGCAGTGCTTGCCACTCCCTCTACCCCCTCCTGCTGCCATCACCATGAGCCACTGAAATCCCCCCCTCCTGCTGCCATCACCACGAGCCACTGAAATCCACCCCTCCTGCTGCCATCACCACGACCCACGGAAATCCACCCCTCCTGCTGCCATCACCATAAGTCACTGAAATCTACCACTTGTGCTGCCAGCACTGCTACCACTAATAGGATCCACCTCCGTTGCCACAGCAATCCACACTTCCTGCCATCACCACCATGATCTGCCCTGGCTACCAATGCAATGCAGACTTCCTACTGCCACCACAATCCATCCTTCCTGCGGCCACCATTGTGATCCACCTTTGCGGCTACCGCCAGGGTTGAGCACTGCTGCTATTGCAATCTACCCCTTTTCCTACCTCTGCTGCCACCTCCGGGATCCACCTTTGCCACTATCCTCCTGCTGCCACCAATCTGCCCCTACTACTGTGAACCCGCCTCTGCTGCCACTACCTTGGCTACCACCATTGTATTGCCACACCTGCCGCCACAATTGTGGGTGATGGGGTCCATCACAGCACTCCGAGTGCTACTCAAGGGTTCAATTTAAGTCGTTTCCCCTTCAGCAGTGCCATTGTGTAAAAGTTCCCAAAATGTAAGACATTTTTAGAAAAGTTAAAAAGCTTTGCACCGTAAAATGCCTCTTTCAGATCACCTCTCCGAGCAGTGCCTCAGCACTATAGGCTTCAGCTCCCAGTAGATTAAATCTCAAACGGCTGATGGCTGTCCATTTCCTTCTTGCTATTACTTCGGTTGCCATTTTTTTTCTAAGTATGTGTTTAGGTTGTAAAATGAAACATGTAAGCTGGATGTGGTGATGTCTGTGCGGAGAATTGTGATGTAGAATTGAATGATGTACAGTACACTTACGTCCAAGGAAATAAACCCCTTTGGAAACCCAGAGTATTGCACTGTGGAAGTCTCCCTCCCGTCACCTTTCACATGACGTCTTGGTGCTGACGCTTCCAGTGGTGCAGCTGCAGGCTCCTCCTTCAGCCTGTGGAAAGGACCGAGACATGAGATGAGCTGGGCTGGTCTCATGTAGAACAGACCTGCCTTTCCAGATGCTGGGGTGGTGCATGTTCTCAGAAGGGGGTCTGCATTTGGGCTGCAGCATTTCTACTTCGATGTGGGAAGATGGAGGAAATCTGTTTCCCTGCTAAAGGTAATTCTTTTCTCCCGTTTTCATGGTCTTTCAGGAACAGTGCTACCTTGTTCTTCCTCAGGGAGCCATAAATCAAAAATCAGCAGTTCCCTGTACTACCCGGATCAGTCCAGACCATGGGTTGAGCCTCCTGTCCAGCAGATGGAGACAGACCAAAACTGTGAGGGTTTCCTATATCAGGACACAGCCTACCCTGCAGCCCTTCAGTATTCGTCTGTCTCCAGCAGGTGCAGGCAGCTGAACCTACGGTTCCCTTTCTTCTTCTTCCCTTAGTTTCCCTGAGGGGATTTTTCTTTCCTTTTGGTCTGGATCAAGCAAGTATTTAATTCTTGTTTTAAAAAAAAAAAAAAAAAGCAGACTTTGAAAGTTTTCTACTTTTTTTCCTCACAGAGACAGTTCGGTCTCTCCATTCTTTTCATGTCAATCAGTCCGTGAAACTTCCGGCTTTTTCTTCGTCAGAAGTAGCAAATACAACTGGGGGTGATCTGCGCATCTCAATGTGAAACGGGTCTTGCTGCGTTACCTTCAGGTTACAAATGAGTTCTGGGTCTCTGACCACTTGTTTGTTCTGTGGTGTGGGCCAAATAAAGAACATAAGAACATAAGAAATTGCCATGCTGGGTCAGACCAAGGGTCCATCAAGCCCAGCATCCTATTTCCAACAGTGGCCAAACCAGGCCACAAGAACCTGGCAATTACCCAAACACTAAGAAGATCCCATGCTACTGATGCAATTAATAGCAGTGGCTATTCCCTAAGTAAACTTGATTAATATCCGTTAATGGACTTCTTCAAAAACTTATCCAAACCTTTTTTGAACCCAGCTACACTAACTGCACTAACCACATCCTCTGGCAACAAATTCCAGAGCTTTATTGTGCGTTGAGTGAAAAAGAATTTTCTCCGATTAGTCTTAAATGTGTTACTTGCTAACTTCATGGAATGCCCTCTAGTCCTTCTATTATTCGAAAGTGTAAATAACCGAGTCACATCTACTCGTTCAAGACCTCTCATGATCTTAAAGACCTCTATCATATCCCCCCCCTCAGCCGTCTCTTCTCCAAGCTGAAAAGTCCTAACCTCTTCAGCCTTTCCTCATAGGGGAGCTGTTCCATCCCCTTTATCATTTTGGTTGCCCTTCTCTGTACCTTCTCCATCTCAACTATATCTTTTTTGAAATGCAGCGACTAGAATTGTACACAGTATTCAAGGTGCGGTCTCACCATGGAGCGATATAGAGGCATTATGACATTTTCCGTTTTATTCACCATTCCCTTCCTAATAATTCCCAACATTCTGTTTGCTTTTTTGACTGCCGCAGCACACTGAGCCTACGATTTTAAAGTATTATCCACTATGATGCCTAGATCTTTTTCCTGGATGATAGCTCCTAATATGGAACCTAACATCATGTAACTACAGCAAGGGTTATTTTTCCCTATATGCAACACCTTGCACTTGTCCACATTAAATTTCATCTGCCATTTGGATGCCCAATCTTCCAGTCTTGCAAGGTCCTCCTGTAATGTATCACAGTCTGCTTGTGATTTAACTACTCTGAATAATTTTGTACCATCCGCAAATTTGATAACCTCATTCGTCGTATTCCTTTCCAGATCATTTATATATATATATATATATTGAAAAGCACCGGTCCAAGTACAGATCCCTGAGGCACTCCACTGTTTACCCTTTTCCACTGAGAAAATTGACCATTTAATCCTACTCTCTGTTTCCTGTCTTTTAACCAGTTTGTAATCCACGAAAGAACATCACCTCCTATCCCATGACTTTTTAGTTTTCGTAGAAGCCTCTCATGAGGGACTTTGTCAAACGCCTTCTGAAAATCCAAATACACTACATCTACCAGTTCACCTTTATCCACATGTTTATTAACCCCTTCAAAAAAATGAAGCAGATTTGTTAGGCAAGACTTCCCTTGGGTAAATCCATGTTGACTGTGTTCCAGTAAACCATGTCTTTCTATATGCTCTACGATTTTGATCTTGAGAATAGTTTCTACTATTTTTCCCGGCACTGAAGTCAGGCTCACTGGTCTATAGTTAACCGGATCGCCCCTGGATCCTTTTTTAAATAGTGGGGTTACATTGGCCACCCTCCAGTCTTCAGGTACAATGGATGATTTTAATGATAGGTTACAAATTTTAACTAATAGATCAGAAATTTCATTTTTTAGTTCCTTCAGAACCCTAGGATGCATTCCATCAGGTCCAGGTGATTTGTTACTCTTTTAGTTTGTCAATCTGGCCTACTACATCTTCCAGGTTCACAGTGATTTCGTTCAGTTCGTCTGACTCATCACCCCTGAAAACCATCTCCGGAACTATCATCTCCCCAACACCCTCATTAGTAAACACGGAGGCAAAGAATTAATTTAGTCTTTCTGCAATGGCCTTCTCTTCCCTAAGAGCCCCTTTAACCCCTCTGTCATCTAATGGTCCAACCGACTCCCTCACAGGTTTCTTGCTTTGGATATATTTAAAAATGTTTTTATTATGAGTTTTTGCCTCTATGGCCAACTTAATTTCAAATTCTCTCATCGCCTGTCTTATCAATGTTTTACACTTAACTTGACAATGCTTATGTTTTATCCTATTTTCTTCAGATTGATCCTTCTTCCAATTTTTTAAGGATGTTTTTTTGGCTAAAATAGCCTCTTTCACCTAACCTTTTAACCATGATGGTAATCGTTTTGCCTTCCTTCCACCTTTCTTAATGCGCGGAATACATATGGACTGCGCCTCTAGGATTGTATTTTTAAACAAAATCCAAGCCTGTTGAACACTTTTAACCTTTGCAGCTGCACCTTTCAGTTTTTTCTAACTATTTTCCTCATTTTATCAAAGTTTCCCTTTTTAAAATTTAGTGTTAGAGCTGCAGATTACTTATTGTCCCCCTTCCAGTTATTAGTTTAAATTTGATCATGTTATGATCACTGTTGCCAAGTGGCCCCACCACCGTTACCTCTCTCACCAAATCCTGCATTCCACTAAGAATTAAATCTAAAATAGCTCCCTCTCTTGTTGGTTCCTGAA
Source organism: Rhinatrema bivittatum (assembly GCF_901001135.1). Classification (NCBI taxonomy): domain Eukaryota; kingdom Metazoa; phylum Chordata; class Amphibia; order Gymnophiona; family Rhinatrematidae; genus Rhinatrema; species Rhinatrema bivittatum. The sequence continues at coordinate 80,979,644 of NC_042627.1, read as the reverse complement.
CCAATTGCTCCATGAAGCAATCATTTATTACATCCAGGAACTTTGTCTCTAGCAAGTCCTGATGTTACATTTACCCAGTCAATATTGGGGTAATTGAAATCTATAAAGAATTAGTGGAAACCAAATTAATTGAATATTGTAGCCTAAAAGGTGTCAGCAAGCCTGTCGTGACACTTCAGCAGTGACCAACCGGTCTACACATCACCCACCTTATAAAGTCCTTTTTAATGAAATCTATATTTTTTGGATTTTTTTTTTTTTTTAATTTTCTGTAAAATTCCTTATGGTGTATATCAGTGAAAGACTCTTTGTATTCAATTTTAAACAGACCCAACACGGCCCATGTTTCGCTGTAAAGCTTCTTCAGGGGCATGCAATGATAGCTAAGAATAGCGAGTCATGTCACTTCCACCTTTACGAAAAGGACAACAGCATCTCAATAAATTCACCATTTTGAAAACGACACAGCGTCTTGATGTCTCTTAGCCTGAAAGAGGCGAAGAGACATTGTAACCTTTTAGGCTACAATATTCAATTAATTTGGTTTCCACTAATTCTTTATTGATTACATTGTGTGGTAATCCATTGACTCTTTTCTGACTAATTCGTGGTAATTGAAATCTCCCATTATTATTGCACTGCCAAATTGGTTTGCTTCCCTGATTTCTCTTAGCGTTTCATCATCTGTCTGACCATTTTGTCCAGGTGGACGGTAGTATACTCCTATCACTATACTCTTTCCCAACACACATGGGATTTCTACCCATATAGATTCTACTGAGCATTTAGTCTCTTGTATGATCTTTATCCTGTTGGACTATGCCCTCCCGGACATAAAGTGCCAAACCCCCACCAAGTTGATCCTCCCTATCATTGCGATATAATTTGTACCCTAATATAACACTGTCCCATTAGTTAACCTCCTTCCACCAAGTCTCTGTGATGCCAATTATGTCAATCTCATCATTTGCTGCTATATACTCTAACTCTCCCATCTTACTTCTTAGACTTCTGGCATTGGCATACAGACATTTCAAAGTGTGTTTTTTGTATTAATAACCTGCTTTTCAGTTGTTAAGGATAATTTGGAAATCTTTAGCTCAGGTGATTTTTTACATATAGTCATATGAACTATGTTTGCTTTTAATGGAACCTCTCTGTTGGGATGCTCTAACTCTCCTGTTTCATTAGCATCCTTCAAGGATACCTCTCTCCGAACCATGCACTGCTGAGTGACTGTCGGCCTTCCCCCTTGTTCTAGTTTAAAAGCTGCTCTATCTCCTTTTTGAAAGTTAGTGCCAGCAGTTTGGTTCCACTCTGGTTAAGGTGGAGCCCATCCTTTCGGAAAAGTCTCCCCTTTCCCCAAAAGTTTCCCCAGTTCCTTACAAAGCTGAATCCTTCTTCCTTGCACCATCGTCTCATCCACGCATTGAAACTCTGGAGCTCTGCCTGCCTCTGGGGACCTGCACGTGGAACAGGAAGCATTTCAGAGAATGCTACCCTGGAGGTTCTGGATTTCAGCTTCCTACCTAAAATCCTAAATTTGGCTTCCAGAACCTCCCTCCCACATTTTCCTATGTCGTTGGTGCCCACATGTACCTCGACAGCTGGCTCCTCCCTAGCACTGTCTAAAATCCTATCTAGGTAATAAGGCTTCCAAGGCCACTATCACGTGTTGGCTAAAGGAGGCCATTGCGTCGGCTTACATCTGTATGAGTCGGCCCGTGCCGGAAGGCTTAAAAGCTCATTCCTTACGGTCTCAGGCTACTTCTTGGGTGGAGAGTCAATCGGTCTCTCCGTAGGAAATATGTAGGGCAGTTACTTGGAAATCCCTGCATACGTTTGCTCATCATTACCGCCTTGATGTGCAGGCTCCAGTTTTTGGCTCTTTCGGGTGATAGTCCTGCTCGAAGAACCTATCTCGGTCCCACCCTGTTTAGGGAAGCTTTGGTACATCCCACGGTCTGGACTGATCCGGCTACGTACAGGGAAAGGAAAATTGGTTCTTACCTGCTAATTTTCGTTCCTGAGGTACCACGGGTCAGTCCAGACCCCCACCCGTACTAGATCTGATCTGTCTTTCTCTACATGTTTTTTTTTCAATTATCTGAATTTTTGTCTATTACTAAAGGCACCGGAAGCATCTAGCAGATGAAAATAAAATTGTATGCAAGAGCGTTTTTATTCATACAGAATCCTTTCAATTGTTCACTTGTTCAATTTGTTAGTTTTTTATTGCTTGCTTGATCCTTGGGAAGTCAATTCTGCTTTGAAAGTACTTTATACTGAAGGGGTGTAGGGTAGGCTCGGTCCTGATATAGGATACCCTCACAGTTTTGGTCTGTCTCCACCTGCTGGACAGGAGGCTCAACCCCCAGTCTAGACTGATCAGTAGTACTACAGGAACAAAAATTAGCAGGCAAGAACCAATGTTCCTATTTGTGACACTTGAATGTGACTTAAACTGTGAGAGACTTGGAGAGCTCAGGTTTCCAGTCCCCATTCACATCCCTCAGTGCAGAAGCTGTAAGCACTTTGCCAGTTTTTTGTGTCACCTTTTAATGGTCAGGATGGCGTCCAGGAGCCTTCCAGACCAACTGGACCTATGTACTCTGAAAAGCTCCTGAACTGCTATCCTAGACTTTTATAAAAAGCTATCACAACTTAAATGAACGGATCATCAGCAGGAAAGCAAGACTCCAAGTATAAGCAGCCGTGGAAATGCTATGAGGTCCCAAATGTTAAGGAGAAGCCAGAAATGAGCTTGTCCTCACAGGCTCAGCCATCCTGTCACTCACCTGCCTCCAGTCCCACACAGTTTTCAGACCAGTGCTTAGAAAGCAGGCAGTTTCTTGGTGGCTTCTAGTTTTTCAGACTCTGCTTTCCATAGAGGTCCCAATCATCTGCTCCAGGTCCTTAGCATTAGGTGGGTCACATGGCATCACCTGGGTCTGTCTCCAAATAAGATATCACGTTGTCCCTTTATTGCAAACTGTGCTAATTCATTAGTGAGAGGAACCTTTGTCACTGTGCTAAGGTGTCCTGGTCTGGCCCTAGTCAGGGTCCTGGGCTATAGAGCCAATGTGTGCAGATACTGTGAATGATATTCAGCAGGACAGCCGCGTTAGTCTGGGGTAGCAAAAAATGACACAAGGCGAGTTGCACTTTCTAGACTAACCAATGTATTAGGGTTAGTGGTGGGGGGAATCAGACCAAAGCGAAGGCAGTGAATTAGGCAGGCAGGGCAGAGTGTTAATAGCATTATAGTCCAGATTACTGCCAACTGAGGTGAGCGCGATCTGAGAACATTACACTACGTTCATAGACAGTTGTAGTGATCTCTGGTCAGACCTAGGGTGATGGTGATAAGTGTTTGTTGAGTTCCAGTTCAGCAGTTTCACACTGGAATGCTCCTTTGAAGCTTCTCTGTAGGAGTAGGACAACCTTAAGGTCAGACAGAGAATATCTGGGAAGGTTGAAATGTCTTCCTATTGGATCAGCTCAAACAACCCTATCACCAAGGATCTCCAACCCATCCTGAACAATGACACCACTCTCTCACAGGTCGTGGCTGGCAAGCCTATCCTGGCCTACTGACAGCCTCCCAATCTCAGATACTCACCAGCAACCACAAACTGTACAAAAACACCACCAACTCTGGAAGCAGACCCTGCCAGAAATCCAGATGCCAACTCTGTCCACATTAATGCAGACAAAACATTCACAGGACTCAGCATCATCAACTACAACATCCAGACATCGTGCACCTGCTCTTCTTCCAATGTGATATCTGCCATTACCTGCCAGTAACGTCCCTCCACGGTCTACGTAGGAGAAACAGGACAATCCCTAGGGCAAAGAATCAATGGACATAAATCTGACCTGAGAAATGGCAATAGGAGGACATTTCAACCTTCCAGAACATTCTCTGTCTGACCTTAAGCTTATCATACTCAAAGGAGCACTCCAGCGTGAAACTGCTGAACTGGAACTCAACAAACGCTTATCACCATCACCCTAGGTCTGACCAGAGATCACTACAACTGTCTATGAATGTAGTGTAATGTTCTCAGATCGCGCTCACCTCCGATGGCAGTAGTCTGGACTGTAATGCTATTATTATCACTTTGTTTCCACACTCTGCCTGTCTAATTCAGTGCCTTCTCTTTGTTCTGTATTCCTCCCCACACGCGCATATATTTTACCCACCTCTGTGCTTCACGTTATGCATCTGATGAAGTGGACTCTGCCCTGGGGAGTCTAGAAGGTGCCTCCTGCCTTGTGTCATTTTAGATACTGCGAATGTTGTGCTTTGGGAGGAGCTTTTGCAGATTAGAGTAGAAATTATGAAAGAAATAATCTTGGTAGAAGCACAAGGCCTGTGAGTGTTCCTAGAACCAGGATGGTCCCTAGCAGGCAGTTCCCAGTCCTGAATCTCTGCTGTCAGGAGGCCTTGGTGAGAGCCGCGGTGAATAATGTCTGCATCAAGATCCCCAAGTCCCCCTGTCATTCAATGCACTGAGGAGGGCGGGCGGGGTTTTACCTCCTCCGTCCAGTCCAAGGCTGGAATTGATCCTTTACTCAATACAACTCTAGGAAAGTAATTCTAAAAAATGCTGGTGAACACTGCATAAGTTAAACTTGTCTCCGCCATTTTTCATGAAAAGCAGGGAAGAGCTAACTTTCTATTTTCTTTGAGCTTCTCCTTTGCTACAGCTACTTCTGCAGTCAGAACCCGACTGCAAGGTTTCATGAACGCCATCAGATTGTGTCTTACTGCTTCGGATTTAAATTCCTCACAAACAGCCTCCACTGTGCGCTCCCAGAACATTCGATCAGGGGCAGCAGCGGCATTGCCATCCCTCCCAGCCTCGCACACAGGCTGCAGCGCTGGCGTCTTCCCTCCTGCTGGGCCTAGGGAGGCAGGAATGAACTACGCCTTGACATTATAGAGCACCTGGCACTGGGCCACAGCGTGTAGTAGGGAGAGGGTCCAAGAAGGCGGCATGAGCTCCTCTCATGCATTCCCTTAGCTTCTGCAATATCCTGACAGGTGGATGAACACCCCCATCTCTCCTATTCTGGGGGGCTACTTAAATGTCTGCTTGGAGGCCCACAATTTGAACTTTTTTCACTGCCATTCTCCTAAACGTAGCTGTGGACAGCATTAGCAACTTCTGCGCTTATTCTCCAGACCTGTTCCACTTTGAAGAGTTTTATAGGAATGTGATGCCTGTTTATCATGTTACGCCAGTCCTGGTTTCAGGATCCTAATCCTACAGAAGAGGGGTGCCTAGTAATAAGTAAGGAACTGGGAAGCAAGAGACCATAGTCCACATCCTCCTTGTGAATTTGGGTAAATTACCTGAGATAGCCACTTACATGGGAAGCTCGTTGTAGCTGTACCCATCTTTGGTTGAGGTGCCCTGTAAAAGCTGCAATGAACAGCACCAGAATATTCTGTACTACTGGTTCCCAAACTTTCATCCCTGCCATCATCAATAGGCAGAGGGGAAATGCAGGCCAAGCACTTAAGTCAAAGATAAAGAAGTGGTGGAGAGAAAAAACAGGAGCAGTGTGTAACTGTGTCCCTTATGAGAGAAATACTGTCACACAGTCATGAGTTGTTTATAGAGCGGCACCGTTATCGATGCAGTTTTGTGTTCTTCCTTCACAGTCTGGGATGAGTTAGTTAAGATCATGGAAAATGAGGAGGAGGATATTAGAGAAAGTACAAGTTAGACTCCATTTTCAAGTACAAGGTCAGCACGCACACACAGCCCATGGCCCCCCTTTGCCAATCCAGCCCCTCCCCCCCCAATTTCTCCCTTGCTAGAAGCAGCCTGGACCACCTTTCCGCCTACACAGACCTCCCTTTTTCCTAACTTGAAGTCTGAAAGCTTCAAGGTCAAGACGTTTTGCAGAAAGCTGAGAGCTGAAACACCTGGCATATACCCAGATTAGTTTTACTAATACATCTCTATTAAGTACATAAGAACATAAGAAAATGCCATACTGGGTCAGACCAAGGGTCCATGAAGCCCAGCATCCTGTTTCCAACAGTGGCCAATCCAGGCCATAAGAACCTGGCAAGTACCCAAAAACTAAGTCTATTCCATGTAACCATTCCTAATGGCAGTGGCTATTCTCTAAGTGAACTTAATAGCAGGTAATGGACTTCTCCTCCAAGAACTTATCCAATCCTTTTTTAAACACAGCTATACTAACTGCACGAGCCACATTCTCTGGCAACAAATTCCAGAGTTTAATTGTGCGTTGAGTAAAAAAGAACTTTCTCCGATTAGTTTTAAATGTACCACATCCTAACTTCATGGAGTGCCCCCTAGTCTTTCTACTATCCGAAAGAGTAAATAACCGATTCACATCTACCCGTTCTAGACCTCTCATGATTTTAAACATCTCTATCATATCCCCCCTCAGTTGTCTCTTCTCCAAGCTGAAAAGTCCTAACCTCTTTAGTCTTTCCTCATAGGGGAACTGTTCCATCCCCTTTATCATTTTGGTCGCCCTTCTCTGTACCTTCTCCATCGCAATTATATCTTTTTTGAGATGCGGCGACCAGAATTGTACACAGTATTCAAGGTGCGGTCTCACCATGGAGCGATACAGAGGCATTATGACATTTTCCGTTTTATTCACCATTCCCTTCCTAATAATTCCCAACATTCTGTTTGCTTTTTTGACTGCCGCAGCACACTGAGCCGACGATTTCAATGTGTTATCCACTATGACGCCTAGATCTCTTTCTTGGGTTGTAGCACCTAATATGGAACCCAACATTGTGTAATTATAGCATGGGTTATTTTTCCCTATATGCATCACCTTGCACTTATCCCCATTAAATTTCATCTGCAATTTGGATGCCCAATTTTCCAGTCTCACAAGGTCTTCCTGCAATTTATCACAATCTGCTTGTGATTTAACTACTGTGAACAATTTTGTGTCATCTGCAAATTTGATTATCTCACTCGTCGTATTTCTTTCCAGATCATTTATAAATATATTGAAAAGTAAGGGTCCCAATACAGATCCCTGAGGCACTCCACTGTCCACTCCCTTCCACTGAGAAAATTGTCCATTTAATCCTACTCTCTGTTTCCTGTCTTTTAGCCAGTTTGCAATCCACGAAAGGACATCGCCACCTATCCCATGACTTTTTACTTTTCCTAGAAGCCTTTCATGAGGAACTTTGTCAAACGCCTTCTGAAAATCCAAGTATACTATATCTACCGGTTCACCTTTATCCACATGTTTATTAACTCCTTCAAAAAAGTGAAGCAGATTTGTGAGGCAAGACTTGCCCTGGGTAAAGCCATGCTGTTCCATTAAACCATGTCTTTCTATATGTTCTGTGATTTTGATGTTTAGAACACTTTCCACTATTTTTCCTGGCACTGAAGTCAGGCTAACCAGTCTGTAGTTTCCCGGATCGCCCCTGGAGCCCTTTTTAAATATTGGGGTTATATTTGCTATCCTCCAGTCTTCAGGTACAATGGACGATTTTAATGATAGGTTACAAATTTTTACTAATAGGTCTGAAATTTCATTTTTTAGTTCCTTCAGAACTCTGGGGTGTATACCATCCGGTCCAGGTGATTTACTACTCTTCAGTTTGTCAATCAGGCCCACCACATCTTCTAGGTTCACCGTGATTTGATTCAGTCCATCTGAATCATTACCCATGAAAACCTTCTCCATTACGGGTACCTCCCCAACATCCTCTTCAGTAAACACCGAAGCAAAGAAATCATTTAATCTTTCCTCGATGGCCTTATCTTCTCTAAGTGCCCCTTTAACCCCTCGATCATCTAATGGTCCAACTGACTCCCTCACAGGCTTTCTGCTTCGGATATATTTAAAAAAGTTTTTACTGTGAGTTTTTGCCTCTACTGCCAACTTCTTTTCAAATTCTCTCTTAGCCTGTCTTATCAATGTCTTACATTTAACTTGCCAATGTTTATGCTTTATCCTATTTTCTATTTTCTTGAAGGAGAAGTCCATTACCTGCTATTAATTAAGTTGACTAAGAAAATAGCCACTGCTATTACTAGCAACGGTAACAGGAAATAGACTTAGTTTTGGGTACTTGCCAGGTTCTTATGGCCTGGATTGGCCACTGTTGGAAACAGGATGCTGGGCTTGATGGACCCTTGGTCTGACGCAGTAGGGCAGGTTCTTATGTTCTCTTTTTCTCAGGTTGGTGTTGCAGGCTCTCTAGAAACCCTTTTCTTAACCACTTCCATCCTCTGAAATGTCCTTAGGAAAGTGACCTCCTCCTCTACTGATGCAGCCACTCACGGTGTTAGCCTTCCCAGCTGCAGCATTATAGTGACTGGCCTCACTAGGTTTGGAAGCTGTTTAGGTCAGTGGGTCTCACCCCAGTCCAGTTTTTAGGATATCCACCTGAATATGCATAAGATAAACATGCATGCACTGCCTCCATTGTATGCAAATCTCTCTCATGCATATTCATTGTGGATATCCTGAAAACAGACAGTCTTGAGTGTGTCCAAGGACTGGGATGAGAACCAGTGGTTTAGATTATTACGAAGCTTGGTGGTACAGACATGAGGCAGATAAGTGCTGGGTTAAATATGGGAAATTCTAACTAGCAGGCCGACGGAGCGCACTGTTAACCTGCCCTTGGATGCGCGTTTTCCCTTACCCCTTATTCAGTAAGGGGCGGAAAACGCACGTCCAACCCGCCGAACCTAATAGCGCCCTCAACATGCAAACTATTAGGTATTCGCACGCGATTCAGAAAGTAAAATGTGCAGCCAAGCCGCACATTTTACTTTCAGAAATTAGCGCTTACCCAAAGGTAGGCGGCTAGTTTCTGCTGGCACCGGGAAAGTGCACAGAAAAGCAGTAAAAACGGCTGTCGGGTCGAAAACCAGACACTCAATTTTGCCGGCATCCGGTTTCTGAGCCCGTGGCTGTCAGCAGGCTCAAAAACAGACGCTGGCAAAATTGAGCGTCTGCTGTCAAACCCGCTGACAGCCGCCGCTCCGGGCCAAAAGGAGGCGCTAGGGACGCGCTAGTGTCCCTAGCGCCTCCTTTTGCCCATTTCTACCGCCAGGCCTAATTTAAATACTGAATCACGCGCAGAGGCGAGTGGCCTGTGCGAACGCCCGCTCTTCCGCGGACTTTACTGAATCGGCCCGATTGACAGTAGAGATTTAAAGCCGAAGGCAACTAAAATAAACTTAGATAAGCAGGCAATCTCCTACAAGCAGGCAAGCCTGTCTACCTGGCAGCTGGGATTTATCCTTAGCAATGTAGACTGAGATAACCAGGCAAAGTAGTATTACTAAGGCAAGATAACAAACAGTAACAAGGCCCAGTTTTTAGACTACGCTTACGGCAGTGAAATTTCCCCAGCCGCTGTAGACGGGTGGACTGCCCACACTGTCAGTCAGCCACAAGTGACTCATGACAACCTAAGGAAGATGGAAGATCAGGTTTCTCCTAGCTCCCTTGCACAGGCCTACCCCCAACAGTAGGGAAACCACAGTCAGGCCGACGCAATACCGATGCGTTAAAACCGTGCGTCCAGACTGCATGTGCCTACACCCAGTAATAGGGAAACCATTAACCCAACTGTGCTGATAACCAGATATCCTTTCCACGCTGTCAGGCCGACATAATACCGACACGCTGAAACCGTGTGTCCAGACTGCACGTGCCTACACCCAGTAATAGGGAAACCATTAACCCAACTGTGCTGATAACCAGATATCCTTTCCACGCTGTCAGGCCGACATAATACCGACACGCTGAAACCGTGCGTCCAGACTGCACGTGCCTACACCCAGTAATAGGGAAACCATTAACCTGTCTGTGCTGATAACCAGATATCCTTTCCACGCTGTCAGGCCGACATAATACCGACACGCTGAAACCGTGCATCCAAACTGCATGTGCCTACACCCAGTAATAGGGAAACCATTAACCTGACTGTGCTGATAACCAGATATCCTTTCCACGCTGTCAGGCCGACATAATACCGACACGCTGAAACCGTGCGTCCAGACTGCACGTGCCTACACCCAGTAATAGGGAAACCATTAACCTGACTGTGCTGATAACCAGATATCCTTTCCACGCTGTCAGGCCGACACAATACCGACACGCTGAAACCGTGCGTCCAGACTGCACGTGCCTACACCCAGTAATAGGGAAAGCATTAACCTGTCTGTGCTGATAACCAGATATCCTTTCCACGCTGTCAGGCCGACAATACCGACACGCTGAAAACCGTGCGTCCAGACTGCACGTGCCTACACCCAGTAATAGGGAAACCATTAACCTGTCTGTGCTGATAACCAGATATCCTTTCCACGCTGTCAGGCCGACATAATACCGACACGCTGAAACCGTGCGTCCAGACTGCACGTGCCTACACCCAGTAATAGGGAAACCATTAACCTGTCTGTGCTGATAACCAGATATCCTTTCCACGCTGTCAGGCCGACAATACCGACACGCTGAAACCGTGCGTCCAGACTGCACGTGCCTACACCCAGTAATAGGGAAACCATTAACCCAACTGTGCTGATAACCAGATATCCTTTCCACGCTGTCAGGCCGACATAATACCGACACCTGAAACCGTGCGTCCAGACTGCACGTGCCTACACCCAGTAATAGGGAAACCATTAACCTGTCTGTGCTGATAACCAGATATCCTTTCCACGCTGTCAGGCCGACATAATACCGACACGCTGAAACCGTGCGTCCAGACTGCACGTGCCTACACCCAGTAATAGGGAAACCATTAACCTGTCTGTGCTGATAACCAGATATCCTTTCCACGCTGTCAGGCCGACATAATAGCGACACGCTGAAACCGTGCGTCCAAACTGCACGTGCCTACACCCAGTAATAGGGAAACCATTAACCTGTCTGTGCTGATAACCAGATATCCTTTCCACGCTGTCAGGCCGACATAATACCGACACGCTGAAACCGTGCGTCCAGACTGCACGTGCCTACACCCAGTAATAGGGAAACCATTAACCTGTCTGTGCTGATAACCAGATATCCTTTCCACGCTGTCAGGCCGACATAATAGCGACACGCTGAAACCGTGCGTCCAGACTGCACGTGCCTACACCCAGTAATAGGGAAACCATTAACCCAACTGTGCTGATAACCAGATATCCTTTCCACGCTGTCAGGCCGACATAATACCGACACCTGAAACCGTGCGTCCAGACTGCACGTGCCTACACCCAGTAATAGGGAAAGCATTAACCTGTCTGTGCTGATAACCAGATATCCTTTCCACGCTGTCAGGCCGACATAATACCGACACGCTGAAACCGTGCGTCCAAACTGCACGTGCCTACACCCAGTAACAGGGAAACCATTAACCTGTCTGTGCTGATAACCAGATATCCTTTCCACGCTGTCAGGCCGACATAATACCGACACGCTGAAACCGTGCGTCCAGACTGGGTGCACTTTTTATTAATGCGCACACAATCACTTCTCCTGGGTGCTCGATACAATAGGCAAACGAGCCTCCATGCTTAAAAGGATGATTAGGGAAAACTTGTGCGTCATAGCGCGTCCATGGCATTGGGTGTCCATGGCATTGGGTGCGTGTCTTAGACGCTCATAAATTGAATGTCCATTTTCTTAACGACCGCTGGCAAGACTTTTTTTTTTTTTATTATTATTTTTTCCCATTGTTGCTTTCTGTGGTTCATCTGACTTAACATCACCATGATATTAAGTCAGAGGAAGTACAGAAAAGCAGTATTTTCTGCTTTTCTGTAAACGTTTGGGGCTCCTCAAGACTTAATGCCAGCTCTGGAACAAGCGTTCATTTTTTTAGTGTAAAACTGTGCATGTTGGGCGCACAGTTTTTACATAAGGGGTACTAATGAATAGCCTCATCACCATGGCATTTACATGTGAGGATGGATGTGCAGCAGGGGTTAGAGATGCACATCCAAAATGTGCGTCCAACTGCAGGCTAACCTTTGCGCTAGCCTGAGCACGCGGTATTGCTTCAGCCTGTGTGTGCTACAACAGTAGAGCCACACCCCAACAAACTACAGCAAATAGACCCCATCAGCCAAAGAAACATCGGGGCCAGAAAAGAGCCTGCAGCACCGGACTTCCAGTCCTTCCCTGGCAGATTACTTAGGAATTACAGCAGCCAAAGACAGAGGAAGCCGAGCACGACACAGACCCAAGATCATCTGCTTGTAAACGTCTACAGTCACAACCAATGAAATATTCCAGCCACCCCATGCAGCCTCATGTCCAACAATTTCAGAACCAGGTCCTGTTTCTAGACCTGTGGGCTCCAGGAAGCTGGGAGGCTGAGGCCACAGCTCCGATCTCTCTCGTGGCACCTGTGATCATAGAGGAGTTACTAACATACAGGCCGATCCACTAAAACCCGCGGGAGCGCCCGCTCTCCCGGCATGCGGACAGGCCACTCTTCTGGGCGCGCAATCAAGTATTTAAATGAGGGCCCGCGGTAAAAGGAGGCGCTAGGGACACGAGTGCGTCCCTAGCGCCTCCTTTTTGACAGAAGCGGTGGCTGTCAGCGGGTTTGACAGCTGACGCTCAATTTTACTGGCATCGGTTCTCAAATCCGCCGACAGCCACAGGTTCGGAAAACGGACGTCGGTTAAATCAAACGTCCGTCTTCCGACCCGCGGGACAATTTTTTTTTTTATTTTGGAGCCTCCGACTTAATATCGCCATGATACTAAGTCGGAGGGTGCACAGAAAAGCAGTTTTTACTGCTTTTCTGTGCACTTTCCCGGTGCCGGCAGAAATTAACGCCTACCTTTGAGTAGGCGTTAATTTCTGAAAGCAAAATGTGCGGCTTGGCTGCACATTTTACTTACTGAATCGCGCGAGAATACCTAATAGGGCCATCAACACGCATTTGCATGTTGCTGGCACTATTAGTTTCGGGGGGGGGGGGGGGGGGGAAGGTTGGCCGTGCTTTTTTGAAGCGCTAAAATAGCCAAGCCGCACATTTTACTTTCAGAAATTAACGCACTATTACCCCTTACTATATAAGGGGTAAAAATAGCGTGTCGAAAATGCACGGCAAATCGCGGGCTAACAGTGAGCACACTGTACTGTATCGGCCTGTTTTACTCCGTGCAGGTTACCCCCATGTTTCTGTTAAGGGCAGTAACTGCCGCCCCGAGCAGGTCACCCCGATGTTTCTCTTAAGGGCAGTAACTGCACCCCCATGTTTCTGTTAAGGGTAGTAACTGCTGCTCCGTGCAGGTTACCCCCATGTTTCTGTTAAGGGTAGTAGCTGCCGCTCCGTGCAGGTTACCCCCATGTTTCTGTTAAGTGTAGTACCTGCCGTCCCGTGCAGGTTACCCCCATGTTTCTGTTAAGGGTAGTAACTGCCGCTCCGTGCAGGTTACCCCCATGTTTCTGTTAAGGGTAGTAACTGCCGCTCCGTGCAGGTTACCCCCATGTTTCTGTTAAGGGCAATAACTGCCGCTTCGTGCAGGTTACCCCCATGTTTCTGTTAAGGGCAGTAACTGCCGCCCCGTGCAGGTTACCCCATGTTTCTGTTAAGTGTAGTACCTGCCGTCCCGTGCAGGTTACCCCCATGTTTCTGTTAAGGGCAGTAACTGCCGCTCCCTGCAGGTTACCCCCATGTTTCTGTTAAGGGTAGTAACTGCCGCTCCGTGCAGGTTACCCCCATGTTTCTGTTAAGGGCAATAACTGCCGCTTCATGCAGGTTACCCCCATGCCTTCTGTTAAGGGCAGTAACTGCCGCTTCATGCAGGTTACCCCCATGTTTCTGTTAGGTGTAGTAACTGCCGCCCCGTGCAGGTCACCCCCATGTTTCTGTTAAGGGCAGTAATTGCTGCTCCGTGCAGGTTACCTCCATGTTTCTGTTAAGGGTAGTAACTGCCGCTCTGTGCAGGTTACCCCCATGTTTCTGTTAAGGGCAGTAACTGCCGCTCCGTGCAGGTTACCCCTATGTTTCTGTTAAGGGTAGTAACTGCCGCTCCGTGCAGGTTACCCCCATGTTTCTGTTTAGGGTAGTAACTGCTGCTCCGTGCAGGTTACCCCCATGTTTCTGTTAAGGGTAGTAACTGCAGCTCCGTGGAGGTTACCCCCATGTTTCTGTTTAGGGTAGTAACTGCCGCTCCGTGCAGGTTACCCCCATGTTTCTGTTTAGGGTAGTAACTGCCGCCCCGTGCATTTCACCCCCAAGTTTCTGTTAAGGATAGTAACTGCTGCTCCTTGCAGATTATCCCCATGCCCTTTGTTAAGGGCAGTAACTGCCACCCCGTGCATGTTACCCCTATGTTTCTCTTAAACAGTAGTAACTGTCACACTTTGCAGTTATCCCCAAGCTTTATAATAAGGGCAGTAATATTTATGATCAAAAGAAAGCAACTGTCAAACCCATACAAAATTACTGTAGCAACATTTTGAGGAGCCTTCTTGGAAATTCAGACAATACTGCTTGAATGTGCTTTGCTTTTAGGCTTGGCCACAGAAATGGTTCTGTGCTTTTGGGCCAAGTCCCGAAGCAGAGTTCATCAAGCAGGGGCTGAGACCCCCGCGCTGGGAGCTTAAGCTGGTGGTGTGGTTTTTGGTTTGATGACAAACTATTAAATCCCTTCCTCCCTCACGCACCCCAAGGTAGGCATGGAAAGGACTGCCGAAGCTGCACCGTAAATGGGGAGAGGGGCATGGTTTAAATGCAAGAAGCCCTCCATAAAGAGATGTTTTACCCCACACGCAGTCTGTGCTCTGGCAGCTTCTGATACTGCAAGCATTACAGCAGTTTTACTGCCGGCCTGGCCTGCATGAAGCCATCCTGGGACCCCCTCACACGTGGCTCCTGAATAACAGGAGAGGGGTGGAAAAATATTCCTGCACAATTATAAAGGATAAACTGAGACAGAAGGAGAAAAGCGATCAGATTCAGTGAGAGAGCAAGGTCAGCAAAGCCAAGACCAGAACCCAGGCTGCAGCTGCTCAAGATTCCAATTCCTTTCCGATTCTGGCTGCAGAATTGGTTCAAATCCTGGAAATCACCATTCTAGTGATTAGCGTGGGCATAACCCAGCTCTCTGCCCCCAAGCTCATAAAGGCAGACAGCAGAAGTATTCTCCATGTTCAGGAGGCAGCCACAGGTGTTTACTAGAAAATCCCCGCTGGGAAGGGCATTCAAACAGTAACACTGGGGAGCAGTAACTGTGAGAGAAACACATCTAAGGCTCCCACCTCTGATCCTATAGCTTTCCTCATGTTAAAGGGACTGGAGAGTCGTCCCCAGGACTGCAGCCTAACCAGATACCCCTGTAACTACAGTCCAGGGCCCCCTCTGAGTTCACACTGCTAATGTTCATGGCCCACACACTCAAGACCCACCACGTCCATTCTTCCCTCTAAGGAGGTCCCCTACACACACAGAGGGGCCCAGAGAGGACGCAAACATATCAAGTCTGTCACGTTTTCAGCAAGGTTTTCTTTGTGCTAAAATAGCATTTGTAGCAGTAAAAAGTATATAACCAAATCACAAAGTTCCCATTCACTGAAACCCAATTTCAGCACACACACAGCCCACTGCTGGTATAAGAGAGGGCACATTTACAAGTACCCTGTGAGTACAATTAAAGAAAACTGCTAAACAACTGGACAGAGCCAGCCCTTCAAAGACTGAGCTACAAAAGGTTTGGAGTTTCCTCAGAGCCCTGAATGCGTCACCTGCCTCCTGTAGCCTAACCCAGCTCCCACCGCTCCCCACACACTGCACTTAATATCCAGTGCAATGGCAGGAGCCAGGGCCTTTCTGGCTTCTGTCTGAGGTGATAGGACAGCGAGCTCTGGGCACACGAAACCCAAGGGAGAAGCAGCGCTCTTGGGCTAAGACCACCTAAAGTGCCAGATTATCAGGCCATCACCAGTGGGGATACTTTTGCGGGATTTGTGTCATACCTGACTCAGGAGTGGGCAAAGCCTGTCTGGGGACGTATGGGGAGGGAAGGCCTATATATGTTTACCACCTGCACTTCCACAGTGCCATGTTAAAAAAAAACCCAAAAAACAACAAATCCAGGAGAGCTGGTTTTATGCATGGCCTCAGCTAATGAAATTGCACAAACTTCTCGAGGGCTTTGGGGATCTGGTTTTGGTACTGGATGTCATGCAGTCTCACGGCTCGTGCAGCCAGGCACTTCAGGCTCAGCTTCATTTGCGTTTTCAGCAGTATCTCCGACACGCCCGTGGTGCTCTTGTCCAGTGGCGTCTTCTTCTGCAGGTTGGTCATGTCTGTGTGGGCGCCAGCTTCCACCAGGCTTATAATGATGGCGTGCAGAGTCAGGAAGTCACTGATAGGCCGGTTATACTGCACAATGACGTGGAGCGCAGTGTTGCCCTCATTGTCCACAGCATTCACCTCCGCACCACAGTCAATCAGCAGTTTGGTGACCAATGCATTGGGGAAGCTGCAGACATCATTGGTGTGGAAGTCATCTACTGGCGTGTTGGAGTTGACAGCCATGTGCAGTAGGCTGGAGCCATCGCGGGTCTTGGGATCCAGCTGGATGAGTTTGTAGATCTGCTTGTTAATGCTGGCCTGCTCCTCAGTGCTGCTCTGGGTTTTAGTGGAGATGCACACCAGATAGAGAAAGGTGAAGATATTGCACTCATAGTTGTCCATAGCTGTATGGATGTCAGTGTCAACTGTGCTGTGAATCCTGGACATCCCCCTTTCTATCTCCACAGCACTGCACTTCAACACACTTTCGATGTCCTTTGCTTTCACTGGCTCATTCAAGTGGATCATCTGGGAGAAGACCTGAGCAAACCTCAAGAGATCCTTATGGGTGTTCCGGTTCCCTTTCTGTCTCAAGTACAATGCATGAAGCCACAGCTTGATGCACTGCTCAAACTCCATGTTGTCTGCATAAACCGCACCACGGTAAATGATCGGATGAGACACATCAATATTGTCCGAGCCCAAAATCCGTTCACGAACAATAAGTCCTTCCATGTGTAGTGCATCTGCGTCATGTATAATGGCATCCAGTTCTTGAGGAGTTCGGCATTCAGTTCTGTTCCCGTAAGCTTCAATAGGTGGAAGGACAGATTTTTGCATGATGTTCTCAGAATCCCTGTACCTCTCCAGCATCGCTAGGTACAAGTACTGGTACGTCTTCATGATGTTATAATTCTCTCGATCATTGGCAAAGGAAGCACCCAGGAGTTCCAGAGCCTCAATCCTGCTGAGGGCATCACAGTCTTCATGGGAGAGCAGCAATTCCACCACGTCGGCTTTACAGCTTTCAGCTGCCACTTTCAAAGGGGTCATGCCATGTCCATTCATCACCATGGCAGCCTTCCACTTCATCAATTCCCTCACAATCTCCAGGTGGCCGGCCTCCGCTGCAAAGTGCAGTGCTGTGGCTCCACAGTGTGCTTTGGCATTAGGGTCAGCATGCTGTTCCAACAGGTATTTCACTACCACCGTGTGCCCCTTGTATGCTGCAATCATAAGGCAGGTGTTGTCATACTTGTTAGCGATGCTAATGTTGGCATTGTTTTCCACAAGGTATTTCACAATGTCCAGCCTGCCATCGAAGCACGCCGCTCTCAGTGGAGTCGAGTTTGTGACTGTGGTGTGGTTGACATTGGCTCCATGACTGACCAGCAGTTTGACAATTTCAAAGTGACCGGCTCCAGCTGCGCACCAGAGAGCTGTGGCGCCATCAATAACGTAACTGCAGAGGGAAGAGAAAAGCAAGATGTTAGTCCTGTCATGACACACAGCAGAGGAGAGAGAAGAGGAAGCTTCCTCTAGAGAACCTTAGTGGTGAAGCTGCGCGAGGGCTGCCGACATGAAACAGAGGGACTTGGTAGAAGTAATGAATATTCTTACAGCAGCAGTACTAGCAACACAAAAGCATTAAGGACTCATGTTTAGCATTTTATTTCATTTCAAGAGACACCTTGCTTTTAACCCTCCTGGAAGCGAAGGACAGGGAATGGATCGCCCCAGTACTGTCAGACACATAACTCTAGGTTTAACGGACCATTGGTAGGACCCAGCATGGCACTTAGGTTCTTATGAAAGCTCCTGCTACACAGTGGCTCACCAGTATGAATCTAAAGAAATCTGGTGTGTGCACGGGGGGGGGAGGAGAAAGGAGATGCACATAAAGCACAAAGAGCTGAAGAGTGGATCTTCATCAAAGCACAGATAGCTAAAGATCAGATTCTAGGAAGGAGATTTCTTTTAAATACAAGAAATGAAACCATAATAAAAGGTGCACACTTTAAAGTAAAATGATTAAAAATGTAAGCCAATATATTACGGAAAAAAGACATAAGAATAAAACTAGAATAGGAAGCTAAAGCGGCAAGAAACTGTTGCGCAGATACTGTAAGGAATATTACAGAAGATCCATCTCACAAGGGCATTCATAGTGAACGTCTATAATACCTTCCCTCCTAAGAGAAGAAATCTGGCATGGAAAAGGAACAAAGGCAGCTCCCCTTAAAATCAGACTTCACCCACTGTGTAAGGGAGCTGGCTTGCCAGGTCACTCTCTTTCCCTGATATATTGCTTCCTGCTTAGGTGTACAAGGTGTTAACTATTTGATTGTCCCTGTCCTTATTTCTGAAAGTTTACATTTTTTAAAATGCATTAATCACTTAACTCAAAAAGGCCTAATTCAAAATGTTAAACAAAACAGGAATACATTACAGGACATAACATGAAATGTCAAATTCCTTAAGTTCAACTAGCCCTTGGGGTATTTTGTATGAAGGTATCCTAAGCCAAGTTATCTAGTCCATTAGGTGTAAATACTGCCAAGAAAGATCCCGATACCAAGAAACAAGAGGATATCCCGCCGGTTCTGATATCCCTGTACTGGCTCCAATAGAATATAAAATCCTAACAATTATCCACAAAATCATGTACGGAGAACAAACAGACTGGCTTAACACGGCAATTAAAATTCATGCACCTCAAAGGAATCTACGCTCTGCTAATAAAGGCCTATTCTCTATTCCGTCAGTATGCTCGGCACAGCTTTCGCAAGTAAGGGAACATGCAAGTCCAAAAATTTGAACTCAATCCCCACAGAAACATGCCTAGAACCAAATTTAAAAATATTTTTAAAAAGAGATCAAAACCTGGCTTTTTATGAAGGCTTTTAATGATTCCCACTGAATCACTCTTATGCACCAGTCAGCTATTTTTGTTTCAATATTTTAAGATTCATTTCATTTTAGTAAATGTACTAACCACTACCCTTCCTCGCCTTAAGTTCCCAATTATGATTTTAATGTACTTTTATTCTTATTGTACTAATATTGAGTTGTTATTTTATTGTAAACTTTACTTTAATATATTAATTTTATTTTGAGTTTAATTTAATTGTAATTTTATTACTGTTGTAAACCATTATGATGGCTACACCAAATGATGGTATATAAAATCAGTAAATAAATAAATTAAATAAAATAAGGATCAACTTATCTGGAAGTGAACAGCATTATTCTTATAAGTAAGCCTATATATATATATATATATATATATATATATATATATATATATATAGGCTTACTTATATATATATATATATAAAGTATTCAAGAGTCCTCTGAAAGTCTTCAGACAACTGCAGATCAAGTGAAAAGGAACTCCAAAGAACTGTGGCCACCACAGAAAAAGCACGCTCTCTGGTTACAGAGGCGAGCAGACCTCACGGAAGAAACATCAAGTAAGACTCTCTGAACTGATCTTAGCTGGCAGGATGGTTGGTATAATTTAAGGAGAGAACTGGAGCACTGACAGGCTCCCCAGAGTTGCCCAATTAAAATTGACAGTCATTCCGATTTTATACTCTATTGGTTGGCCTATTGAGAGCCAATGGAGACTCATTAGAGTAGGTGTGATGTGTTCATTGTGTTTGTTACCAGAGATAAGGCATGCAGCAGCGAAACATCTGGCAACTCAAATAAAGCCCATTACAATAATCAATTCATGGGAACATAGTTGCCTGTAGGATGGTATGAAAGTCAGCATCATCTAGGATTTTCTTCATGCCAGAAAACTCAGATTATAGAACCCACTTCTAATGGCTGTGGACGAAATGAAAGGTTGGAATCTAGCAATGCACCCAAGCGTTGGCACATTTGTTGATGGGAAATGAATGTGGAAAGCTGGAGGGATCTTCTGTTTTTTGCCATAATAAGAGAGCGTTTATTGTAGTGAAGCCTTGCTTTGAGAGTGGACAAACGAATCTGGACATGTCAAGGAGGTTTGCAAGCCAATGACATCGGCAGGTGTTTTGTAAGAGTGAGAAGCAGGGAGGATAAGGACGCTCCTGTAGGGACAGCTGGGTTCATGGAGGATCACTGGGAAGATTCGGGCTCGATTTTGACGAGGAGCAGAAACGCAGCAGGATCGCCGGTGCCGACGGAGGAGCACAAAGCCAGGGCAGCGGGGCCTAGGCCCGCGGCGGGCAGGGGCGGCGCTGTTGCGTACCCGTCGAAGCGGACGGTGCCGGTCTGGCGCGTGTCGGCCCGGTAGTGCTCGAGCAGCAGCCGCACCACCTTGCCGTGGCCGTTGCGGGCGGCGATGATGAGCGGGGTGGAGCGCTGGCCGCCCTGCGCGCTCACGTAGGCCAGCAGCCAGCGGATCTCGGCGTCCGTGCGGTTCAGCAGCAGCGCGGCCAGCGTCAGCACCCGGCCCTCGCTCGCCGCCTTGTACACGTAGCCCGCCAGGCTCTCCAGCGCCATCCCGGGGCCCCATCCAGCCCCGGAAGCCGCGGCGGAAGTCGGCGCCCCGTCCCCTTCCGGCCTCCGCTTCCCAAAGGGCTCCGGCGGGGCGCGCGCACGAGCGCGGCACCAACGTTCCGCGCTCCTGCGCACTGCGGCCGCCGCGTGCCAAGAACGCTGGGCCCCTTTACCCAGTAAGAACAGGCAGGCCCCATTAAACATAAACAAGCACGCGTGGGAAAAGCGATGCCCAAATAACCCTTACAAGGAAAAAAGACCATGAGCATAAGGCACATACTGCAAACTCCGTGGTTACTTTTTGCCTTGCAGGCTTTGCACTAGTTTTCAGAGTAAAAAAAACTACCCGTGGAGACTTACGCTTACTTTTTCTGTGGATACCTTTCCCAATTAAAATAAAATGCCATTTTCGAAATCCCAAACTGTTTCCCCCCGGCTAACCCCTTCCTGGGAATAATTCCACTACAAAGCAGGTAAAAGGAGATGCGTACAAGATAGGCAATTTTCCAAAAGCCCATTTTCAGAGGTAAAATACTGTTTTACTGGGGGAAATATCTTTGAAATTTACCCTCCCAATATAAAACTTAAAGTTACTAATACTAATCTAAAAACGGGCAAAGGCCCCTGCATGCACAAAACATACAGCATACAACATGCAGTTAAAAATGTACAGAAAACAAAACTAAAACATGCAACATGAAAGCATATAAAAACATAAACCAAAAGGACAGATTTCACATTCAACAAGCGGTTCTAAATGTAATAAAATCAAGGGAATGCAAGTGGAAATATGCTCAATTTTACAGCTAACACTAACAAATTTGGGATTAAACCTGCTTCTTTGGGTAATGTATTCCAAAAAGGTATCTGAAAAGATACCATTTTAACATTGGATAGGATTTCAAGGAATGCCTTGGGAGAAGGTCTTAATCTCCCTGGAACATGATTTAAAAGATTGTCCTTAAGATACTTGGGTCCAGATCATGTAGCAATTGAAATATGAGCACCATAACTTGAAATGGTGCCCTGAACTGCTCTAAGCTATGTTCCACTTGCTTGGAGAGTTGCTGCTCCAGGTTTTAGATGTCTGTGCTACAGGGACTGAGCTGAAAGCAGAAAGGCAGTCACTGGGAGATCCAGTCAGGCAGCAATGATCTGTGGGAAAGGAAGGGAAGAGGGGATGAAGGGGGAATGCTTGAGGGAAGGTGAGGAAGGGATGTGAATACTCGGGGAAGGATGCACAGGATCCTGGACTTGCCACTGCTGGAAACAGGATGCTGAGCTTGATGGACTCTCGGTCTGACTCAGTACGACAGCGTTTTACGATATTATGCACTAATGCTCCTACCAGCCAAGGGTGGAGAGACGTTTAGGAGGAGAAGCTGGGCCATTTTAGGGAGGGGGAGGGGGAGGGGGAAGGAGACAGAGCGAGGACTGGGTATGAGGGGCAGGAAAAGAAAAAGAGAGTAACATAGCATAGTAACATAGTAGCAATGGCAGAAAGAGACCAAATGGTCCACCCAGCAAGTTTTCCATGCTAGTAATTGCCACTCTGTGCAGGTTACCCCCAAGCCTTATAGTAAGGGTAGTAATACTACTGGCAATATTTTTACTGGGTGAGCAGCCCTGATAATTCAGACAATGCTGCTTGAATGTGCTTTGTTTTTGGACTTGGCTGTAGAAGCAACCCTGTGATTTTTCCCTGATATCTGCATATCGTACCCCAGACTGTAAACGTTGGGGCCCAGGGACGGCTGTCATCTGAATCCAATTCCCCTTTTACCCCTGCCGCTGAAGCAGAGAGTGATGTCGCAACTGCATCAAAATCATGAAAGGTAATTGGTTAAGGGTAGGAGTTGCCGCTCCGTACAGGTTACCCCCAGGTTAGCACGAGGAGCTTCAGAAAGTTGTGAAGTGCCTTTCTGCATCCTTTTGCTTGTATAAAGCAGAGGAGGACTCAGAAATAGTCCGAAAAGGTTATTATCCAAAGCGTACTCTGCAGGCTTCAGACTTCCTGTTCAAGGTGGCCAGAGAGGCACACGCTCAGAGCAGGAAGGAAATCAGCTGCTGCTGTGGTGGCCCTGTCAGCCAACAACTGACGATGAAGATACATCTGGCAGGAGCCTCCCCATGACCCCTCAGCTGGGAAGGAAGAGCAAATGTGTTGGGGTAAAAGAAAGACGATTTTAAAACAATTTACAATGTACTCCTGATCTGAGCAGAGGGCAGTGACACAAGGACCATAGTCCAGCAATATTCTAGGGTGATTACCCTTGTTAAGAGTTTCCAGAATGCTAGAAGGCAGCTTTGTCCTCATTTATAGCCTTTCCCGCAAGCCACTGGCTACACTGGAGTTGCCCAAGAGAGGGAATTAAATTGCTTTTTTAAAAAACCACTTGTCGTCTAGGCACCTTATACTCTTCTTGTAGTAACATAATAAAATGACAGCAGAAAAAAAACGAAATGGCCTATCCAGTCTGCTCAGCTAGGATTGTAAGTGCTGCTTCATACAGGTTAGTTACCCCTTGCCTTCTGTTTAGGGTTGTAACTGCCGCTCCATGCAGGCTACCCCTTGCCTTCTGTTTAGGGTTGTAACTGCCACTCCATGCAAGTTACCCTTTGCCTTCTGTTTAGGGTTGTAACTGCCGCTCCATGCAGATTACCCCTGTTTAGGGTTGTAACTGTCGCTCCATGCAGGCTACCCCCCTTGCCTTCTGTTAGGGTTGTAACTGTCGCTCCATGCAGGTCACCCCTATGCCTTTCTTGGAAGCACATGCAAATAGGTTTTACTTGGGCAGCAGAGAGACATTTAAACATTGTCTTCTTAAGAATTACATGAAAAATTGGAATCTTAATGATTCTTTGTTTTAGTTGTCAACTGAATTGTCTTGTTGCTGGTATAGCTGCACTCAGTAAGCAAATTCAAGATAATATTCTGGAACAGATGAGGGGAGGGGGGACAGAGATGAGCCCTTATGTCACTAATCCACTTCTCTGATCTCTTGTATTGTCCTACATTTTCTAAGGCCGATATAGTAACAGAAGAATTAATAGTTAATTGGCCATCCTGTAACTTGATCCTTTCCTGCTGGCTGTAATTCCAGCACAGGGCTCATGCATTATCCAAAGGAGAGAGGACTTGTCACCCAGCAACAGAATTCGGCACAGAATTAGGATTGGGTTTCATGCACTACACAGAACCAGAGCGCATCTTTACCTTACTTACAACGATCAACAAACACATTAAAAACACCTCCCAGGGAGAATATTTGCAAGTCTTATTAACTTTACAAAAGGTGAAATCATTTAGTTATTGCATTTATATTCCAAATCTTGCCTTCTAATTTCCTTTCCTTGAGTCCTGCCAGACCCTTCCAGACCTGTGGGATGTGTTCCCCTACCAGCACATGGAGGCAGAAAGTGAAACTTTGCACTGCCAGCCCTTTTCCCTATATAGAGCAGGGAAAGCGCGACTGAGCTCACCTGGAAAATCTTCAGAAAATGAACCACAAAAATAAGAACTGAGCAGTCTCCCTGCTCTTCTTTCCCTGGGCTGAAAATGTTTTTATGGAGCCACCTTCCATTCTTTCTTTGCTTTTCCTCTTTATTATTTTTTATGCTGCCTGTCTTCCCAACTATTCCTTCCCCCATTAGCTTCAGGATGGGATCCGGACTGGTCGGGTAGTACTCAAGGAAAGGAGATTAGCAGGCAAGATTTTAATTTCACCTTTCTCATCATCCTGTCAGCCCAGTCCAGACCTGAGGGCTATATCTAAGAATGGGAATATGACAGGGTTGTTTCAAGAACTGCTCCAAAGATTGCATCCCCCTTTGCCTGCAGATCTATTTATTTAAAAATATTTATATTCCACATATATTCAACCATGTTGCTTAGGCGGATTACAGTAATTACATTCATAAACACAGATCTAGTCTGTAGCGCTTAGTGAATGAGTGTAAAGAAGCCCATGTTGCTGCCTTACAGATGTCTGCAGGAGAGAGCAGTCTGCATTTTGGCAAGTTGCAGCCTGTGCCCTAGTGGCGTGTGCTCTCAGCCCTTCTGTAACTGGCTTACCTTTCATTAAACTGGCCAACACTATTGCCTCCTGAAGCCAACAGGCAACGGGTGCCTTCAATGCCACTTCTCCCTTCTGGAGCCCTCAAACAAAATAACAAGTCTGTCTGACTTGCTAAAAGAATTTTGGGCTTTCAGGTAACACAGTAACACCCTACATACATCCAGAAATTGTAGGCCCCTCTTCTTTCCAATGTATTTTGACTTCCTGAAGCAGGGTAGAGGAACCGTCTGGTATACGTGGAGCCACAACACCACTTTATGCAAAAAGGATGTTACCGGCTTAATTGTGACCTTTTCCTTTGCGAAGTAGGGATCTCGGCAGGCCAGTACCCGGAGCTCAGAGGTTCTTCTTGCTGAACAGGTGGCTACCCAAAACACCATCTTCATAGTAAGATCCTTTAGCAAAGGACATAGCCGGGCCAGCCTTTATTTCTGCTGCGAGTTTCTTGTCAAAATTTTGTAATGGAATTGATCTATAAGATCCTGGAAGTGTGGGATCCTACAAACCAGAAAAGAGAGTCACAAAGTGAATGCAACCCAAATAGTCCAATCAAAAAATATTCAACTTAAATTTAAATATATTTTGATTATACATTCACAAATAATGGAAAAATCAATACCAAGAAAACAGAGACAAAGAAATATAGAGATGAGGACTGTCATAACACCCATAGGTGCAGACCAATTTTGCAGCACAAAATGCCCAGGTCATAACTAATCATAGGTCCAGCATTTAAGCATTTATGCAATATCCCATCATTCTCAATTTTTTTAAAAGATTTTTTATGCAGATTAAAAAAGGAAAACTTCCCTTAGTGATAGTTGAGAGTATTGTCAATAGCAAACTCGATCTTACGGTACCTGCAACTGACATAACGTTATGTTTCATCCAGTATTGCATCAGGGGCACTCAAGCCAGGGTCCCTGTCTCTCTCATCTTTAAACATAAACAGAATCAGACCAGGACCTCTTTGTGCATTGCTGGTATAACGACTGTGCACCGGCTCCGAGGTAGATGGTGCAACATGGGGATTGTGCCTTTAAACCTTGGTGATGTCATTAGAGGACATCTAGGGGTATAAAGGGTGAGACTTGCACACAGGGGGTATCTTTTGTCCTTTTCTCTTGGTCTTTTGCATGTTCCTGGTGTATTTTTTCCTTGGCTCTGACTTCAGCTGCTCCCATTGTGCCGCACTGCATATAAAAGGGACACCAGTTTCAGGACTTGACAGGGATCATTTTGGAATGAGTCCCTTTTAACAACAGCGATGGAGACATACAGAAACAAACTCAATATCAGGGAACAATATTGGATTTTCTCCTGATGTGTTGTAACCCCCCCATGATCTGAATGAATGCTTGGAGTGGTTTTCCTTATTATGATTTCTAACGACGTCTTCCCTTTTTCTCAGTTATTTTCCTCCGTGGTAGTTTTTGAGTTTCCTGGCGTTACTTCTGTTTCCCTTTAAATAAAGCGTTTTTTCTCTGTTTGCAGAGACTTTCACATTTATCAGAACTGACACAGCATTTGACTTCAACGTTTGTGAGATAACAAAAGAATTAATCAAGCCCCTTATGCAACAAAACAGGGCACCGTGTCGGGGATGTGTGGGATAACGGCATTTTTTTTAAGATGCTGATTCTCTGGTCACATTCTATGCCTTTGATTCCTTTTGGACATAGCTGTGACTCTCAGATTTTGGAAATTCCCTGGTCATTTGATTTTATTTGCAACAAGGGAAACTACAGAATACCAAAAAATATAACGGTTGTCTCAGCCAATAATATGCTATGCTGTGGCTTCTTTCTATAGTGGTCCCTCATATACTGAAGTTGCACCTTCATTGCTATGTGTTCTTAATAATACGGATCAGGAGAATTGGATTTCTGGGCAGAATCCAGTGGAGACCTCTTTCTCAGGGGACCCTTCACTCCTTGCCTAAGGTCCCAGGAGGCGCGATCAGAGAGACCAGCCTGCCTCGGAAGTCTCATCATTTATCCGGGGGAGCAGGACGGATTTTCTCAGAGGAATTGTGCTGCACTGTCAAGATTGCCTTTCCTTTGTGGTGCTGCGGTTCTAGGGTTTTCTTAGAAATCAGCCTAAGGGATCCCCCCATATTTCCCCAGCGAGCCGACAGCCCCGCAACCTGCACGAGCCAAACCTCGCGCCTTTCACGCAGCGACTCCACCGGAAGCTCCAGGAGCAACTTCCGTTTCTCTTCCTGTCCCGGCCCCGCCTGTTCCCGGGAACCATGGCAACCCTTCGCCCTGTCGCGAGGCCAGCACGCAGGCGCCCGGCTGAGAGATGCAGGGGCACCTGGGTTCAGCGCGTCTGCGGCTCGGCCCGGTTCCGGCTCAGGTCCGGTACGTCTTTGGCGACCTCGGGGCAGATAGGCAGGAGCTGCGTAGAAGGGTTGGGGGCGGGGGCAGGGGCAACAGGAATAGGGGGTGGAACAGTCTGAGGAGTGGGGAAGACGGGGATGGGACGGGACAAGATTGAT
This sequence comes from Rhinatrema bivittatum, assembly GCF_901001135.1. Classification (NCBI taxonomy): domain Eukaryota; kingdom Metazoa; phylum Chordata; class Amphibia; order Gymnophiona; family Rhinatrematidae; genus Rhinatrema; species Rhinatrema bivittatum. The sequence goes on along the minus strand of NC_042627.1, from coordinate 80,952,277 downwards.
GGCTGGGAATGGGGGGGGAGAGGGTCAGGTTTGAGGGTTGGGAGCAGGTGGGATTGGGCTAAGGGCTGGGGCAGGGGGGAATAGGGCTGAGGGTTGAGACAGAGGGGACAGGACTAGGGAGTGGGCCTGGGTTGGGGAAGAAAGGACTAACTTAGGGGTGGGGCAGGTCTGAGGGATGGGGCAGGGGGAATGGGGAATGGGGTGGGGCAGGGCTGATGGTAGGGGAAGGATGGGATTAGGGAGTGGGAAAAGCCTGAGGGTTGGGAGCAGAGGGAGATGGGTGGGAGTTGGCTGAGGGATGGGTCAGGGCTGAGGGTGGAGGAATGCGAATAGAGGAGTGGGATAGGTTTGAAGGTTGGGGGTGGGTCAGATCTTAGGGGTGGGGGTGGGAGATGGAACGGGACAGGGCTGATGGCTTGGTGTGGAGGGATTCGGGATGGGAATAGGAGAGGGTCAGGTCTGAGGGTGGAGGAATGGGAATAGAGGAGTGGGATAGGTTTGAAGGTTGGGGGTGGGAGATGGGACGGGACAGGGCTGATGGCTTGGTGTGGAGGGATTCGGGATGGGAATAGGAGTGGGTCAGGGCTGAGGGTTGGTGGGCAGCAGGTTTGTGATGGGGCACTGAAACAGTCTCCCCACCAGTTATCTTTATGTGGACTAAAACTTTTAGAATTCCTCTCTTCTCTGGGTCTCTTGCCCCCTCCTATATCTTTTCTTCCTTCCTTACCTCCCACCCCCCATTCCGTCTGCTCTTACTCCCCCTTCCCCCTCTTTCCTTCCTTCTGTTTCCTGTCCATATAGCATGAGCTTGCTGGATATAAAGCAGCATGTTCCCCTCCTCTCGTTTGCAGGCATGGGCCGGTGAAACCTAAAGATCCACCTAAAGTGTCCCACTTTCACCGGGATTTGTGGTTCTGCTTTACACTGCAGAACTGGCTCCTAGACTTTGGTCGTCCTATTGCTATGGTAAGTAGGAAGGTAGTTTTGGGGTATAAGAGAGTGGATGGGCCGTTTGGTCTTCTTCTGCCGTCATTTCTATGTTTCTATGTTTCTATATAGAGTGAATCAGTGGAGCTATACTTGGCCCATAAATCAGATGACATGCTGACGCAGAATCTGCTCACACACTTCCTAATTGGTTGAAAATACTGATATTTATTTGCATTTTTGCTATGTTGAAAGAAAATGCTCTCACTCTGTAATACTCATAGAGGGACATTTTCAAACTTTTGTACCTGGGTAAAAGTGCCCTGACTGAAAGCTGCTTTACTCAAATGTACCTAAAACTAGCCTAGGGCCTGTGCTTTCTGTGGGCAGGACACATTACACACACATCTGCAGCAGGGGCAGAGCAGACCGATGCTTTTAACAAGTGCACTTGGAAAGTTTCAAACAGAAGCAATGCAAGTAATATATTTTGGAACATTTTTGGTAAAGTCTGTGCATTAAAAATGGCCATTTAGTTTGCTACTCATAGGCTATCTGAAAATTGTCCACATCCTTTTCAGTTCAGCTGTGCCCCTGCTGTAGATTTACATCTGAGGCACATATTTGATTGGTTTATTTTGGCTTATGTTGTCAGATGAAACATCAGAGCGCTATGTGTAGCACTCAGATACCCTGTGTGTGTGGCCTCACCCAGGGATGCAGAGGAGCAGCTGAAGGAGTTAAACCAACACCGTGTGACAATAAATGTGGCTGCTGTCTGCCATGAGCACAGTACAGAAATCAGGTTTTCTCCTGTCTGAAGTAGCTCCTGCAGTTTATTACCTGCTGTGCTCGATGCTGCTGTACAAAGTGATTTAAACATAGATATGGCATTGACAAACAAGAACATCAAAACATGATTAAAACTCGGGTATAAAATTAATTCTAAAAATCATATCACATTAACTCAAATTGGTGCAGAACAGTAATGCTGTCAATTTTTTTCTAAAACTCAAAATATCTTTCTCCTGTTGTAAACCTTGTGGTAACTTATTTCACATAAGTGGGCCGATGAAAGAAAAAGCATGAGCATGTGGTGCCTGCATCTGGTAATCCTTAAACAATAGAATCGCCAACAAATTATTGTCCTAGGTGAGGAAGAGTACCCTGGCTCATCTTCCTGCATAGCCTTAAAACCAATAGAACAAGTATAAGTTTAGCAAGCTGAACAGGCAAGCAATGCAGCTTCATCAGACTCGGGGATATTTGTTCCCGCCTCCTCAGTTGCCTGCGAACCATTCAAATATTTCTTAAGTAGTCCAACGTACACTGAGTGGCAGTAATCTAAGGCTGAAAATACTAAAGCCTATGCCACAGAAAGGAAATCATATTGATGTAAAACAATCTCATCATTCTTAACTTAAAGAAAGCAGTTCTCATTACTGACTTAATTTGACATTTAAAACCCATGTTTGAGTCTATGATCATCCCCAGATCCCGTATCTCTGTAGGATAAGGAGTGACTGAAACTCACAAATATTGATAGGCTTTGCAATTCTACCCACTCATATCAATTCAATCATGTTCAGATTCAAAATTAAATTATTATTATTGGCCATCCAATCTTTTCTCCATTCTAAACAGAATGTCAGGTGAGCCAAAGTTTCTTGGAAAGAATTGACAAGTGGCACTATCAGCTGGCATACATTTTATATTGTACCCCACATGAAGTTAATACTTTAACCAGAGGTGCTAGATGTAAATTGAATAGTACAGCAGAAAATGCCAACCCTTGCGGTTGCCCTGACTTAATAACCTTTATCATTAATTCTCACTTGAAAGGTTTGGTCAGAAATGAATGACTGAAACCAGTTCAGCATCAAGGCTCCAATTCCATCATCGATTAATCTGTGAAATAGAATACAATGAGACAAAGTAGTGAAGGCTGATGCCACACCCACCCAGTCCTTTGCTTATCCACCTCACCACACAGGCCGATAGTAAAAATCGCGGGGAGAGCAGGCGAGCACACAGGCCACTTTCCTGTGCGTGCGATTCCGTAAATTAATGTATTTAAATTAGGACCCGCGGTAAAAAGAGGCGCTAGGAACACTAGCGCGTCCCTAGCGCCTCTTTTTGGATAGGAGTGGCGGCTGTCAGCGAGTTTGACAGCCGACGCTCAATTTTCCGGCATCGGTTCTCAAACCTGCTGACAGCCACGGGTTCGGAAACCGGACACCGGCAAAATTGAGCGTCTGGTTTTCAACCCGCGGGCCGATTTTAAATTTTTTTATTTTTGGTTATTTTTAACTTTTGGGACCTCCAACTTAATATCGCCATGATAAGTCAGAGGGTGCACAGAAAAGCAGTTTTTACTGCTTTTGTGTGCATTTTCCCGGTGCCGGCAGAAATTAACGTCTACCTTTGGGTAGGCGCTAATTTCTGAAAGTAAAATGTGCGGCTTGGCTGCACATTTTACTTAGTGAATCACACGGGAATAACTAATAGGGCTATCAACTGCATTTGCATGTTGCGGGCGCTATTAGTTTCAGTGGGGTTGGCTTCGCGTTTTCGATGAGCTATTACCCCTTACTGAATAAGGGGTAAAGCTAGCGCGTCGAAAACGCGCTTCTAAACGCGGGTTAACAGTGCGCTCCACTGGAGCGAACTGTACTGTATCGGCCTGACACAGATCATCATCCACCACAGAGATCAACAAAGTTTCAGCGCTGGGATTTGCCCCGAATCTGTATTGGTGCGGTCCAGTAATTCAGAATCTTCCACAAAGGAGTTCAGTTCTAATAGAACCCATTTTTCAAGCATCTTTGAAAAGGTTCTCAGAACTGACAAAGGTTCCCATTATCTTTAGTGAATCTGGTTATAGCGAGTTACAAGAATGGACACCCCCTGTAAAAATGGCGCAGTATGAACCTTTCTTCCCTACTGTCATTTCTACAAATGATGAAAGCATAGCCTTCTCAGCCCTCAAGGAATACTTTGGATTATATCAGTGTGTTTCTGGATGTGGAACGCTCGCTCCGGCGTCCTCAGCTGTACTGCAGGAGACGTTTTTAGGGGATTGTCAGAGGGAATAATAGTTTCTGTTTTCTACAGATTATCCTGCCCCTGGAGTGGTTTCCACTGAATAAGCCGAGTGCTGGGGACTATCTCCACATGGCCTACAACATCATCACTCCTTTCCTCCTCCTGAAGGTAAATGTATTGCTAAGGCCAAATCATTTTAAATTCCGTCTTACAGTCTGCCCTGTGCTTTGCTACTGTTGGAGACAATGTTCCAGCTGTTCCTTTAAAACCAACTCCTACAGCAGCAGCCCTGCTCTGCATCCTTATGTACTGCTGAAGGTGGGCGCTTGCAGTGCTTTGTAGCCTGTATACGTTCTCTTATCTCTCTTCCCTTACAGAGTGCTGTGTGTTTTGCTGGTACTCAATAACTAATATTCTGGCTTTGGGTTCCAGTTGATTGAGAGGTCTCCCCAGACCCTCCCACGTTCAGTGATTTACATCAGCATCATCACCTTTGTCATGGGGGCAAGCATCCACCTGGTGGGAGACTCTGTGAACCATCGCCTGATCTTCAGTGGGTACCAGCATCACTTGTCTGTTCGCGAGAACCCAATCATAAAAAACCTCAAGCCCGAGACACTGGTGAGATGATCCAAAGGGGCTTCCAGTCCTCTCAGTAAGGCTGCCAATTCATAGTGCAGGGCAGTGTGGCATGATGGCATCGAGCACTGTTAATTCTGCTGACGGGATGGCACCCAGTCCATTCCCTTTTAGCATGGAGCATTCGTTTATATGTATGTACGTGTGTGTGTGTGTTCACACCCCACCAAGGCTCAGTCATCCTCCTCAGCCTTACTCGTGTGTCCCATCTTCCCGGTCTGTGCCCCTTATCTCAACAGATGGGTTAACAGCCTCCCACTGGCCTCAGCTCCCCTGTTTGTGTGGGTGGTGGGGATAGAAGAGCCTTTCAGCAACTCAAAGAAAAGCAGACCGGGGGTGTGGTGCAAAAGCTGATTAGTTGGCAAGAGACCTTTCTGAAGTCAGACTCCTTTTATAAGAGCAGGATGGACAGACAGACAGACACACAGGTTTTATTATATAGCTTAAGTTTATAGATAAGCAAATATGAGCTACCTCACTGATAATCAGGGCAAAAGATTTGTCGTGTTTTCAATGTGGCAAAACCCATAGGAAGCAGCAGCCCAGCATATGAGAGAGAGCGAGAAGTGGAAGCAGCCGGATGTGTGCAGTTGTGCAGATTCTTTGCACAAGCGACATAGGCCAGGTGTGTGTGGACGTACATGGAATAGAGAGCAGACGCGTGTGTGTGTATCTGACAAGTATTGCTAACTCTTCGTTTGTAAAACGGTCAAAGTCAGCGATAACAAGAGAGCAGTAAGCAAGACAGTGAGTCTTGTTAATTCTTTTTATTAATTCACTGCTGTTCAGGAAGCATCTCTGTGCACTGAAACAAGAGAAAGCTTAGCGTTAATATCCACAATTTCTAAATGACATGAGTAATTAACTAAAACAGAGGGTTTACTTATTTAGTATTCTTATTTATTGGATTTATATTCTGCTTTTTGGCACTTCAAAGTGGATTACATTCAGGAACTGTGGTGGTTTCTTTGTCCCCAGAGGGCTCACAGTCTCAGTCTGTTCCTGAGGCAATGGAGGGTGAAGTGACCTGCAGTGGGATTTGAACCCTGGCTTCCCTCATTCCTATGTTCTTAGGCTTCACAGATCCCCCCCGCTATGAGTCACCCTGACAGGGGGGATCTGTGGGTCTTTGGTGCAATGTCCAAACCTCCCTGAGGGCAGACAGATTTGTGGGGTTTTGGTTTCCTGGTCTCCTAACGCTGATTTTCCATTTCACTGCAGATTGACTCCTTTGAGCTGCTGTATTACTATGATGAATACTTGGGTCACTGCATGTGGTGAGTGCTTTTATGTAGCCCAGCGAGTGCTGTGCAGACAAATGGCAGCCACCAGCCTATCTGAGAGCACAGTCCCTTAATAGCGACGCCCCCGTGGAGAGCATCGCCCCTCTTCTTACACACACTGTCTCTCTGCTGGGGGGCAGAGATATCATCAGGTCTCGTATTCATAAGCTGCGTGGTCTGTGTGTTCCTTGCAGGTACTTTCCATTTTTCCTCATCCTCTTTCTGTACTTCACGGGCTGCTTCAAGCACAGTGCAGAGGAGAGGAGGATGCCTTTGTCTGCCTGGCTGCTGCTTGGGCCCAGCAGTTTCTATTACTGGTGAGTGAGTACGCACTGGAGGGTCCTTAGTGAGGCTGCTCCCCGCAGAGTTCAGCATCCCTTAAAGCAGATGTAGGAAGGAGACCCTCTGCAGGGGTTGCCAGCAGTCTTTGGGCTGGAGGGTCAAGCATGCTAGCTCTACACGGAGTACAATCGGGAAGATTTCTAACTCTAGTAAAAGAAGGGGACACTCCATGAAACATCCAGCACGTTCCAAACACATCAGAGCGCAGCCTAACAAGCCTTACAGTCTGTTGCCAGAGGTGAGCAGCATAGTGGGGGGGTTAAAGGAGGTTTGGCCCAGTTCCTGCAGGAAATGTTCATAACGCATTACTAGGCGGCTAGAAATAGATGCTGGGCTTGAGGGACCTTGGTCTGAGCCAGCAGATCCCTGGTACTGATGTCAAACTCTTCCAGTCTGATTTCCTGTCTTTCCTTCTCTAGGTACCTTGTGACGGAGGGGCAGATTTTTATCCTCTTCATTTTCACTTTCTTCGCCATGTTGGCCATCATTCTGCATCAGCGGCGGAAGGGGCTGGCCCTGGACAGTAATGGCCTCTTCCTCTTCTGCTCCTTCAGCACGGCCCTGGTGCTGATCACTTTCTGGATCTCCTGGCTGTGGGACGATCATGTTCTCAGGAAGAAGTATCCCGGTGTCATCTACATTCCTGAGCCCTGGGCCTTCTACACATTGCACCTCAGCAGCCTACAGTAACTGGGGGGATCTGAGATGTGCTGAAGGAATCCAGCGCAGTTCTGTCCGGCTCCCACAGCTTCTCTCTTACATGAATTCTTTTTCTATCATTTGGCTAACAAGATCATAATTTTACAGTGGCAAAGGAAGGCAGAAAATGCTCAATCCCTGCTCTGTGGACCAGTTTGCCCACTAAGCCCAAATAGCTAGGGGAAAAGACATCTGCTTAAAAGTCTGAGCAAGTAGAAGAGCCCAAGAGTGACTTAAGGCCCACAGGTCTCATGATATTGCCTGCGCTATTGTGGGCTGTCAGCTCAATTCTTGATGCTACTTCTTGTAAAGCTATCAGAGCACTGCCATGCAAAAGGAGTTGAGTCCCTTCACAGATCAGGTCTTCTACTCCTCAGGCTGACTGAGAATACTGTAAATGTACAGGCAGTATTCACAGTTCCAGTCATTGTGTAACAGTGACACGTTGCAGCTAGAGGGATCTGATGCATGGCCCCAACCGAGGACTGTTGCCAGCTCAAAAAAAGTAACCACCAAAACGCAGTGGGCTACAGAACCAAATCAAATCTATAGAAAATGTAATCAGTGACATAGAACATTCTCAGATAAGAGCAGCTTAGAGGATAACAGCAGATGGCATAATCACCAGATTGTTGGCCTTCCTGAGAAATCCAAAGGCTTTGAAATAATCTGTCATGTCTACATGGCTCCCCAAATTATTGGATATTGAATGTAAAAATAATTAACTTAAGTTTCCTGTACGTACCCAGATCATCCAGACTCTTGGGTTTTGCCCTCCTGCCAGCAGATGGAGACAGAGAGAGTCTCACTGACACTGTACATGACCCAGTGTGCCTCCTGCACTCCCTCAGTATTTCTCTGTCTCCATCAGTTCCCTGTACATACCCAGATCAGTCCAGACTCCTGGCTTTTGCCTCCCTGCCAGCAGATGGAGACAGAGAGAGTCTCACTGACACTGTACATAACCCAGTGTGCCTCCTGCACTCCCTCAGTATTTCTCTGTCTCCATCAGTTCCCTGTACGTACCCAGATCAGTCCAGACTCCTGGCTTTTGCCTCCCTGCCAGCAGATGGAGACAGAGAGAGTCTCACTGACACTGTACATAACCCAGTGTGCCTCCTGCACTCCCTCAGTATTTCTCTGTCTCCATCAGTTCCCTGTACGTACCCAGATCAGTCCAGACTCCTGGCTTTTGCCTCCCTGCCAGCTGATGGAGACAAATAGTTTCACCGACACTGCCTCTTAATCTGGTGTGCCACCTGCAGTCCCTCAGTATTTCTCTGTCTCCAGCAGATGTAGATGGTGCAAAACTTGCAGTTCTGCAGTCAGGAGACTGTTCCAGACTTATGAGCCTTCCTCCCAGGGGGGTTTTTGGGTCCTAGTGGGTCCTTCCCTGTCTGGTTGAGGAGGACGAGCTGGTGACTGGTGTCCCTTTTGTTCGCTCATTCCTTTCTTCCATGGAGTGTAAATCTGGTAGTCCAGACCCCTCCCCTTCACGAGGCTGCTGAGGCAGCTACAGGCTCAGGGCGGCTGTTTTCTTTTAGTCAGTTCCTTTTTTAATTTGGCTGATTTTCTTTGTTACTGCTGGCAGCTCTGTGTTCCATTCTAGGGAGCAGGTATTGTAAGTTTGACTCTTTTTCTGATCTGCCATGCGGCCTGCGCTCCTGGAACCTGAACCTCTGCACCAAAGGAAAGTATTGGTTTCTATGTCTCTTTATTTTTTCTCAGTGAGTACAAAAAAAAAAGAGAGAGAACGAGGACCGTGTGGGACTGGGGTTCCAAATGGCAGATGAAATTTAACATGGATAAGTGCAAAGTGATGCATATAGGGAAAAATAACTCTTGTTCCCTGTATGTACCCAGATCAGTCCAGACTCGGCATACAGGGAGATCTACAAGTTTGTTCAAGGGCCTAGTGAAACAGATGTTGATCTGGGGAAAGCTTACATTGGTTCTGAGCTGTGATGTTGGACAATCTTTCTACAATTAAATGTTTATTTTAGAAGAGGTAAACTCTTCAGCTCAATCAATGGAAAAATTGATTAAAAACTGAAAATTTTTAAACCGATAACGGAGTCAATGCTAGCAGTGAATGGTGCTATAATAAAAGATGATGTTTCCTCGAGAAGAAAATATGAACATGTATGAAATATTCTTAAATGTAAGAACTTACAAGGGGTACAGTGATGTGCAGAAATGTTTTCTAATCCTGAGGAACCCACTCCTCTCCCTGTCAGAGCAAGGGAAGAGCTTCACTAAAGGTTTACAGTGGTAGATGGAGCAGAATGGGCCTTACAGAAAGCGTGGGTCTTTCCAAAACTTGTTAGTACCCAAAGAAAGGTGAACAAAGTGTTTGGCACAGGAGGAGGGAGGGGTGGCGAAAGAATTCTCTTTAAGGGGTCCATGTAAATGCGAGACAACATTTAAGAACTAACGGGCCGATACAGAAAAACGCGCGGGAGAGCTGGCGAGCGCACAGGGCGCGATTCAGGAGGGTGGCCTATGCAAATGAGGGCCCGCGGTAAAAGGTGCTAGGGACACTAGCGCATCCCTAGCGCCTCCTTTTTGACAGGAGCAGCGGCTGTCAGCGGGTTTGACAGCCGACGCTCAATTTTTCCGGCGTCTGTTCTCGAACCCGCTGACAGCCACGGGTTCGGAAACCGGACGCCGGCAAAATTGAGCGTATGTCTTCGGATTTTTTTTTTTTTTAACTTTTGGGGCCTCCAACTTAATATCGCCATGATATTAAGTTGGAGGGTGCACAGAAAAGCAGTGTTTACTGCTTTTCTGTGCACTTCCCTGGTGCCGGCCGAAGTTAAAGCCAGTCTTTGGGCAGGCGTTAATTTCTGAAAGTAAAATGTGCGGCTTGGCTGCACATTTTACTTTCTGTATCGCGCGGGAATACCTAATAGCGCCTGCAACATGCATTTGCATGTTGCAGGCGCTATTAGGTTCGGGGGGGTTGGATGCGCATTTTCGACGCACTACTACCCCTTACTGTATAAGGGGTAAAGCTAGCGCGTCAAACGCGGGGCCAATCGCGGGTTAACTGCGCTCCACCGGCCCGCACTGTATCGTATCAGCCCGTAAGTGTCTGAGTTTTGGGAGCCGCCTTTAGCCGTGGTTAATGGAGATACATTTTCAGCTGGAGGTGGTTTCAGTAGCTTTTTGGAAACGCAGACTTGTCTTTCACTGATGTGTGTTTTGAGCAGGATGTATCCTGCCAGTCTTTTGATTTTGGTTTTTCACTGGGCTAAATCTGGGCTTTCATTTCTTTTTATGGAAAGTTGTAGTCTGTTGGTTTTTCTTCTGGATTTTGCCTCCTTCTGTTTTGGTCTTACACTTTCGTAAAGTATGAACTTTTGTGAATACTTTGTGTGATTGTTTTTCTTTAATTCTGTACAGCTCTACATTTTTGAGTGTTTTTTTTCTCTTAAAGTAACCTTAATCATGCAATAAAAAGAATGGAAAAGGAGAACAATATTCCAGTCTTTGTAGTCTCACAAAGTGCACATTGTATTTCTACAAGAGACACTTTTAGGGGGTAATCAGTTAGGGGAGAAATGCTCCTGCCAGGTACGGCAGGTTTGAAAGCAGCCTTGCACATGTCAGCTCACTCTGAGACGTGCGCTTACACATGCGTCAGGTGTACAGCAGGGGTAATAGTGCGACACAGCGTCACACGACTGCACCTGCTGTTGTGTTTGTGGAAGCTTTCCAGGAGGATCAGCTGGCACGCTTTGGAAATGGAGACGACGTCCAGGCCTCTGCATGTAGCGCTACCCCCATATTTTACCCATAGCAAGGCTGAATTATACAGATCAGAAAGTGACTCTGTTTTAATATTAATGAGCTGGGCCTATAGGAATCGGACAGAAAGATGAGAAGGCCGTAATTAAACAGAGATGGAGGACAGTGGCGGAAGAGACTGGACGAGCCAGTTTATTCTTTTTCCTGCTGCTCTTTACTATGTTGAAGGAACTTTGAAAAGCGCTAGAAAATGCAGGCATTTCCCTGGTTGTAATAAAAACCAAAAAGTTGCACATTTCCGGTAGCTGTGATGGCTGATGCAGAGGGAGTCCTGCCTCCTCCGTGGCTCAGGACCTAGAGCCATGGCAACAGTCGTATTTCTTACAGTTCCTGCTGGACTTTAGCCCGCAGAAAGCAGGGAGTGCTGGAGAGAGCAGCATGGTGAGTAATACAAGCCTCTTCCACAGCAGCAATGCGGCTCTTCCTTACCTGCTCTGAATTAAAGAAGGTCCTCTTTCTATCCCACAGGCAACATTTCTGTCCCAGGATGAAATTAATGGTACGTAGAGAAGTCTCACTAAAGACCATGCCAGGGAGTGCTGGGCTTAGCTTGTGGCTCCTGCGCACTGCCTTATGTCTCCTCTGCTCCCTGCTACATTCGCAGGCTGATACTCAAAGGCCTTTCCCAGGCAGACGGCAGCTAGGGTGGGAAGGTAGCGCTGGGGAGGGAAGAGGTTCCCCCCTCTCCTGCACTTTCTCTCGCTTTTCTTTCGCGTCCCAGAGTCAGACTGGGCCAGAGGGCAGCCCCTTTCCCTCTTACACTGCTCCCTGCACACAGCTGGGCCCAGCCAAACCTGCAAACTTTCTGCATTCCTCCAGATTTTATTTACTTTCTTTAACCTTTTAGATCCTGCTCATTGAAGGAATTATTTCCTGATGCCCCCTTTTACATATGTTAGTTAACTAGACCCAAATTTGGTATAAATATGGTATAAAAAAAATTGCAAGTAATTAAAAGTATATGAAAAAAAGTTCCACTTGTGGAACTTTGGTACCTAAAAGGTTAATAGTCTTCTCTTACTATCTGCTCAAGGTCTTTCCATTTCTAATTTCATAAACTGAAACTAACCTGGCTGCAGCTGCCGCTGATCCCAGAGCGCAGGCTTTCTCCAGGGGCCGAAGCCATGTCAGCAACTCTCAGAGACGAAGAGCAGCATCCCTAACCCCCCTGGGCACAGCTCTGCCAATGCACCTCACTCCTGCCCTGGGCACCACAGACTTCCCTATCATACGCACCTCCATCAAACCTTATTCCTGCCCTGCTAGTCCAGTTCTGAGACGCTCACACACCAAACTCTGCCAGTGCACCTCATTCCTGTTCTGCAGCACTCCTGCTATTCTCACACACAGCTCTTCCAATGCACCTCAGTCTTGCCTTGCAGCACCCCTGCTGCCTTGACACACACACAGCTCTTCCAATGCACCTCAGTCTTGCCTTGCAGCACCCCTGCTGCCTTGACACACACACACAGCTCTTCCAATGCACCCCTTGTCTTGCCTTGCAGCGCCCCTGCTGCCTTGACACACACACAGCTCTGCTACTGCACCTCAGTACCTGCTGTGGTTATGTGGAGACGCAGTAGTAAAGAGCAGGCACAGCCAGGCTGATGAGCCTCAGCTGATGTGGAAAGGGGATGAGAAGTAAGACCCCAGCCTTTGCCAATGGGGTAAAGAGGAAGCACTCTGGGTGCAGGTGGCTGCTTCCCCAGGGACAGGCTCAGTGTCTTTGTTGGCCCGATGTGGCATCTGACTTGCTGACAATCCTTTCCGCTGCCGCAGCTGCAAGCACCTGGTTTGTCAGGACTCA